>NW_026596073.1:30823024-30835288 GCF_907164565.1 Psammomys obesus
ACACACACACACACACACACACACACACACACACACACACACACACAAATAATAAAACAAACCTTAGTTATTGTAATTATTCGTGTGTGTGTGTGTGTGTGTGTGTGTGTGTGTGTGTGTAAGAGGCTGGAAGACGGTGTTGTTTCCCATGGAGCTGGAGTTACAGGCAGCTGTGAGCTGCCTAGTGTAGGTGCTGGGAACCAAACTCAGGTTCCCTGCAAGAGTAGCAAGTACTGTCTAACACTGAGCCTTCTGCAGCTAAAACTCTGACCTACTAAATGTTGGCCCTGAGGAATGGGCCCAGACCCTGGCAGCCGCTGCTTTGCTTTCATATCTGTGAATCTGGGGACCCAGGTATCTCATACAAACAGAATCTTACCGTATTTTTGCCTGTGTGTCTGGCATCTTTAATATGATGGTCTGGGTTCTCTCTGTGGCCGCAGGAGCCACCACCTTCTCTGTGAAGAGCTGTGTGGTGCTGAGTTGTGTGTGGACATCACATTTTGGTTGTTCTTTCACCAAATGCCACTTGGGGCATTTGCAGTTTGGCTGGTGTGAATACTGGTTAAGAACAGGACTGAACACGCCCCAGTCCCTGCTTCCAGTACTGTTGGGTAGAGCTACTGGGTCACATCTTAAAACCATACTTTCTGTTGAGCCAACCTCATACTTTTCTGGAGTGGCTGCGTCCCCTTACTCTCCAACAGCAGTGTACGGAGGTTTCCAGCGTACAGCCAGGGCTTGTTCGGCTCATTGTTTTCCAAAGGCTGGCCCACAGGACTGTGCATTTGGAACTCCTGCTCATCCAGTCTCAGCCCTTTCACACGCTCTCCTTCATCCTCTGGGTCCTTGCTCACACAACGCTTCAGTCCAGAGCCTCCAGTCCGCCATCTTTCTGCATCACTGGGTGAGGACCTTGCCTCCTCTTCTCTTGGCCAGAGTGTGTTTGAGGTTCCTCTCAGCTTTTGACTGTCCCCGCAGTAACCTGGCAGAGACTGAGCCTGTACTCTCTACTGTTCCTTGAGCATTGAGAAGCACTCAGCGTGGGGCTTATCTGCCTGCTGCCCAAGTGCAGACAAACTCCTTGAATGACACGGACCCATCCGTGGCGAGCCCACCACACCTGTGGTTCAGCTGCTGCTGAGCGGTGGCACCTACTGTTTGTTTAGAAGACGTGTTGATGACATGCAAAGCACTTCACCTTTCTTCTCCCACACATCATCCCTTCCATGAAAACCGGAAAGAAAGTTACCCACTTTGTGCTTCTGTTTCCTACGCAAATGAAGCTTGCTCTGTCCAGCCTTCTCTCGGTGTGTTCTGTGGGGACAAAGGTGCAATTTTCCTCAGAGTAATAGTTGAATGCTGCTTCCTTTCTAGCAAGGCTGCTATCCCCTCCCTCCTTTTTCTTTAAAAGATGCTTATATCTAGTACCTCCCTGGTGTCCCACCAGCTGGTGTGCTAACATGACAGGGCAGGAAAGTACAGAGGCACCTCCATCTTGTACTCTTGCTGAGAATACAAACATTTTAGGTTGAACTAGAGTTTGATCTCCTGATGGAGAATCCCATGGAAACTACCCAACTCTATTCTAGGAACCTGAGGTCAAGAGGCTGCAGTTAACTTATCTTAGCTTCTGTTTGTCATTCACCGTTCAGTGGGGGGCCTGGAACTCAGCTTCTGGATGGTGTACAGGGGTTCAGTTTCTCTCAGGGGCAGCTAGAGTGCTTTAGGGTGAGGACCAGGTGCACTAAGCCGGGCTGTGGAAAAGGTTTCCCACAGAGTGTCACAGTTTAGCTTTTTTAGCATGAGATCACTAGTGGCAATGGAAGCACAGATGTTCCATAGCCTATGGTGATACCAAAGTGTTACAGCTCTTGGTTAAGCTGCTATGCTGAGCATGGCAGAGGTGACGACCAAAGCCCAAGACACAGGCCCAGCCAGGCCCAGGCCTAGCAGGTCAGAGGGCAGGCCCTGTAAGATGTGCCCTGCAGAGAATATATGATGAATCTCAGATGGTCTTGAAGTGAGAAAGCACCAGCTTGTGTACCTTTATTCATGTGAAATCAAGGGCTATATAAACCTTGGGCAGACAGAGATTTCAAGGGTGGATGTGTTTGATTTGCTGGAGTCAGAGATACTTAGTAGTCCCATCACAAGAAGGAAAATACAGTACTTAATTATCCAATGGGGAGAGGGGAAATCTCCAAGTACAATTAAAGATCACTGCTGGACTAAGAAATCCTTTCCAGGGTGTGTTGTTGGTAGGAATTCCTAGAGGCTTGCTAAGTTTCCTTATCAGGGAAGGGTCTTGCCTGTAATCTGCCCTGAGGGCTATGAAACACTCTTTACAAGACCTGGGGTCACCCAGATTAGGGGAGACTTTCAGAACCCCACTGAGAAAAAGGAGCCTATCATAATAGAACGAGCACAAATGAATGACTATCAGGAGACAACCATCTTCAGCCTTATCCAGTAGAGCCCCACATCTGTTAAACCACCTGCTTATGCCAACCTACCCCACCCCACCCACCCTTGCCAGCTAGCCACTTATCTTAGCTTCTGTTAAACTGCTTGCTTGTGCAAAGCAGCAGCTGCAGATTGAGATGGTAGGACATGGTTTCTGCCTTCAAAAACCCTGTACAGTGGGCACTCAGGACTATCCCTGCTCCCAAATAAAGAAAGGAAACAGAAAAGTCAGGATGGCCAGGCTTCCTGTCCAGTGGATTCAGGGTTACTGTAACTAGGGTCTTCTGTTTTCAGCCCCAAGGTAGGCATGGTCTCAAGCCTGGGCACTTGTTATTGCAGTTGGTAGTTACTCTCCAGGAACAACAAACCCCACAGCCTGGAGAAGTGAGGACAGAGTTACTTGGGAACAACTCGTATGAGGACACACAGGAAGGAGAGGTGAAGAGAACAGTACCTGCTGGCTGCAGTTCCATCTTTCCCCAGGCCAAAGCACCTACTCTAGCTGAAGTAACAGCATTTTACTTCCTCCACCTTCCCAGGAGTCCAACATGAGTTATAGATTAAGTGAGAAGGCTCTAGAAGCTAGGGGTCTGGCAATGGAGGCGAGGGTTGGGGGGAGGGGAATGAGCACTCTCTGTGGGACCTGGGAGGGTGTCAGCAAGTGATATTTAAAAAGAAAATAATATCCTGAAAAACTGTGCATGTGCACAGATGTGCATGCCTGTGTACTGGCTGAGGGTCGCTTCAAATGACAACTATCAGCAATGGCCAGCTTCCTCCTCACAATCTTATTTACTCATCTGAGCCCCAAATGGCAGCACATTCTCTCATTAGCTTTTGCTAAGTGCCCCCACACCCTGCCGCTGCCCCTTTTTTCTTTGCCTGGGAAAGCTGGTTTTATGTTATTCAAGTTTGAATCCGACAGCCTGGAGTCACTGGCCCCTTAAAGGAGGGTTTCTCTCCTGTTTTCAACACAGGTCTGGAGGGAGGCAGGTGGTTCCCGTCTGCTGCCCAGAGTCAATGCGCTTCCTCCAACAGTCTGGCCCCTTCCCCCTCCTCCCTCCCTCCACTCCACCCCCACCACTGGGCCTCTCTGTTTTGTCGCTGGAAATAATCTTTTATTGCCCAGTTGTTCGGAAGTGACCTTCTGCCCTTGATTAGATAGGGCCAGGCTGTGTCCTGACTGCTCTGAGGCTGGCAGTTGCTTCTTTGTGTGGGATGCCGTGATAGGGAGAACAATGCAGGCAAGCTGAGGGGAGCCGAGGGGGTGGGGATGTGGGTGAGAGTAAGCAGGTCATAAGAACAAATGACATATTTAAAAATGCACTTGTCCTTATTAAACTCCTCCTGTTTACTTAGCAGGCCTTTCACGACAGGGGGCTCCCACCAGGATGTCGGTGATGTTACACAGCGTACGAATAAACTACAAACTGTGCATAGCTCAGCTTCCAAATATTAGTCAAAATACCAACTGTGCACAGATCTGCATTGAAATATTAATCCAAAGGACGGAAGAATTTCCCCAGGAACAATTTTTCAGATATCCCTACTATCAAAGTAAAACACGTCCAAAGCCACAGAATGGGCGTGTGCTTCATGTGCTCTGAAAGATGACCCTTATTATTATTGTTTTTTTAATTATAGATGGTATCCAGGATTACTTTGCTGCCTGCTGGATACAAGGAAAACCCAGTGACTTTGTGTCTTTCAGAACAGTCCTTAGATGCCTGAGGTGTCAAACTCATGGGCATGTGTGTGAGAACCGGGAGAGGGGAAGAGCAGGGAAGATGGGTTTTCCATTTCTGAACTGCACTGTGCAGGTGGGTGTGCTGCTGTCCCTTAACAGTCAGATCTGAGGACTGGATAGTTAATTATCACACTAACAACTTCCTTTTGACATTTTTTTTTTAGTCTGGGGCCAACCATCTTCTCCGCTCCAAGCTCCTGTGCAATCCTGTGGGTTTGTTATGATTTTACTGTGAGTGGCCTGTCCCTTGCAGTGGCTTAAGAGGAATGTGACTTTTCTAGCTTACCTCTGGTGTGAGGGGCTGTCTCTGGCTTCCTAGGTTGGCATGTGCAGATGTGACCGATGTAGTCAGCTCCTGGTGTCCGCTCCCCTCCCCTCCCCAGGCAGCTGGAAACTGTGTGAGGGAAGGCACGTAAAGATGAAAGGGTGAGTGAGTACTTCCAGCCTTGCCTCAGAGATGGGGCCGTGCTCTAGAAGGAGCCAGACTAACTCCAGGCTTCGTGTCTTCTATCCCCATTTAAGAATGGATATTTTCTTATTGTTACACACACATGGAGATTACAAAGAAAAACAACTTTTGTTTTCCACCCTTTTCAGGTTTTATCATTTGTACCTTACTGAATAAACATATTTCTTCCAAAAAATCAGCATGAGACATGAAAAATTTGCACATAATTTTGAGATTATAGTGATACATAAATCTGTGTACCTGTCTATTATTATCTGTCATCTATCAATCAGGTAGATATATATATATATATATCAGGATTTGTCAGTTAATATATATACATATCACCTGTCAATCAAACAGTCTATCACATTTCTATCATTTATGTTTCTAGCATCTGTCCATCTATCAATCATATGTCTGTCATGTGCTTTAAACAGTACATACTGTCGATAGGTTTTATTGGCAGCCAAGATACACAGTTTGAAGCAACATTTGCTGGTTTCCTGAATTGTGCCTGGCAATTTGGGAATGGCTAGGGAAGATGGATATTGACTTACCACTAAACAATGTGAAGCTGGGTGTGTGAGTTTCTCGTTTTTCAATCTGGCTTCCCACTCACTAGCAGAGGTAGAAGGCTGTACGTTTCAGGAAGGGTAGTGGCGAGGGCTGGTATTTGTATTTGTTATGTATTAGTAGTTATTGTATTTTTTATGTATTAGTGTTTGCCTGCATGCGTGCTTGTTCACCACATGCGTTCAGTGCCTGTGGAGGCCAGAAGATGGTGCCAGATCCTCCAGGACTGGAGTTACAGAATTGTGCATAAGCTACTTTGTAGGTGCTAGGAATCAAACATGGATCCTTTGCAAGAGCAGCAAGTCCTCTCAACCACTGAGCCACCTCTCCAGCTCTGGCATTCGAGGGTTTTTTTGGTTTTTTTTGTGCTGCTTTTTTTCTTTCTCCTTCCAAAATGGAGCCCTCAGCTCTGCTTCTGTACTGAGAACTGTCTGGCCCGCAGTAGTGACAGGGCAGGTTTCCGTGAGACCTTGCAGAAGCAGTGCTTATAGACAATGGCAGAGCAATCTTGGTCCCTTTGAACTCCTCAGTCTGTAATGAAGACACTTTTTACTTCATGGGGCTGTTGGATGGTGTGGTGGTTTGAATGAGAATGACTCCCATGCGCCATATATTTGGGTGTTTCATCCCCAGTTAGTAAAAATGTTTGCGAGGGATTAGGGGGTGTGGTCTTGTTGGAGAAAATGTGTTCCTGGGGGTGGAATTTGCTGTTTCAAAAGCCCACGTGCCAGGCTCAGTTTCTCTCTCGGCCTGCTCCCTGCAGATTAGCATGTAAAGCTCTCCGTTACTGCTCCAGCAGCCTGACTGTCTGTTTCCCCCATGATGCTTGTAGACTAACCCTCCCAAACCGCAAACAAGTTCCCAATTAAACGCTTTCTTTTATAAGAGTTGCCTTGGTTATGGTGTCTCTCCACAGTTACTTAAAACAGTAACTAAGACAGATGGTAAATTTGTTTACAAGAAGAATTTGCTTTATAGGTGAGCTGGAGAAAAAGTAGGAAGACCTAAGACTTGAGAAATCAGGATTTGTTAATTAATGGTTTCTAAAAAGCTCTTTAAAACTTTCCCTAAATTTACAGTTATTTGGTAGTAGATAGAGTGTGCGTTGCCTCTGCCAACCACCATCGTTACAGCAGAAGGAACAACCAAACAGTCAACATTTGTTATTGTAGCTCTTACCGTGGATGAAGATGTCCCCCATATACTTAGAGGGAGTGGCATTGTTGGAGGTGTGGCCTTGTTGGGGTAGGCGTGGCCTTGTTTGAGGAGGTGTGTCACTGGGGGTGGGTTTTGAGGTTTCGGAAGCTGAAGCCCACGTCCCTCTCCCAGCCCCGCCTGCTGATTCAGATGTAGAACTCTCAGCTTCTTTTCCAGCACCCCGTCTGCCTGCATGCCACCATGCTTCCCTCCGTGACAATAATGAACTAACCCCCCTCTGAACCTGGAAGCCAGCTCCAGTTAAATGCTTTCCTTTATACGAGTTGCTGTTGTCTGGCGTCCTTTCACAGAAACAGAAGGGAAGATGTGTCTGAGAGCGTAAGGAAGATGATGAAATGGGAAAACATTTGAAGAAAGCATCACCGTTACAATGTTGGTTGGTTATAAAGAGTACCAGGGGCTACTGTAGCAGTAAGAGATCCTATCAACCGGCAGACATTTCAATCCCACCAGGAAGCGAAGGCTAGGTCAATAGCTATATGTATATAATAGTCAAATATGTCTGTAATAAAGCATTATTTAAATAAGGTATTGGCAAGGTATATCCATGGCTCAAGGTGCAGCATGGTAACTGCAAAAGTGGCCAGACACTGTGGGTGTTTTTAAACCCTAATTCAGTAAAGCTCTGCTCTCAAGGGCACCATCAGAAATGGGGTGAAAAGGTCCAAGGAAGGCCGCAGGGTCCTCAAACAATAGCATTTGTGCAAGCAAGCACTCACAGGCATCATGAGAGCACCAGAAGGTGGTTGTGTGTAAGAGTAGGTGAGGTTGCAGGTTTGTACATTCAATTTTTGTATATTCAATATGAATTGCTTCTATAACTAGAAAAATGTCTGGACTTGGTAACTGAGGGAAAGGATCTTTTCCCCTGATCTAAACTTTTCTCGCCTTTCTCATCTCCCAGGGCACATTTCCATTTTCCCCTCAAGTCTCTACCTCCTCCCCCAAGAATAAAAAGTGTATCCCTGCAATTCTGAATTTTTACTTTAACTGCTTTGTATGATATGAGTATCTAAAGCTCTCAGCTTAGACTTGGGTGACATCGAGTCATCACTGAGCTTCCCACAGTCCTGGGCCACAGAGAGGCTTTCCCACACACCCAAGGGTAGAGCCAGACTTTGCCACCAGAATGTTTTAGGTGGCAGTTTGCACAAATACTCTCTCTAGACTGCTGGATTTCAATCATTGAGGAATTGTCCAAATTCGGTTTAATCCAGAGTCCACTTGGCACTGTCCAGGGTTTCCGTGTCTATACGTTGTTCTGTAGGTCACGTGGCTAAGTAAAAGTCTCAGCTGCAGCCAGGACCCTGTAACTGGCCTTTCCTAAAAGCCACCTTTCAGTTAGACTCGAAGCCAGAATGTGAGAAAATGTGTCTGAGTTTTAGTTTGTCTAGCTCTGAATAGATACTTCAGTCGATGTGTGCTTTTCTGGTTAAGGGATTGGTCCCTAGGTTTTAGCTAAGGTGTTAATGACTGTCCTTGAATTGGTTGTATAATTTCAAATAATGTAACAAAACCGTATCTTTTGCCACCGGCTGCTGGTTTTGTCTAATTTTTTTTTTTCTTGAGTTTTCTTGAGTTTCAATTTTTGGTTGAAACTCAAGATGATTACATACCATATTCCCAGGCAGATTTGCATGTTGTGCTGGCTACTTCACGTCAACTTGGCTCAAGCTGGAGTCACGTTGGAGAGGAGGAGCCCCGACTGAGAAAAGCTTCCTTAGATCAGGCTATCGGCAAGCCTAAAAGGCATTTTCTTAATTAATGACCGATGGAGGAGGGCGATGGGTGGTGCCATCTGGGTTCTAGAGGAGAGTGGACTGAACAAGCTGTTGAGAGCCGGCCAGTAAGCAACACTCTTCCATGACTTCTGAATCAGCTCTTGCCCTTAAGTTCAATGGTTCTCGTCCTGTGGGTTTCGGCCCCCAGGGGGTGGGCTGACCCTTTTACAAGGGTTCCTGCCCTGTTGGAATCCCTATCCTGCCTTCCCTCAGTGATGGACTGTGACCTGGAAGTATAAGTCCCAAGTTGACTTGGTGATGGTGTTTCATCACAGCAATAGTAACTATAACTAGGATACATGACTGTAAACAAAAGACCATAAATATGTCATTTCAGCTGGACAGATGTTTCACGAGAGGGGTTTGAACACACTGACTCCATACCAACTCTGTGTCCCACTATGCCAAGTAGTCAGCATTTTGCAATAAGGGAATTTTGCTTTCTCTATGGTAGAAATGATCTAAACTCCCTCCCCTTTGTCCAGGTTGGTTGGAACTCATTCTGCAACTCAGATTGGCCTCAAGCTCATGATCTTCTTCCCTCCAGTCTTCCAAGTGTGTGTGTGCCACCATGCCCAGCAAGACATATTTTTTCTAGTCAATACTCAAGAACTTTAACTATTTTGAATACATAATATTCATATCTCATATATTCTTAACGCTTTAAAATCTGAGCCTACAAACATATATTTTGCTGGAACTTTTTTCTTGTGACTGATTATTCAGGTCTCTGGACTAACTCCTCATTTCTTCTGGAATCCGTTACATTGAAAGCAAACCTATGATGGTCTGGTGTGCCCATTGCTGACAGCTCACCTCAGTCATATCAGTGAGGAGACAGAAATCTGCAAGTGATGGCTCAGGAACACTCAGCATTGGGCCTCAAATTCAGAGGGGAAACTTCTCCTGTTTGTGATTAACCGGGGACCCAGTGTTCCTTCTTGGTGGATTTTGAAGCAATGGGAGAGAGTTCCTCTCCCAAGTACTCTCAACTTGGTTTGACCCAGAGCCTCCGCTCAGCTGCCTTTGAACAGAAAGAGGTCGGGAGACACAGTGCCTTTATTAGTCTGTCATCTTCAGGAGAAGGACAGATGGAAAACACATGCAGGAAGAGGCAGGGTTTGTGGTGAAGAGGACCAAGGTTTTAAAAATAAATCGAGGGTGCGCATCCGACACAGAGTTTCCTTTCTATCTTCAGATCTTTGTGTCTTCCCCCACCAACCCTTCCTATGATAAGATAAGAAATAATGGCAGAAGGGCTTTCTTGAGATGACTCAGGCTTGTAACTGCCAGGCTTTCTTTTCGGTAGCTGCTTTATTGAGCTTTTTAGGAAGCAGTTCATTGGAGTTTATCATTTTTTCCCCTCTTAAATCAGTGAGTGGCTCACAGTGAGAGTCCCCCAGGTTCAGTTCTATCTGCGTTAGCATTTCCACTGGAAATGAGGAGTGTGGCCTTTTCTTGTTTGGGTTTCTAATCCCATTTTAAAGGCTCGTCACGCCCCCGCTGAGGGTCAGCACCCCGTGAATAGACCCTTCTGCACCTGCTCCCCTATTCTCTCTCATTCCCCTCTGAGGAGAACCAGGGGATGTCACGGATGGCAAACAATACCACGCTTCACTGGCTGCAGCAACAGAAAACCATTCCAAACCTGGGAATCTGGTAAACTTTAAAGGCCATGAGAAAATAAACACAAAAGCAAGCAAGTCTGAAAAGGGCTGGCGAGGTGGCTCGAGAGCATTGCAGCTCACGGCTGCAGATGCCAGGGTGAGCACGCCCTTGAATTTCTTAGCTGACAGGGTTCAGGCACGGAAGAAAGGCGCACAGAACACAGGAGATGCCTCCGCCACAGGCCCCTCACTGAGAAGTTACTAACGTGAGCTGACGGTCCTCCAAATGACCACAGTGGCTAGATATGGTTGCCCTGTTTCCCAGAGTAAGATTCCAAATTGTTCTTCTTCCTGGATCTGAATAAGCACTAAGTGGATGCAGCCAGTTTGAACCATTAAAAGACTCCAAGTCCACGCCTGTCATTTTAACTCTTGTTCCGTGGAGGACACAGCTCTTGGCCCATGCTGTTGCCTGGTTGTAATTCCCAGTCACAGAGAGTAGAGAATTTCACAGACGGATTTGAGCCTATGACTTGTCACTTAAGCCAAACTCGTGACGAAAGTGACAAGAACATAAAGTTCAGGATCAACTGTTTTACGTCATGTCCACCACAAAATCCCCCAAACGGTGCCTTCTGCAGCCACACTAATGCCTTCACCATTTTTCCTCAAATCACTCTGATCTTCATTTTCCTAAGAAAGCGAAGTTCTCGCAGATTTTAACACAGTCTGCATAACGCAAGGGTGTGCTATCTTTCACTTTGCTTTTTATTGATTACTGTGGAGGGGGGAGGGGTGTGCCTGCCACAGCACGTGAGTTGAGGTCAGAGGACAACTTCGTCCAGTCAGCTCTCTCCTTCTGCCTGAATGTGGGCTCTAGGGTTTGACCTCAGGTTGCCCCGGCTGGAGCAGGAAGTGTCTATCTGCCTAGCCATCTTTCCAGTCCTTATCTTTCACTTTGTGTCAGGTTCCAAAATCCAGGCAAGGGTGCAGCTGTTCAGTCCCTGGCTCTTCCCTCTTTATCTTAGCTCTTGATCCTGTCTCCCTGCCTGCAACTTTCACATGTTCCGCCTGCTGCCAGAGGTGCCTCCTTGAGAGAGAACAGGACACTCTTCCTTTCAGTACTTCCACACCCAAGGCTGCCTGTGCACTTGGGATGGTAGCGATGTGGCAGGATCCTGAGCATGTCCCTGAGCACATTGAAAATGGGAGTGACCTAGAACCGGGAACCAGTGAGACCCAAAACAAGTCTCATGGACTTGGCCAGAACACAAGTAGCAAGGTAGCCCGTGGCAAAGCATCTGGAAGCATGGCTGCATGCTTGACCAGCACAGCAGTTTGATTGGCAAAAGGGTATTGGCTCAGAGGGAGAGGACTGTGACAGGTTGGTTAGGACTGGCTTCTGGCTGGGCTGTGACTCTCAGCTCCAGATCTTTGTCCTCTGGGTTTGAAGAGCCAAATGAAGCTGTTTGGGCAGGGTAGAGATATTATCCAAGGAAGACTTGCTTCCTGGAAATGCATGGGGCAGGTTGGGTGGGGTAGCTGGGTGGAGCTCCTCAGAGGGAGCAGAGAAACTGGTTAGAGGACCAGAGCTACAATTTAGGATGGTAACACGGAGACACTGCAAAGCAAGGACTCAGAAGATCTGGAAACCAACTGGCTAGCCACCAGACAGGATGAACAGATCACTCCTGGTTCCAAACTCGGGGACGGTGAGATGCTAGAGTAGATGGTTTAAGAACCCTGTGGAGGGCTTAGGTTCATCTTGCTGCAAATGCCCACTGTGTACTCAAGAGTGGGAATTCAAGTTCTAAACAAGGCACATTCATTTGAAATTATAACAGTGTTGGCAAAAGCCTTGGGCATGGTAAGGCTGCAAAACCAGTATGGATTTGGGTAGTTCTTGCATTTATGAGCTAAGAAAAATGAGAAGGTTAGAAAGGAGAGTAAAAGAAGGTGGGTACCAGGGAGAGCTGCCTCTGAGGTTGTAGGGGGTCTTGAAAGGAGGAGGGCAGAAGTGAAGACAAAAGAAAGCATATACAACATTCATGAAGCCAACAGGGAAGGCAAGATGTGCTTGGGCCAGAGGACCGGTTTTTGAAGGCACAAGGAAAGAAGTCATATCCCAGGTGACAGGAGAAAATGAGTTTGCAAAGGTGGAGGCAGCAATCTATTGTGTGTATGCATATGCTGGGAGCTGTGTGTGACATTACAGGCCCCGAGGGAAGGCCTGAGGTGCAGAGGAAGCCTGGAGCTGGGACAGCAGAAGGGAGGGAACTTGGGCATGAGTCATAGGGAGGGCCTGGGTGGAAGGAACACCTGGACTGAGTTGAAGAAGGCCAGGAGGCTGTGGCCAGCAGGGCCAGTCACAAGGCCCCCCCCCCCCCCCCCCCCCCCCCCCCCCCCCCCCCCCCCCCCCCC
>NW_026596073.1:30835298-30855753 GCF_907164565.1 Psammomys obesus
CCCCCCCCCCCCCCCCCCCCCCCCCCCCCCCCCCCCCCCCCCCCCCCCCCCCCCCCCCCCCCCCCCCCCCCCCCCCCGCCTCCCGCAACCTCTGCAGGTACGAGCAGGCGCTGCAGCTTGTGCTGTCTGGCTCATCCTGCTGACAGCCTCTCCTTTGACTTCCAGGCACCACTGCACTGAATGTTCCTGGCATGCAATGGGCGACTGATAAACTGGGGAGGGTACAGAAGGGTTAGCTCTAGATAGGAAGAGAGATTACCTATCTCGAGCCTATTACCAGATAGGGAAGAGAAAAGAGAAGCAGAATCTTCAAAGGAAGGTCCCACCCTAGCAAGACCATTTCCATCACCTTGGGAATGTGGCACCCAAGCACCTTCCCCAGACAGAGCAGTGGCAGGGCCAGGAGGACTCTGGTGTTTCCTGTGATCGAGCTTGCCCACAGACACTTTACCCACACTCCCTGTACGTTCACAGTAGTGCCAAGGTGCCATTGCTATTTTGACTAAAATAGATGTAAACATAGAAGACCATAGTAAAAATCCAGTTCTCTTGACTGCAAAACCCATCCAATCCCTGTTGCTCCACTGATGGAGGAGCTTTTGGGGTCAGAGATAGAGGAAAATGTTGAGCAGAGTCAAGGGTCTAGCCAGGGTGAATGAACTTGAACTTGTCTGATGTCCAGGCAGTAAGCTTCCGTGACTTCTAGAAGCCCAGAGAAAGCCAAGGCTGTGGAAATCCAGGCTTTGCCTCGGTTTGGAGAGGTGAGAAGTTTAGGGAGGAAGGATGCAACCAAGGAGGATGTTGAGGCCAAATTCAGTAATGCTTTAGGAGGCTAGATTTAGTCTCTCAGGAGACCTTACGGCTCTCAAGCTTTTTCTTTGCTAAAGCCCCTCAGATCATCAAGGATGGAGCCAACTCTGCAACCCTGGCCTTCCTTGGGTTTGTAGAGAAATGTGACTAAGGTTTTCCAAAACAGCCCACAGTGCGTCTTTCCTCAGCCATGAGATAAATCCCCTTTCACTCAACACCTGTGCTGTCAATTGTGTTTTGAAGGAAATCCTTCTTCTTACCCAAGTGTGTGTGTATGTCATGTTTATATCTCAGTGGTTTCTTGGGAAAAATGTCCAAAACTTCAACAACTGTCTTCCTGTCTTCCCATAAACACCAGAGAGGCTGAGCCAGACCGAGGATCACTGTGAAACAATCCTTTGTGAGAAAACAATGAAGCGTAGCACAGCTGAAGGGGAGAGTTCAGTGCGTGCATGTGTCTAAGGAAAGCACAAGGAAATAGTGCTGGGTGGCTGGCCTGTCTGTCTCAGGAGACTCGTACACCACTAGCTAGATGCTGTTGTCTTCTTCCTGTCCTAAATGGCTCATTCAGAGACAAACTAAGCTTAGATTCTGTTTTGAAATGAAAGTAAAGTTTAGATTCTAAAAATTTGTTCTTCCAGGCATGCTCAACTATGGGCTGCAGGCTCCTCAAGATAACTATGAACCAAACCCCCAAAAATACACTTCACCCAATATGAGGGGTCTGCAAAGAGCCCAGGAGTCACAGGAGTAACTTGCTTAAGGAGCTGACTGTGACCCTCGAGGCCCACATATAAGGCAGGCAAACCACATTGTGAAGGTTTTGTGGGGATTCTCTTGCAAAATTTTGTGACTCTCAAATGTATCCTGGCAAATAGCAATATCTTGAGATATTGAAAGGTCAGATACCTGGAAGAAAGGTAACTAATCAAAACTGAAGTGAAAGGATACTTCTCTAGGACTTGTTAGAGTTTAAATTCTTGCTGCTAGTTCAGCCAGCACTAAAGATTCAGTTTATTCTCATCTAAGGAAGCAATTGCTCATGGTAGCACGGAACGATTAATACACACAGCAAACTCATCTCCAATGGGAATTTGGTTGCTGAGTTTCCAGAACAGAACATGTCTGACCTCTGTCAGGATTTGTTTAGCTGTTATCTAGGTTAAGAATTTACGGTGTACACGCACAAATCAGTTGATCTGTCCCCTAGCAGGAAAGCATCCTTCACTTTCAAGATCTAACTTCTCTTGGCTTGCTTTGCTCTCCTAAGGTTCTACTCCCACCCCACCCACTTCTGGAAGAATAATCTGAGACAGTGTCTCAAAACAAAGTATCTCCACATCTGTATGCCCACGTGTGCCTGTCTGTGTGCAGCCATGCTTCCACAAAGCATCAGCTCTCAGTTTTGTCATCGTTACCACCTTCTTCTTGTCTGGGTTGTGACGGTCTCAAAGTATGATCACCTGCACGCTGCATTATACTGTCCACTTTCAGCTTTAGTGTGTAATTAAAACCCTTATTCTAAAATGTCTAAAACCCAAATGCTTGACGAATGGCACCACATACTGTGTGGAGCAAACACGGCCTTGCCCGACATGTAGGAGTCCCCAACTCAAGTTCTAAATTTTATACTAGAACGATTCTAGACATACGAGGCTATACGCTTATCAGATTTCCAAAAACCAAGTTTCTATAAAAACCACGCTGGGCCCCTCAGCTGTGTTTTCTTCTATTGCTTATAGATAAATTGAAAACAAATGTTCTTTAAAAAAAAAAAAAAAAGCCTAGTGAACTGGAAACATGTGCCAGGGTGAGCTTTTTCCTCTAGGATTAATCTATGCAGAGGCGTGATAACCAGTCGCTGAGGCCCCAGCTTCCCCGATGCTGGCTCTCACAAAGTGCGGAAAAACAATGGCAGCGTTGATTCCATCCAGAGGTATCTCAGATTAAAGCAGGAGACACGTTTCATTCTGGGGTGTCCCTGCATTGCAAATATATTTTAAACACAAGAGAACTCTGGGAAAGTCATTTAAAGTGTTTTAGTGAATATTACCCAGGGGGGCTATGGCTATTTCCCCATCAAGCCTGAAGGGAACGCTTGATCAAGAGAGAAGCTATTTGGGGGAATCAGTCACATACAGGAAGTGAGAGCAGTTCAGACCGTATCTGTATGTCCCTGTCTGGATGCTCCAGTGTTGTCTGCAGCAGTTGGAGACCGAGCAGCAGCTAGATGCATCACAGCAGCACAGTTGTCTAGACCGGTTGTGGCTGCCAACAGCGAGGCGGTGCTTCTATCTGTGGTCCGCTTCTCTCTTGATCCACAGGACTCTTTCTTCAGGTTCCCACCCTCAGGCCCTATGGGTCTTCTGTTGTCAACAAACTGTAATACAGTCAGAACAGCCATGCTGAAGCTGTTGGACGTGACACTGGATTTTACACTTTCACTATCAATTATATTTTTATGTATGTACTCACCACAACCTCCTCCCCCAAATCCATGACAGGGTTGAAACTGGAAAAACAATTTCAAGTCATTATGACTCATGTGTCCATTACCTGTAGTCAGTCCTTCACCACCTAGTGTTTACCCTTTCTCTTCTCTCTGCTACATGTTATGCTATGTCCATGTGTGTGTATATATGTGTGTGTGTACGTACGTATGTATGTATGTATACGTACGTACACACACATATATACTTACAATGGATTAGGCTCAGTATATGAGGGAGAACGGACAAGTTTTATTTCTCAGATTGTGTGACTTTGTTTGATATTAGGCATTCTAAGTCCATTAATTTTCCTGCAAATTTCACTTCTCTGAAGAGTTGATACCATTCATATATATTATATATTTACACATACACATGCTGCAATACAGTCAGAATAGCCATGATCTAGCATCAACGAGAGCCGTTGCTTTGTGCCCGAAGCATAATGCTACGATGGCAGGAGTGAGGGATGGAAGAGGCTGCTCGCACACAAGCCGCCAGAAAACAGATTGACAGAGGGCTGGACCCTTGGACAGGGCACCTTCCCACAGAATGTACCCAGTGACTTATCTCCTCCAACTCTGCCTGCCACCTGGTTCCTGCCACTTCCCAGTAATGACATCAAATTCCAAATCCATCAGAGGAAAACTCATTGATTAGGTCCAAGCCTGCCTTCCTGATGTGATTGCCTGTCAATTATATTCCAAATCTAGGGACCAACCCTTTGACATATGAAGCTCCCTGGGCGGTGGGGAGAACTCTTTGTGTCCAACTCACTGATGGAGGTGATTTTATTTCTTCGAACATACCTATGAATGTTGCTTTCAAACTTTGTGTGCTAAATCTGTTGTCCGAGTCATCTCGCACTGGGTTGTAAAAGCTCTGGGCTACGACCTTCCTGCAAGGAACGGCTCCCGACTTAGCAGACGGTTCAGTTAGACCATCTCTCAAGCTCCGTCTTCCCACCAATCCTGTCTGGGCAGGTTCTCGGTGAGCTAGGGCAGGCTCACAGCAGAACATCCTGAGACACAGACCTCAGTGTTTCAGATGAGTTACCAGGATGATAATGGATGCTAACCATATGCTGCTCTGTCAGGGCCTCCTCATCCAAGCACAGCTCACTTGGAAACTGTCTTCACACTCTAACTCATGGGTTCCCAACCCTCCTAATGCTGCCATCCTCTTGTTGTGGGGACCCCAAACATAAAATTATCTTGTTGTTGTGTCATAACTAAGGTTGTGACCCATAGGTTGAGAACCACTGTTAGCTTTCTTTCTTTCTTTCTTTCTTTCTTTCTTTCTTTCTTTCTTTCTTTCTTTCTTTCTTTCTTTCTTTCTTTTTTCCTTTTTTTTTTTGAGAAAGGGTTTCTCTGTGTAATGTTGGCTGTCCTGGATTCGCTTTGAAGACTGGGCTGGCCTCAAAAATCTCAGAGATCTGCCTGCCTCTGCCTCCCTGAGTGCTGGGATCACAGGTGTGTGCCGCCGTCTGCTGGCTGTTTCTAGGGTGAGCCTCAGGTCACCTTACCGCCTGTGTGCCTGGCGCTGCCTCTAACCACACACAGACCACATCAGCCACCTTTCCAGCTGTCCTGAGTTCTGACATCAGCTTGTTCAGCACAGCCCTGATATCATGGGACTGCTTGGTTTTCCTGTTCATCTTGTGCTAGGACTTGACTCTGAACTATCTCCCATGAAATACTGTTTTGCATATCTGGTCCCCAGCTAGTGGTGCCATTTGGAAAGTTCAGGAAATTTTTGAGAGATGGTACTAAGTAAGGTAGGAGGTGATGGAGAAGGAAGAGTCTTTGAGAATGTTATCCTTGGCCACTTGGCATCTGTCTGTCTGTTTCCTGTGTGCTGTGGTATGAAGAGCTATCTTCAGCCCACGTGCTTCTGCTGCTAGGACTATCTGCACAAGTGTGTGGGGCCGAACAGCCATGGATGGAACCTTCTGGAATCAAGAGCCAGATTAGCTCTCCCCCTCAGGTTGCCTCTGTCAGTCTTGTGGTCCTAGGAACACAGAACTAACTAGTTCACCTTGTTGAGGATATTTCCCAGGATGAGAGAGCTGGGCATCCTAGGAGCTTAGAGTTGAGTTTCTGTTCCCATGGTGACTGTAATCTTGGCTGCCTGTTCTCCATTCCTGGAAACAACAGTTTTGTCTGATTTTATAATAATTTTCAAGTAAAGAGGGATACTTTGGTCCAGTCACACCATCATGGCTGGAAGTTCCTGTGGGTTTTATATTGAGGATGAGGTGTTGGTGGTGGGGAGGGAGGAGACAGGGAGAGGGAGGAGGAAGAAGGTAGAGACAGAAACAGAAACAGAAACAGTAGAGAAAGCACTTCCTACCTTGTTACTTACTAAAGGCTGAACAATCTAAAAAGCATCCCATTAGAAGTTCACTCATTACAGCTTGTGTCTAATGCTTACAGTTTAATAATATTAATAATGATTACTTCCTATTATTGAACATTTGCAGTTCATTTAAGATTTGAAATTTTCAAAAACAATTATTTCATTAGGATGCTGTTTAAGTAATGTGCTCTCCAGGCTATTTTGGCGTTTGCCCCCATTAATTAGTTTAGTAATATCTTAAAAAGAAAAGTAACTATTTTTGATTAAACAGTTTGTTTCAATTTATCCATACCAAGAAAACTACCATATTTTTATGAAATTTCACAGAACATCATTAGAGGATAAAAAGAGTAGTTTGCACTTCCCATGTGTTTCCCCCTGGAAGCTGTCAATGGTTGTGGACAGTCCAAGGCTGCTACACTTTGTTCTGTTACAAACAGAAAAGTGCTTGGGGTTGGGGAGGTGGCTCCATGAGAAAAATGCTTGCTGTTGCAAGCATGGGAACCTGACTTTGGATCCCCAGCACCTGGTCGGGCATGTTCTCCCTCCTCTCTCCACTCCTCCCCCAGCCCTTCTTCATCTTCCATAGGAGCTTCCAGCCATGATGGTGCAATGTGAGCTCTAGGGGAGCAGGGACAGGCAGATCCCCGGAGCTCCTTGGCTGGCCAGCCTAGCTGAATCTGTGAACGCCAGATTCAGTGAGAGACCCTGTCTCAAAAAATAAGGTGGAGAACGATGAAGACAATGCTCATGACCTCTGGCCTCCGTACACACAGGCACATACACACATACACACATATACACACATGTATACACACATACACGTATACACACACACACACACACACACACACACACACACACACACACACACGCTCTGGCCGTATGTTTGGAACTAAGTGAGCTGATGTTTTCTCATGAGATGATGTTCCCATGTCTCCTCCTCCCACCCCATCCCCCAGGGGGATGAAGATAACAATGACAACGGGACAACACTGGACTATGGCACATGAGATGCATAGGAAACCAGCTTCCCTCCGGCTCCACCTCCTTCAGTACTTTCCCTTCTTAAAGAGAACTGAAGACCTAATGTATCGTTCCGCTGTGGATCTAGTGTGAATGACTTTTAATTGTAATAATAAGAGCAATTGCCTAACTCTGATCTCTAACACAGTTGCTCCCAAGGCTCTTTCGAAAGCTTGCTAGGGAAAAAGACAGCTCCTCCATACATTTCCCAAGGCAAGCCATTGCCTCAGGGCACCTAACTTCAGCTGCTGGGCAATCAGACCTGCCCCTGAGGGCCAGGATGGATCATATCACCCTTGCTAATCTGGGCAGGAAGAGCTTGCCTGCGAGTTTGCACAGGTAGGAGTGAATACAGTGTCGATTTCCATTTCCCTCACACAGAAGACTCCCTGAAGCACTTCTGCTTCTCCACGTAAACACAAGCCCTAGAGGGAGGGAACACTATATTTCCAGAAAATTACACAGGAAAATGGTTTTGATAAAGCAATGAGGAAGAAAAATAAGCTCCCTATGTTGTGGTAAATAAAAAATGATGACTGTTGGGCTATATATTATTTATTATTTGCCCTAAGAGTATCATGGCAGTATTTCTAGCCCACGATCACAAATACTAAGACACAGACTCCTGTTAGATTTATAATTGCCTTATTTACCTTGGGCCGGGCAGATATTTCACTTACCCTGTCTCAGTATCCTCACCATCCATCTCCCATGCCCCATCCAATGCCATCCACCTTAATCCTCCTCAGTTGGACTACCTTTCATCCATAATCCCATGGTACTTGCTTATATTCTTTATCTGGGCCTTTCCACACCATCATTGGAATCCTTTCTCCAGTCCCATGTGGTTTTCCTCTCCAGGCCAACTCATGGTGGCATCCTCCTTCTTCCTTCTGTTTCCCATGATGATGGGCTGGGTCCTCCAAAGCCCTGGGAACCTTAGCCACGCCCGCCACATTCTGCCCTGCCCAGATATCAGCCATTTAACCAACCAATCAGATATATCTTAGGCAGGTCTACAAAACAAAGATAGGTGTAATCATATCTTAAAAGGCCAGTAAACACACATCAGACCAACCTCCAACATCCGCAAAATACACAGTTAGAACTTTGAGAGCCACCAGGATGGATCCACAGGTGAAGGTGCTTACTCCAAACCCGATAACCTGAGTTCAGAGGCCCTGTCAGAGACTGAACATCCCTTATCCGAGATGCTCGGCCGAGCAGCTTTTTGAATTTTAGGTTCCCTCTGCCCTGGATTTAGGCATGTTTGTATGTGTATCATGAGGTGTGGGGATGGGAATGGGATCCAAGCCTATGCAATTCTGCATTTTCTCCATTCACCTTGCAGTGCAGCCAGGGCACACTCTGAAGGAATAAACTCAGTGGGCATGACAGTCTGCCACAAAGACAGCTGGGGAATCTGACCCCATGTGACCTCCTGCAGGTGTTCAGGAAATTTCTGATTTGGGAGCTCTTAGGACTTTAGTTTCAGATCTGGAGCGTGTAATTTTCATTATCATTCCCACTTTGCCCATAAGGAAACCAGCGCTTCAGAAGATGAAGTGATCTTTCTAAATGTCCAGGGAGCCTAGGATTCTCATGCCGGATGAGCCTTAAAGATAAAACGTGCTTCTGCAGCATCAAGTGTAGCTTCAGTGGGAGAACTCTGTCTGTCAGTCTCTTTCCTCCACTTTCATAAAGTCCTGCCTTGGGCCATAACTGGCCACTGGTCAAGAAAACCACTCTTCAGGCTGAGCTAGATGTGAGCAGAAATGAAGAACAACTGGTCGTGACAGCAGTTCAGAAAAAGAAAGAAATAGATTCCTGGGTAAACACCCCTAGAAATACAGTGTCTATGTTGACTTACAGAGAAAAGCAGCTTGAAGCCTGTGGCTCCTGTCGGGAGCTGAAACTTGGGAGTGACAGCCACAGGTGCCAGGCTGGGGGGAAACCTGACTGTGTCACTCAGAAGCTGGGGGCATGCCACCTCTGCTGTGAAGGGAGGGTGCAGGGTCCGGGCAGTGAGCAGCGAGTACCCAGTGACCCTGTCCACAGTTGCTGTTGTTTCAGTGGCCACAGTCCTCAGACGAGAAAGGCAGTAGCCACTGAGAAGGCGGTAAGACGCTCCCTGAGAAGCCCTGAGGTTGACGGGTCTGAGTTCAATCTAACCCTTCCTTTAAGTGGGACTGGGATGGGATGTGTGAAGAACATTCTCTGTTGGCTTCCATCATGCCTCTGTAATGGACATCCCATTCAGTTGTCATAAATTAACATGCCTTGGGTCTTGAACTCATTAAGAAGATGGGCCTTGAGGTGAGGTCGCCAGCCCCATTTCAGACCTAAATGTATTTGTCTCAAAGTTCCCACCAAGGTCTGGGGATTGGCTGCCCCCTGACTCTGTGACAGGGTGAAAAGAAAATGGCCCAAACGGCCCAGGAGTGAAAACATCTTGTCCTTGAGAACAGCTAGAAGAGAGGACACGGTTGTTTATCCCATAAAACAAAAATGTCTGCAGTGGGGAGGAAAGGCCAGAATTCAGCAGTGGGGAGCTCATCCAGGAGGAAAGGATCCCTGAGAAGGAACTTGAGCTCATGCCTCAATTTCCCCTGCCTGTTTCTGCTGGGTGTTTTGATCACCCAATTTGACAATTTTTGCTCTTTCATTCTCTCCGTTTCTCTCTGTTTCTCTTTGCCTCTCTCTGTCTCTCTCCCTCCTTTTTTCTTTTGGCTTATGTACTTAATAAACACACCCATTCAAAACCCAAAATATGGCTAATAGAGATCACTCTCTGGGTTGTACAAAACAATGGCTTTTTACAGCTTTTATGGCATGGATGTATTTGTCTTATCACACCAAGACAAGCTGGAAGGATATTCGGCTTGCACTTAGTGGCTGCCAGGGAGTGAGGGTCTGAGCTCCCCATCCTCCTGCCTTTGCCTTCACAGTGCTGAACTTACAGACATACACTCTTGTCCTTCGGAGGTTCCACTGCTAAGGGCAGAGAAGCCAGCCAGCCAAGGTTACCCTTTATTCTTTCATCCTCGCTGGGATCCCCCCCCCCCCCCCCCCATCCAACCTTGTGAAGAATCACAGAACTAGAGACAGGAGTGAGGACAAGGTTCACTTCCAGGCAGCAGTCTGAGCTTCCCTGTCACACTGGGGACACAAGGGCTGCCAGGCTCCCCTTTGATGTGGGTCAGTGCCCTGCAGGGCTCAGCGAGAGCTGGGGGCAGGGTGTGGTAATGGATTCCAGGGAGAGTTGTGCAAGGCAAGGCGCACTGCCAAGCCAGCGTGGACAAACATTCTCACCCTGGCTGTCTCCCGAAGGGTTCGTGCAGCTTGTGCAGGGCATTCCTGAAAGACGGGCGCATTTGTTTGACTTACATAACGTCTTACATCACAGGACTAAAGCCGCCCTTCCGGGCTCGTGTCCTGTTGAACCCGCTCCAACCGAAACTTCTTTCCGTTCCATAGGCAGAAACCTGATTACCTGTGTAAGTGCCGCCTGCCGGTCGGCGGCAAGGCTGCCCGCCCGCCCTCTGCCCTCCTCTCAGCCGCCTTGGTGACACCGCTCCTTCCTCTGGGAATTTCACCCGTTCGTTAAGTCCTTAAAAGGACTCTTCCGTGACAGACTTCTCCCCCACACGCTTATACTGCGCACGCAGCAAGTGTGCACGCTTTTGTTCAGGACTTGTCCGTCACCGATCCCTCCCACGTCTACTTACCCTGAGCATGCACTTAGCGTGTATACCTTTGGGGCAGAGGAGGTGTCAGGAGATTCTAGAACTGCAAGGGAGTTTGGGGATCATTTTGGTCTGTATGAGGGGGCTGTAGCTTGGGGCACAAACTCTCGTTCGTTCTGTGCTCGCCCCCAGGAAAGGAGGTTAATAAGCATAGGCAGTGGCACCTGGTTTGGCTTGTTTCCTGCTGAGAATTTGGTCCTAAGTTCCTCCCTCCCTCCTACCCTCCCTCCCACTCTCCCTCCCTCCTGCCCTTGCTCCCTTCCATTTTAACAGTAGATCGGAGGATGTCCTTGAGTATGTGATCTTCCTGCCTCCACCTTCTGAGTGCTGGGGAATCTATAGGCAGCTCTACGCCAGGCTTAATGCCTCGATGCATATTCAGTTGGAAGCCCACAACTTGAGTTGCTTTAAAGCATTGTACCTAATTCTGCTCTGGATGTTCCCTAGTCCCCACTCCAGCCTCTCAGTACTCCTTGAGCTTTGCCCCCCCCCCCCCCCCTTGAAGACTAAGGTAGACCTGGGTTTAGAGGTGACTTATACAGGCTCTCTGTGGTCTGGGCACATGTGATGGCTTCACACAGGTCTCATCTGACTTCCACAGTAGTCCGTGAGGGAGCAGCACAGACATTGTGGAGATTGATTGACTGACTGACTTCTGGTTTTTCGAGACTGGGTTTCTCTTTGTAGCCCTGGCTGTCCTGGACTCGCTTTGTCGACCAAGCTGGCCTCAAACTCACAGCCTGCTTCTGCCTCCCTGAGTGCTGGAATTACAGGCATGTGTTACCACGCCTGGCTGACATTGTGAAGATTAGCTGGTGGATAAGGCCATACCGTCTCAGAGAGGAAGGAATTCCGTCCAAGCGTTCCTTCAACTACAGGATACCAGGGACAGCAGCCTTTCTCTCCACACCCTCCTTCCCACATTACCTACAGGATGGGCCCAGGCACAGGGCAAAGGACACTGAGAGGGAGGGAAGGACAGAGAAAGGGAAGGTGAGAATGAGAGGAGGGAATGTGACACATTGGTGGTGGTGTGGCTGTCACAGGGCTGTCCATACCTGGCTGGGAATCATGGGTAGTCGGTCCATGCAGATGAGGCGAGGTGACTGGACAGGACGTGAATGGTCTGTAGTGAGCACCGTGGCTCTCCAGAGAAGGCGCCAGTGTAACTCCAACTCCAGAGAAAGCAGACACTCACCTTAGTATAAGTTTGTGTGGTCACCCCTCACCCCCAGGCAATCTGGACACCCTGACTGGAGAAGTCTGGTCATCCTAGTCAGTGTTATCTGTCTACTTGGCACAGCCTGGATTTACCAGAGAAGGGAGTCATCCATTGTGGGGGTTGCACAGATGATATCGGCCCATGGGCTTGTCGGGTAGGAAATTGTCTTAACTGTTGATTGATGTAGGGGGCCCAGCCCACTGTGGGTGGTACCATCCCTAGGCAGGTGGTCCCCAGGCTGTGTAAGGAAGCAGGATGAATGTGAGCCTGGGAACCATCCAACAAGCAGAATCCCTCCATGGTTTCTGCTTCAAGTTCGTGCTTGAGTTCCTGGCCTGACCTCCCTCAGGGATGGACTGTGCCCTGGAAGTGTAAGACAAATTAACCTTTCTCCCCTAAGTTGCTTTTGGTGAGTGTTTTATCGCAACAGACAGAAAACCAGGACATCCTGGAAGGGATGATTGTCTCCCACAATCAATCCTTCCCCCTCCCCCATCCTGCCATTATCTATGAGTACATTTAGAGGATTTGTCAAAGTCTGGAATGAGCTTGCAGTGGGGAAAGCCAGAAGTGGAAAATTTGAGTAAAAATCCTCAGGAAAATACAATAAAATGTTCCTAAAAATTAAAATTAATCACTTGAATATGTGTGGCTTGTATTTTTAAGTTAAAAATGAAGTTTTAAGGTGTGGCCCCTTATCCCCTTATAACATTCATGAGGCTGGCTATAAAATATTGCCATTATTTTTGAAACTTTCTATTCCAAATGGTGTTGGATTAAAAAAAAATGATATTCTGAACTCAGAGCTGTAATATCAGCCAGAGCTATTCAGTCAGCCTTTCCACTTGTAAATGGGAATTTAAGATACCTGCTAAGAGATACAGGTTCATTTTCAGTGACTGGAGATGCCAACAAAAATGTGATTATAAAACTAAGATGTATTCTTTGTAAGAACAGAATAGTTGCAAAGAGCTAGCTAGTTTGATATCGTAAAGAATAATTGGCTGAAATTTTTGAAACTTAATGTGAGGCTGAAAACCATTTTCTTTGTGTAGTCTGGCTTCTTTTGTACAGTCCTAACAGTCATTTGAAACCTCAGAGATGGGGACTCATTAGGAGGGGCTAGGTGACCGATACTCCTTAAAAAGTGCACAGACAGACTGACTGTGGCCAGGAAGGTAGAAGCCACCTGTGTATTTAGATGCATAGGGTTCAATCTAGAATTAGGTACTGGGGGAAGGGATAGCCAGTGCAGAGGTCATAAAGCTGGCCCTCACGGTCAGGAAACTACCCCAATGTCAGTAGAAAGGTGCTAGTTATACAACCCAAAACACTTGGAGCAGTTTTCAAGACCTTGATGCCAGCAGATGAACTCTGGGAGATTCTAGGAAGCCTGTTCCATGGTCCTGGGCTGCTGGGTGACAGTCATGGATCCCATGCATCTACCTGAGTATGTGCAGAACCATCTGTTCTCAGCACCAGCTTGTACCACATCTCCTCACCAGGCAGTTCTCAGGGAGTTCTTACACCCAAGTCAAATCTGGCTGATCATGGCAAGTTGTTAGATGACCAAGTTCAGAAGGCCAACTTCTCTAAACTAATGAAAAGTTTTCAAAGAAAAAGGAGGGGGGAGGGTATAGCTTAGTGGGACACTGGATTTTTTGTATGCTTGAAGCCCTGGGTTTTCTATGCCCAGCATCCATCCATCCATCTATCCATCCATCCATCCATTCATCCATTCATCCCTCCATCCATCCTTCCATCTATCTATCCAGCCATCCTTCCTTCCATCCATCCATCCATCCTTCCATCTGTCCATCCATTCTTCCATCCATCCATCCTTCCATCTATCCATCCATCCATCCTTGCAGCTGCCAACAATAAAGTGAAAAATACCAATGGGCTCGATATGAATTCATGTCTTCACTCCATCTGTTCCCCACTCTAAGTATCAAGGGTCCACACTTCTCACCAGAGAAGATAAATTCTCAGCCATTCTGGATGGAGAGACAGTGAGCCTGTAGGCAACACTCACAAGAGGTACTGGAGCTTGTGATGATGTGCAGGGGTGTTCCATACTGACCAGAGGCTCTCTACTAGAAATTAGACACAGCTAATTGATGGTTGGTTGATCAACACATCTGAACTGCATGGGCTCTGTTATCTGAGGATTGGGGGAGGTTTTCCATAATTTGAACAAACCCAATGAACTGCATGACCTAGAAATAGAAAAACACTTGAGTTAGATGTGTCATAAATAGGTAAGATATGTGTAGATATATAGAGTCAGTCTTGTGATTATCATAAAACACACATTAAGAAGTTAAAATCGACAGCTACAATTTTAGCTGGATGGGAGAAATGTAGACAGACATCAAGATGCAGATTTCTGTGCTCCTACAACTGCAGCCGTATCCCTGGAGCGTTGCTCCATCTTTAAAGTCTGTGGGCACTGCCATCACACATGAGCAATTTACCCCCTGGCACATTGCTCATCTCATGGCTATTTTGTAGTTCTCATCACACACACACACACACACACACACACACACACACACACACACACGTGGCAAATCAAGCATATGCTAATCTATAGCTTATGGCTGTGGGAAGGCTGCAGGGCAACAGCAGACTGTTTTTGAAAGAGTCACGTCACATGGACTTTTGGCGGCATCCAAATCCCCCTGCTGTTCAAGGTCAATCACATTTCCCATGTCCTTGGTATGACTTTAAGAGCTTGGGGAACAGGACAGAGGGTTGGCTTCTTTTCCTTACAAGTCTTGTGCAAAGTAAGAAAGTAGGGATCAAAAAGTCTGAGTTGGACAGTGTGGCCAGAGCTCAGAACTGAAGGTCCACTGAATGCTGTTCCGTTTCTACATGAGGTGGATCGCTGGTGTGGACAGTCTGCCCAACTGCTCATCTGTTCCTCCATTCCTTTGTTGGCACCTGAGGCCTCAGCCTGGATCCTAGTGTTTAGAGGTCTAATCATAGCACTCACCTCTGATGGTACAGAGGGCTGTGTCACGGATCAGTCAGCACCAGAGAGCCAGTCAGCCCTTGCTAACACTGGTGTCTGATTTCCCTACAGTGTCATCTTCTCCGAGAGGTTTCACCAGGAAGGGTTCTGCTTCCACAAAGAGGTAAAAAGGAAAAATTAAGGCTCTCTAAACTCAGAGGAGACTTTTAGTGGTGATTCTTCAGAATAAAGAATTGGAAGGGTGGCAGTAATTGATGCTGCCAGCAGGGTGATCCGGAATGATTTATGAGGAGGGGAAATGCACGAGTGTTTAGCGTTAACTTTGAGACAGTGTCAGACGGGCGTCCACATCTTGGGGCTGAGTTGGTGCAGTGCTTGCTATGCAAGAAGGAAGATTTTAGTTTGATCCCCAGAACCCATGTTAAAAAGTGGGGCAGGTTGGTATATGCTTTTAATTCCAGTGCTGGGGAGGCAGAGACAGGGGGATCCCTGGTACTTGCTGCCAGCTGGCTAAGGCAATAGACAAGTTCCAAGTTCCATGAAACACCCTGTCTTAGCAACTAAGGTAGGGGTGATAGAGACATTCAAGGCTTGGCTTCTGGCCATCATGTGCTCTGCCTCCAAATGTGCCCACACACATTGTTCATGAGTACAGAACGCCTGTACTCATATATACATCCCTATCTTTCTGAAAAACAGATCATACCGGGAGTACATTTCTTCTTGCTGGTTGTTTACAAATTGCAGTCTCTTATTCTTCAAATGTTATCAGAGCTATGGGGAACCATGTCGAAGGAAGCTTCCAGTCTTTTAGAGAAAGTCTCAGTGGAACTTGTTGAAACCACCGCTGCTTCATTGGTGGAGTTCCCTGGTGGGAAGTTGTCTTTGCCCCTTGAATTGGTGGGAGTCTTTACTGCTGTGTAGGAACAGTGTTGCTGGTAAGGCTGCAGAGAAGCTCATTCTGGGCCTTCTTTGGGCCTTACCTTCTTGCTGTCCCCTTTCTCATCTCTCCCTGACTGCTAAATGTGCGGATGGGTCCCCACAACAGCCTGAAGATGGGGGTGGCAGTGAACACGTGTGGCTGTGTCCCTACCCAGCCACATGCTTTTTTTTTGCAAACCTCCAAAAATTCAGGTCTTACTGTAATCCAGGAGGTGTGTTCTTGCTTCCCTTCCCTTCTGTCCCTCCTGTCCTCTCTCTTTTTCTCCCCTCCCGTCCCCTTTCTCCTCTCCCCTAGTCTTTCGTTGTTGCTGTCCACTATTTTCCCAGTAGTGATTTGTGTAATGTCACTAAGAAAGAAAGTTGATTGTAGCAAGATCACAGCTAAGGTCTTCTGTGAGAGCCAATGCAGCCACCTGTACAGTTGTAGGCTAGGGGACCAGACCTGAAACTGTGGTTTTCCTTGACTTTTTGACTACTGGAAAGCAAAGCAAAGCAAAGCAAAGCAAAGCAAAACAAAACAAAGCAAAACAAAACAAAACAAAACAAAACAAAACAAAAACCTCATTCTCTTTCCTACATTCTCCCCCCCCCCCCTCCCTCCGTGTCAGTAAGTCCACTGTGCCCTTAATTGTGTCTCAGGCCATGATGGGAAGCTCTGAGGGCTGACTAGGACTGTAAGTATACCTCGAGCAGACCTCAAAAGCCGTGGGTGAGGGGCATGACATTTTACCTATCCCCGCCTGGCTTAACAGCCTCTGCTAGGCCCAAGGTGTGAGCAATGAGGAATTGAATCTGGAAAAGTTTTAAACCCCAAACTATGTATTACTGTGATGGATTGTAATCTGTGGTTTTGATTTATCTGTGGAGACAGCCAATTAACCAAAATATTGATTATTCACCTCATCTGGGCAAAGCTCACTGCCCAGAGCCCCTGTGAAAATGGCACCAACCCTGGGAACCCAAACAATAGCACTCCGGTATCTTGGGAACCCTTTCCTTTTTCTGAAATGAACATAGAGACCCCAGTGCCCAGCTTCCCAAGTGGGCCAGTACAGCAAGGAATTCACCTTTTAAATCAGGGACTCAGTAGATAAACACAGGACAGGAGGGGAATTAGCATCAAACAGAAGGACTCAAATGTGGCAGAAAAGGCCTGCCACCTGAAAGGCCGCTCTGCCCCCTGGGAGAGCTGTTGACCTCTGCCCCTCAGCTTCACAGACAAGCTGTGTTGGCTTTCATGAATCCCATCACCTGACCTTGAATGGCAAGAACCTAACTGCATCCTTGAGTAAAATGCTTTTTTCTGTAGAAACCAACTCACATTGATCTGGTAGATACTGGTGTGTGCCCGCAGTGCCCGCTTATTTATTCACATTAAAAATAATTGGCATAAGTCTGGAGCTGAAAGAGGAGTGTCCTGCCCTGCACTAACTGTCTGTGCTTTACCTATGAGCCTGGAATATATAATTCTGAGTGAGAAGAGCAATAGGGAAAATTGCTTTGACCTTTCCACCCATTTTTCTTCCTGTTTTGCCCAGAAGTCCTGTGTTGGCTGTCTACGTTTGTTAGAATCTGTGATTAAGTTCAGGGATTCTAGAGCTTTCTAGATTATCTAGGGCTCATGAGTTAGTGCTGAATTATACTGGATATTTTCCTGGATCTGTTGAGATGGCTTTCTTCTCTAATCTGCTCTATGGCCAGAGGTTTCTAAATGTTAAACTTGTCTTGTAATGAGTCAGTAAATGGTGTTCACTGACATTTCTTTTTAATTTCCGGCTGAATTCAGTGGACTCATACTTTCTTCAGAATCCTGGAATCTGGGTCTTTAACTGGGGTTGGTCTGTAATTTTCCTTTCTTACACCGTGCTTGTCTGAGTTTTATATTGCAGTTATATTAGCTTTATAAAATACTGTGGGGCTTTAGTCCTTTCTTTCTTCTTTCTGGGAAAAGTTGGTGAAACTTTGGAATTATGAACCTTTTAACTGTCTGGTGGAACTGCTCTGTAAGACCCTGTGAATTTTCTGGTGTTTTTTTTTTTTTTTTTCTTCATGGATCTCGAATGAGCTTCTCTTTCATATTGTACTCACTAGACAGTTTCCGTTGTGTCTAAGTTTGGAAGTGAGTTTAATTCATATTTTTCTCCCAGGATTAGAAACTCCCACTGCTCATAGAGTTCTGACTCCTCTTCATCTATCAACATTTCTGTCTCCTCTTCTAACTATCAACATTTAAGGCTCGTCTCTTCCTTTAGTACCCATAGTTTATCCCAGTTGCTTCTGATTTAAAAGTACTGTTTTTCTTGTGGCCCTAAGTCTATTAATTTGTCTTGATATTTCTTCTTAAGTCCATGAGTTAGATTTTTTTTTTTCAGGCTTTCAGACAAGCGTTTTAAAACATTTTTATTGCCAGCATATATTCTTTGTATAGAATCCTGGCTTTCCTGTTGTCATGTCATGTGCTGTCCTCACTGCCCAATGTGACTCTCCTTTTCCTCTTCCCATCCCCCACTCCCCTTGTTTTCCCCAAATATTCCTCCTTCTACTTCCATGTCCTATAAATGGCATGCATATATGTATGTAAATACATACATATGTGTTTGGTTTTAAACCTAAATTCCGCTCATGATACAAACCAGATAGCATTTGTCTCCAGAGTCTGGTTTATTTCACGTCACAGGATCTCCAGTTCCATATACATCTCTAAAAATGAAATAATTTCATTTTTATGGCTGAGTGCAACTCCATTGGGCATATGTGCCACATTTCCTTTATCCATTCATCTGGTGATGGATGTTTAGGCAGATGCCATATCTTAGCTATTGGAAATATGTGACAATCAATGTGCGTGTGTAGGCAACCCTTAGCACATTAGTATATTCGTTCCTGTGTCTGCCAAAGAAAGGGACTACAGAATCCTACGGTAAATTTAATTAACTAACTAACTTGAGACAAAGTTTCGTTATAAAGCTCAGATGTTTCTGAACTTGAGTGGTGACTCCGCCTCTGCTGCAGAATTGCTAGGATTCCTCATGTAAGCCACATCACTCACCCTTATTTTGAGCCTTTTGAAAGCCTCCATACTGATTTCTACAGGGGTTGCACCAATTTACAGTTCCAGTGTGGTGGTTTGCACGAGGGAATGGCCACCGTAGGTCCATATCTTTGAATGCTCCGTCCCTAGTTTGTGACGCTGGGAAGGATTGGAAGGTGTGGCCTTATTGGAGGAGCCCTCATGATTCCCAGTTAACTCTCTCTCTCTCTCTCTCTCTCTCTCTCTCTCTCTGTCCTGTGTTTATGGAGCGGAAACAAGCTCTCAGGTACTGCTCCAGCACCATGCCTGCCTACCTGTTGTTATGCTCTCCACCTTCTGGAACTATGAATCCTCACATTAAAAACTTTCTGAGTTGCCTTGGCCATGGTGTCTCCTCACAACAATGGAGGAGTAAATGGGACACCCACTGACAGCTGTTAAGAGCGGAAGTCTCAGTGTTTGATTGCTTTCTTTCTGTTTTCATTTTGTACGTCTGAGTGTTTTGTCTGTGCCTATGCACATACATTACACTTGTGCTAAAAAGGGTATCAGATTTCCTGAGACGGAAGTTGCAGGTTGTGGGCCACTATTTGGGGACCAGGATCCAAACCCAGATCCTCTGGAAGAGTAGCCAGTACCCTTTACCCCTGAGTCATCTTTCCAGACTTCCTTCCTTCCCACTTTTGACTGGTATTTCCATGTTGCTTAAGGATGTCAAACATTTTTTCATATATTTTTTGATTATTTATAGTTCTTCGTTGGAGAACCATCTGTTCAGTTTCTTTTTCCATTTACTGATTTAGATTATTGGGGGGGGGGTGTAAATTATTTGCGTTCTGATGTGTACCAAGTGCAGTTGTGGCCTTCTCAAGCTGTAGGCTGTCTCTCCATCCTGCTGAGTGTTTCCTTTGCAGAACCTCTAACACTCCTGGCACATGTCAGAGTTTCAGCTCTTACACTAAGAGCCTCGACACATTTTGAGTTGACTTTTGTGCAGACTTTGAGAGACAGCTTGAGTTTCATTCTTTAACATGTAGGTACTCGGTTTGTCGAGCACCATTTGTTGAAGATGCTGTCTTTTCTCTAGCGCATGTCTTTGGCATCTTCGTTGAAAACCAGGCAGGCTGCATGGGTTTGTTTCTGGATTCTCCATTACATTTCTGTGGTCTGTCTGTTTTTGTGCCAGTACCATGGCGGTTTTGTTGCTATGTATGACTCTGTAGTGCAGGTTGGAATCAAGTGTGTGATCCTTCTAGCATTACTCTTTTCCCTCAGAATGTGTTTGGCTAGTCAATCTTCAGTACTTACACCTGAATCTTAGTTTTGTTTATTTATTCTCCTATTTCTGTAAAGAAAGTCATTAGAACTTTGATGAGAATTGCACTGACTCTGCAGATAGTTTCTGGCACATTAGCCATCTTTACAATGCTAACTTTTGTGATTGAATGAGTGTGAGTGATGTTTCCACCTTCTACTGTCTTCCTTAATGTCTTTCTTCAATGTCTTATAATTTGCATTGTAGAAGTCTTTTACCTCCTTGGTCAGATTTATTTCTAGATATTTTTATTGTATTTTATTTTTTGATGGTAATAATAATATATTATTTTTCTGATTTTAGCATGTTCAGTATTGATGATTAAAAAAAAAAACAACCTGATTTTTGGTTTTGTATTCTGCTACTTTGCTGAAAATACTTATCAGGTATCAGCCCTGTGTGCTAAAGCCTTACAGGTCTTTTAAGTGTAGGATCCTAGTGCCTGGAAGTTAATATAGCTTGACTTTTCCTTTCTTTAAAACATTTGTAGTGATTTATTTATTTATTTATTTATTTATTTATTTATTTATTTATTTATT
>NW_026596073.1:30855763-30935916 GCF_907164565.1 Psammomys obesus
ATTTATTTATTTATTTATTTATTTATTTATTTATTTATTTATTTATTATGTATTGGTATTCTGCCTACTTATGTGTGTGCAAGGGTTTCTGATCCCCCAGAGCTGGAGTTACAGCCAATTGACAGCCTCCAAATGGGTACCGGGAATTGAATCCTGATCCTTTGGAAGACCAGCTTAACCACGGAGCCATCTCTCCAGCCCTAATTTTTCCTTTCTAATTTGTACTTCTTTTTAATTGTATTTAAGACATATGATCTATCCTTTATCAGTCCTTTATTAGTTAAGTGTACTTGGTGGTCCCTGTGAAGCAGAACTTTCTAAATAGTCTGTGCTTAAGTTGAACCTTTTTCTTAATTGGCAGGTGTAGATCCACATGATTTTCATATTCATGTTGAATTGTTTTTTAACTTCAAACCTTTGTTGAAGTCTATTTTTTAATATAAAATTCACTTAAAAACATACAACTTAAAGGTTTAGAAAATTGAAAGAACTGTGTAAATCTCACTGCAGTCAGACTTACAACATTTTGCTACAAAAAGCTCCTTTTTTTTTCTGAAATAATCCTGTTTGGGCTTTGTTTGTTTGTTTTGATTTTTGTTTTTGTTTTGAGGCTGGGCTCAAACTCTGAGGAGCTCCTGTTGCTCTGGCCTACTCCTCTAGAGTCTTGAATTCACAGGTGTGTGCCTACTTTGTGCTGTAATAGGCACTGAATCCATGCGTTGTAGGTGTCGATTAATATTTGCTATTGATATATCTTCTGGTAATTCTGCTGTTAGTCCTAAATAGCTGTATAACCAAATCACCACACAGAGACTATGATTTATTTAATTAACTTAGAACACAATGCTGGGTAATAGTTACTCCCCCCTAAACCTCTAAGCCCTCATAGTTTCCTAACTCTTAGATTTCCCACATTATACTTACTTTTAGTGATATATTAGGTCCAGAATATCTCTCCACGTTGTTCCAAGATCTCTTCCCAGCTCTGTTTTCCTAGCTCTCCTCTCACCCCTTCTCCTCCCACTCATTTCCTGCCCTCTGGCTCCTCCCTTTGCACAACATTGTGGCTAGTTGTTTTATTTTGGCCTGTTTACACATGGTTGAGATAGGATGCTTAGAATAGGTATCACAATGCAGTATCCGGATCGAAACCAGAGAGACTGTGTCGGGGGGGGGGGGAGAAGTCAGCATTTGAATGAACAAGGGTAAGGTGTATACATTTTAAAAGAACATTATACCAGCAGGAGGTTATAAAATTCTAACTCTAAACCTTCAAAAGTGTCATAGTTACTGTTCTACTTCTGTGGGGAGATGCCATGACCATGGCAACGTTTAAGAGGAAGCATTTAATTGGGGGCTTGTTTATGGTTTCATAGGGTGAGCCTGTGACCATTGTGGCAGGGAGCGGGTGTCAGGAAGGCAGGCACAGTTCTAGAGCAGTAGCTGAGAGCTCACATCGGATCTGCAAGTTGCTATTTGTGGACCAAACATTTAAATATATGCACCTAGAGAGGCCACCCTCAATTAGCTCACCACACAAGGGAAAGCAAACTACAAGGGTGATGGCCATGTTGATGACCTCAGATCAAAAGTGTTAATTCCCAACACCAGGGATGTGTATATTATTTGCTCTAGAAATGAGGTCACATTAAGAAACATCTAAGGGTGTTTGAGCCAGACATGCCTGGCACTGGAACCATGACTAGAACCTCAGCCCTATCAATGCCATCACAACTGCCAGAGACTCTCTTTGCCTGGTCTCCCTCTTCACCTCTGCTGCTCACTCTCTTTGCCCCTGCTTGTTTGGATGTGGCTTTATTGTCTTGCGCAGGCAGCCCCTGGAGCCATGGGCTAAAGATCTTCTTACCTTAGCTTCCCAAGTGGGACTGTCACCAGGGAGTTCTTGGGGTGTTCCGTGACCTGACATCCAGGTTCTTTGTGTCTCAAATAACAAATGAGACCAGACAGAGAAGAGTAGCAATGGAAGCTGGAGGCGTGGATTTCAAAAGCGAGAGGTAAATGCAGTGTGCTCTCAACACAGTGGGAGCTGGCCTCAGCAAGCAGGCAGCTCAAGAGCCCAGAACTCCTTTGGGGTTCTTTTTATGAGTTTAATGGAGGGAAGAAGCTATTCCTCAGGGGAGGGGAGGGGCAGATCCTTGCCTAGATTGACTGATGGGCTAGTTTTTAACTTTGCATGATCTCTCTCTCTCTCTCTCTCTCTGTGTTGATTGCACAGCCCATAATTGTAAACATCTGTACACCCTGTCACATATATACATGAGATGATAGAGTTTTCTCTTGACCATTTGTTTTAAGGATGGACCGGTTTGCAACTTACTTACACACATTGTGTTTAAGCTGGCCTTTATTTTCTTATTTAAAATAAGAATTTAAATTCTTATTTAAAAATTTCAGGCTAGTTATTTATTTACATGTGTATGCCTGTGTGGGCATGTGGAGGTCAGAGGAAAACTCTATGGGAATCAGTTGTTTCCTTCTGCCATCTGGGTTTTCAGGCACCAAGTTCTGACAGAGTCAGTGCCTTTCCTTTCCTCACTGGGCCATTTCCTAGGCTTGAGTCTTGCTGTTTTTATATCTCACATCAGGATGTGCCTGACCACAGTTACCAACAGAAGGGAGGTCTGGGGTTGTTCTAGAGGGGAGGTTGCCAAGGTTATTGGGTTGTCCTTACTGTTATAATGGTTCAAAACTGCGGACTCCCCATGGCAAGGGGGAAACATGGGGTTCGTCTTCTAGTCTATTTCCTATACGTTTATAGGGAGGCTGGAATGCGACACAGTCTGTATTTGCTTTTAAAGGAGCGTCAGTGTCCTGACTCTTTCCCACATCAGCTGAGAGGATGGTCTGAAGTGAGAGTCAGGTGGCTACAGTAGCGGTGGGTGATTTCCTCTTAATGATGAGGACTTTTATAGGAAGAGTGGCATTTCCCAGAAAGTGTTAGTAATTATGATATAAAAACAGAAAGCAGATGTGTCGGATGTTGTAGCAGGAAGGGGAGGAGTGACGTGTTTATAGAACCAAGAACCGATCGTGTGCCTTTCTCATCCTTGCAGGGGCGCAGCAATGGCGCAGCCAAGAGCAACAAAGAGTGGGAAGCAGAAAAATGAATGGCAGCTTCTCTTAATTTTCATTCATATTCAAATCCTCTGTTCTTAAATTTTAAGTAGAAACAGCAGCAGGAATGAGGCCATGGGCTGAAACTGGAGCGACTGAGACATACTTTTTCAAAAACAAGGTTATTTTTTTCTCAGGTTCATATAAAACACAATTCAAAGCACTAATGATGGTTATTAATTGCAATTCTTTTATCGGCAAGGCCGAGATCTCACAAATAAGAACCCAGATTTCCTGCTATCCATGACACCCCAAAGAAATGGGTGGAAGTTGGTATCTGCTCCTTGTGAGCATCAAGGAACTCCGAATATAGAAGGACATTCAGAAAGTCTTTGTCCTGGGAAGAATGCTGCATGGCAGAAGGTGGATGCTCTTCCGTTTGAGGCTTTCTGGGACCAAAACCAGGCACTGGTTATCAACTGGGAAAGTAGCTGTATATCATCTTAGTGAGGCTTTGCCGTTATCTGTGGTTATTGTTTCCTCGGAAGCCCTTCCTTCCTGGGAGAACAGGCCTTTCGTTTATTAATGACTTCTAGTTTTATTGGGCTTCTCAATAGGTGTGAAAGGATTTTGAAAAAGCTCCAGGACATTACATAGTTTTCACTTAAAGTCAAGGTTCTAACAACCAAGAGGATTAGCTCTCCGGGGAGTGGCAGACCTTCCTGTTACCACGAACTAGGTGTGATCCTGTTCCTGTTGCACATTTTCCTGATCAAAGTTTCACATGGCATAGAAACATTAGAAAGGAAGGCCCTTGGCTGGATGTGATGACCCGTACCTAGAATCCCAGCATTTGGTGGTTGAAGCAGGAGGATTGCTGCGAATTCTAGGCCAGACTCAGTTATAGAGTGAGACCCTGACTCAAAAAAACAAAAAGAGAAGAAAGACAATCTGTTAATTACCATCTTACTGGTCTGACAGATTAACTGAAAAAAGTAAGTGGCTTGTGGTGTGAGGGTACAGTCTGTCACATAGGGGAAGGTGCTGAGGTGGGGACATGTGGTGGGTGATCGAGGGCAATAAATACTGGTTCCTAGCTAGCTTCCTCCTATTCGTTCTGGGAATGCAACCCATGGAATGGAAGGTTCCGTATTTAGGGGAGACTTTCCCATCTCAAGTCACTGAATCTAGATAATCCCTCACAGGCATGTGCAGAGATTTGTTTCTATGGTGATTATGAATCCCAGCAAGTTAGGGAGAAATTTCCACTCCCGCCCCCCCCCCCCCTTTGTCTAGATGAAGAACAGACAGCTGTGTGCAGATACTGGAGAGTGTGAGCTCACAATGCAGATGTGTTTGTTCAGGTTCAGAGTCTGGAGGTTTCAGGCCTTGGCTGCTTGGCACAGTTGCGCTATGGCCTATGGGAACTGAGGGGTGGAACAAAGCAAGCTCTCCTCCTGCCTGGGACAGGAAAGAAACAGGAAGCAACCAAAGGTCCACAATCTCTTTTGGGGATGTACTCTCAGTGAATGAAGCCCCCTCCCCTTTCTTTGGGGATGCACCCTCAGGGAATGAACCCCTCCCTGCCCCCGGAGGCCTCTTAATGGTTCTACCCTTTGTGACTAATGCCATGGGTCCTGTCCAGATCTTGTTGTCTTCCTGGTTAAGACCCCATGTGAAAGCCCCGAAGGGACAAGACAGAATGGCCTTTCTATGCTGTCTGCCTTAATGAAGACAAGGTTCAATGGCTCACCTAGAGAAGGAGGAATCCTGGTTTCTAGAAGAGACAGGAGGGTAGAAGAACCTGACAGGCTGCTTCAGGGACATCATAAGTCCTTTCCATCAAATACTCAGCAGGAAGGAGGAGCATAGCTGGGGTGTTGTGTTCTGAGCCCTAGCTCTACCTTTCAGGTGTAACCTGCCTTTTGATATTATGACTCAATGTGTCATAGACAGACTCTATGCTTGAGAACCATCCAATTGAGTAACTAAAATGTCCCCCAAATAAAAACAAACAAACCGTTCCAAACCCCACAAAAATCACCCCCCCCAAAAAAAAACCTAAGAAAACATCACCAAGAAAACAAGCAAATGAAAGATCTACCTTAGGCTTCTGTGTTGGGCCATGTTCACAGATGTACCTGGGCATAGGTGAGAGGCACTTGAATCATCAACCTGCCTTATTGATTCAAAAGAACAAACTGACTGATCACATAAGCAAGTGGGTGAGTGATCAGTGTGGTGTGATCAATGATGTCTCATCCCTTCTTACCTCTTCCCATTCTACACATTGGTTAAGACTCTGGGATGGAACTTGGGAAAAGAACCATTAAACTGGCTTCCTGATTCCAAAGAAGGGATCAACTGACTCAAACAAATAAAAGGGTAAGGCCTTGGGTGTCAGCAGTGTCTCACCCTGCTTCTGTCTTCCTACAGTCACTCCTTTCCTACCAACGACAGGGATGGCCAAGTGCCTTCTGTGTGGCTTTCCTGAGCACTCGGCTTGCAAGTACCTTTAGCTTCTCTCTGATATCACAGGTGAATATTTGCTGGGCTTTCACAGCATTAATATCTCTCCCTCTGATGCTGACTGACCATGAAACCCCACATGCTCACCAATATTTGTAAGTTTGTTTTGCTTCCTATCTTAGTCACTGTTCAATTGCTGTAAAGAAACACCATGATCAGGGAAGTTCTTATTTAAAAAAGCATTTATTTGGGCTTGCTTTCAGTTTCAGAGGCTTGGTGCTGGAGTAGTAGTTGAGAGCTAAACCCTGATCTATAGGCAGAGAGAGAGAGAGAGACAGAGAAGTGGCATGGGCTTTTGAAACCTCAAAGCCCACTCCAAGTGACACACTTCCTCCAACAAAGCCACACCTACTTCAACAAGGCCACACCTCCTAACCATTCTAATCCTTCTCAAGTAGTGCCACTCCCTGATGACTAAGCATTTCAATATGTGAGCCTATGGGGGCCATTCTTATTCAAACTACCACACCTTCTATGTTAATTTTGGTGACAAAATTCTGAAGGCACAATTTCAGGATCAGGAGGCAGTTCAGAGGACAGCACCATTTTGGCGGAGTTTGGGTTTTGCTTGAACTGAGGCCTGTGAGTTCACAACTAACAAACAATGGTCACTTTCCAGCCATTCGGACAGGATGAGCATACATGCTTCAGGGTTAAGAATGTCGGGAGCGTTCCTTAGGCTAGTGTGTTCTGTGGAACCAATCTGAGATTAGCTTCCAGGAAGGATCAGAGAACAGAACTGTTTTCGTCTGGGATGGGCCATTTCATGTACTCACTGTAGTTAGGGTACAGTTTTGGCCAGCTGGGACATGTGTCCATTGGGTTTGTGTTACACAGCTTCTGTAGAATGTGATCTCTAAACAGAAAGTAATTAGCCTGGACTGTCATTTTCGATGCTTGTGTTTGTCTAGGATGAATGTAAGTATGGTTTTCCTCTAGTCTAGAAGGAAAACGACTTAGGAGTACTCAACAGTTTCCATTTCAGGTCAGGGTTTCTCTGCATAGCCTTGGCTGCCTTGGATTCACTTTGTAGACCAGGCTGGCTTGGAACTCACAGCAATCTGCCTGCCTTTGTCTCCTTGAGTGTTGGGATTATAGGCATGTGTCAAATGAACCCTTCTGTTGGCTGTGTGTGTGTGTGTTTTTTTTTTTTAATTATTATTGCTATTATTTAAAAACATGGAAAACTAAAAACCCCAGAATTGCTAAAACAATCCGGTTTGTTTTTTAAAGCCATTTTATAGCGTTCTTATACTGCTCCCTACTTTCCAACCCTTATTCCACCCCAATCTCTTCCAACCTTCCAGCAATAGGAAGAAAAGAAAGGAAAGGGGGGGGGCATAGACCTCTACAGACTACTTCCTGCTGCTGAGCGATGTAGAGTTCCTTGAGGCAGGTCTGATCTTTGTCACCAGCATGTCCGGCAGTCCAGCAAAACAGCAGAGCAGAAATCCAGCAACAGCAAATAGCAAACGCAGCAGCAGGATGACCAACCAGCACGGAGCAGCTCCAGGGGCAGAAGTGGGAGCAGCCGGAACAGGGACACCACCAGCCCCCGGCTTCTCTCAGGGCTCTCCCATCTACACCCTCTCCATAGTCCCCTGAATTAGACTATCTGCAGCTGGCAAGAGTCACGCCCCTGCTAGCTTCTAGTGCAGGAGGCAAATCATCATCACCGGCTGCGAAGCAGTCTCCTCATCCCACACCTGGAATTAAAATAAAACACAACAGAACTGGGTTTTTGAAGAAACCCAAACTCCCACTACACACCTCCCTTGCCTAAGATGCCTTGGTCATGGTGTTTTATCACAGCAACAGAAAAGTGACTGATACACTTCCTTCCTCCCCCCTCCTTTCCACCTGGCCATTCTTTCCCTTTCCTTCCTCGCACCTTGCTCCTGAGTACTCAGTAGATTCTGAGTGAGGCTGCTCAGCGGCTAGCTCCAGCCCATCATCTTTGTGTTCTCCCAGAGGCTGCTCCCTTCATCCTGCACACGCTTCTCTGTCTCCCACCCATCTTCAAATATCTTGCCCTTCTCCGCTGAAAACTTCTTCCCGCGGGGTGTGAGGTGAGCTCTCTGAGCCACTTCCGTTTAGCAGTCACTCCCCGGGGCGCCACAGGTGTGAGGTTCCAGTGTGGAGCGAAGACAGAGTCATGGGACCTGGGAACATAGAGGAAGCCTCATTCCAGTTAAGAACAAGAATCCAGGCACAGCTAGAGCGCGCTTCAGGCCTTTCACTCCCCAGCTCTAAGCCTCCAGTTTGCTGCAACCCTCCCCCCTCCCCCGTACATTGTGCAACCCTAGCAGCTCCTGGTTTTACTTTATCTGACTGTAATCCTCCCCAAGGCACCTCCGGAAACATCATCTTATTGATGAAAAAAAGAGAGAGAAAGGGGCAAAGTTTCTTTTTTCGTTTTTCATTTTTGGTATTTCTTAGCCTTTTTTTTTTTTTAATTTTTCATATGGAAAACTCTTTATTTAGATTCCCTAGCACATTTTTTTTTTAACTAGAAAAATACATTCTTCTACAGCTGGAATTCAGAGTGAATAAACTGTAATTAATATAAAAGAATAAAAAATTAAAAATGTAAAAAATACATTCTTCTCTCATGCCATACACAAGTCTTCCCACCACATTTTTCCCTCCCTCCACTCCTCCCAGCTTCCCCCACCCCCACCCACTCCCATTAAAAAAGAGCCACCTGCATATCACTTATTCACGATACTATTCCTCCTAGAGACAACAACCAAACCCGATGAAACAACACACAGGACAAGGCAAACGGCCCCGTTCCGACGGTGGACAGTGTAATCCAGTAGCAGGAAAGGAGTTCTAAGACCAGCCAGACTCCCACGGTGAGGAGTCCGACTGGGAACAGCAAGCTAAGAACTGCAGCTTGTCCCCAGAGGAACTGCTGTAGGCCCTATGGGCTCTGGGCTTGCCGCTTCCGTGAGCTCACGTGAGCCCTGCTTAAGGGATTCACTGGGCTGTGTTCTCCTGGGATTGTCCATCCGCTCTGACTCTTAGATCCTTTCTCCCCATCTTTCGGGGTTCTGGAGATCCTAGTCAAGGGACCTGGGGCAGTTTCTTAGCAAAGCTTTGATAGTAATTGGAGACCCAGCAAAGATGTTGCGGCCTGCTGCTCTATCTTCATGAAGCCTACACCTGTGTTTTATCTTCTCCTGAGCCCCTTCTCCCTGTTTTTAACAGATTCCAATTTTGCTTCATACTGGCTCATCCTGAAATACTTTTTTAGGCAGGAGCCATGGGTCTGGTTTTGCCAGAGTCTGGGGTCTCTGTCCCTGCTGCCACAGAGAGCTCTAGCTCTGCGGAATAGCAAGACGCCTTGGCTTCTGTGCAAACCTCTAGCCCACCATCCTCCTCTCCTCTGGCTCCTCAAACCTCCTCCTAGGCATCTCTGGAAAAACTTATCCTCCTACTTAAGTGCTGTCTTACAAATTGCCTGCCTCCTTGTCTTATCAACCCTGAACTTCCGTGTCTAACCAGATGTTTGTCATTCCTGCTTTCTTGCCTTTCTCTCCCATGACACTTAAGAGAAGGCAGGGGCCTCTTATTCCTGTTTACCTTCATGCTGTTTTGAATTAATCCACTTACAGATCGCCTCTCAGCTGGGATCAGGTGTGGGGTTGAATGAGTTCTGTTTGCCAAGATTTATCCAGCATCACGTCAACAAACCTTTTGTTGTGTGAGGAGTTTGTCTTGTCAACTATTAGGTTTTTAGAAATAGTTGAATATGATTTCGACTTTCCTGTTTTGGTCTGCCAGTGTCTATACTAGTAACTCCACCAGACATGTTTTCCACAGAATGTTCTTTAGGCTTTGCTCATGTTTATTTTTCTAAATACATTTTTGCTATTGGAAAGTATTGTTGCTTTTGAATAGAAAACCCTAGTTAAGAGAAACATTCCAACTGTGTATGTCTGTGACTGTGTGGGCACTCGCACATGTGTGCTTTATGGGTGTGGAGCCAAGCAACTCTACCCTCGTCCTTTGAAACAGGGTCTCTCATTGGCCTGGGGCTCACAACTGAGCGAGGCAGGAGACCCTAGAGTTTAGCAACTGAGCTGACCCTCTGGGCCTCATATTTCTGATTTAAAAGTCTTCATCACACTGCTGCTCAGTTGTTGTCAGTTGCTTTAAGATTCTCTGGTAGCACTGAAGCCACATCTCGGGATGACATCACATGGTAGCAGCAGGTCAAAGTTCACCAGTCTCCTCGGGCCAGTTTCTGTTCTTCTTCCCATTCAGCCAGTCTATCCATCCAACAGCCTGCTCCTTAAAATGAGGTGGTAGATAAGTGCAGCACCGTCCATGTCGCATTCCCAAAGCATTTTACTGATAAAAAGTTCTTCCTGTCCTTAAGCAGTCATAGTTCAACACAAATGTAACTTTCTTTTTGTAGGGAGGAACAGAGCTGCCTGGCAGCCCACTTTCAGAGATTTTTCTTCTAATCCGGTGGTTCCCAGCCTTCCAAATGCTGCAGCCCTTTAACGCAGTTCCTCATGTTGTGGTGACCCCAACCATAAAGTTATTTTTGTTGCTACTTCATCACTGTAATTTTGCTACCATTATGAATAGTAAGGTAAATATATATGAGATGCAGGATATCTGCTATGTGATCTCTGTGAAAGGGTCACTGGACCCCAAAAGGAGTCTTGACCTGTAGATTAAGAATCACTCTACAGTGAAACACATCTTTCACTGGGTTTGACTAAAACTGTGTTTTGTGAGACCTCCCTGTGTTTTACACAAACCGTTCAGGCTTTTTGTACAATTAATGGCCTGTACTCACCTAACACAAGATGCTGAATTCTTCCTGAAACTCAGACCATGGAGGGAGGGCCTTGGATTCATACTCCTTCTTACTGTATCACCTACCTCTTCCAGCTCTTTTTGGAGCTGCAGGGTAAAGCCCACAGCTCTTTTGCTTATGTTAAACCCATAGGCTCCTTTTTGACTAGGAATAGAGTCCAAACTTTCTAACTTAAGCAAAAGTATTTGTGAACACCTGAGGAAGACCTACTTCTCTCTGTGGGAGTCACATCTACGAAACCATTGCTCTGGCCAATTTATTCTTACAATTTTTCCCCCTAAGAATTTATAGTTTGGGGGCTAGAGAGAGCTCTTCCTTTAAGAATGCGTATTGCTAGGACTCTAGTTCCGTTTCCAGAACCCATGTCAGATTGTTAGCAACTGCCTATGACTTCAACTGCAGGGCTGCTGATGCGCTCTATAAAAAGAGAATTTATAATTTTAGGATTTTCATGTAGGTCTTTGACCCACTTCAATTTTGCTTGGTCTGATCTGAGAGGAGCATTACAAATCTCTGCTTGGCCCCCATCTTCCTCTGATCTTTCACTGAGCTGCTTCCTGTTTCCCTTTTCTGCCGAGTGGCTTGGAAGCTCTGTTTTTGTTTTGGTTTGAGACAAGGTTTTATTGTGCAGCCTTTGGCTAGCCTGGAAGTCATGATATAGACTAACTTAACATCAAATTCACAGAGAGCCACCTGCCACTGCCTCCCAAGAGGTGGCCTTAAAGGTGAGGCCACCAGGGCTGGCTTGAATGTCAGTATTCCAGTTCATAATCAGGTGCTGAGGCATCCTTCCTAGACATCGCACTTAGAACGGCAGGCCATCGCCAATGTGGGGAACGCATTCTGGTTGGGTTTTTCTTTGATTAGGGGCAGAGTCTAGCTGATTTAGTCAGTCATCACTCTGTAGGTTACACTGGAGAGCAGGGGGCTGGGTGACCGGTCGAGAGACCAAAACTGCGGTGGCCAAAACTCCACATCCCGTTAGTTGTGTTCTGTTCGGATGCTATGCAGAATACAATGCTGTTTTGCAGGCAAGTAGGATCCCCCGGTATGCAGCTATAAACAACGCAGAGCCAATGGGCAGGAAAATCGGGCTGGGCACTAAGCCTGTGCTTAAGCAGGGCTCTTCCAGTAAAGAGCTGTTGCTGAGGTTGCGGAATCCCATTATGCTGTTGTCCAGAGAGGGGAAAAAACAGACACTACTGCCTTTTCGTCATAATGAGGGAGCTTACTTCACCCCTCGCCGCAACAATGGAGCGTGGGGGTGTGACTCAATCTGCCACACAAGAGAAACCCTGAAAAAGCCAGGTGTGGGGCTCCCGTGGAGGTCCTCTGTGTTTATTTCAAGTCAAAGTGACAAAAGCTAATACAAGTCTTTTGTAGATTGTCAAGAGAAGAGTTAGCCTGTGCGCCAGCTTCCCTCAGCAGGAAAGCACATCCTTCCTGGGCTGTGTGGGCCCTCAACCTCTACACAGCAGCCTCGTTCACAGAGAGCCATGCACACTTTCCCCCCACAGATCCACAGAAGGAGACATTTCTGCTAAAGCGACCAACAGCTACTGTCAGGTCAGCACACTGAAGCCACAAAGTGTCTGCACTGGATTCCTGTGTTTTCATTCGCAGTCATTGAAGTAATGGTTGCCCATTGGCATGACAAGATCTGATGAGCAAAACAAAACTCATCTGACTAACAAATCTGCATCAAAGATAAGAATCCAATATTAACCATTATCTACCAGTTAGAAGAATAGTCCAAACAAGCTGAGATTTCTAGGCACCTGTTTTCAGGATGTCAAAGGACAGCAAGTGAAAGCTGGGGTGACTGATGAAATCCCACCTCTTGTCCAATCAAGGCATGCTCAGCCAACCTCAGGGAAGAGTTGGCTTTGAAAATAAGACATGGGCTGGAGAGATGGCTCAGGGGCTAAGAGCACTGACTGCTCTTCCGGAGGATCCTAGTTCAATTCCCAGTACCCACATGGCAGCTCATTCCTGCCTGTGAGTCCAGTTTCAGGGAATCTGACACCCCACATAGATGTAAATGCAGGCAAAACACCAATGCACATTTTTCAAAAATGCTGAATTGTAATAAATGATAATAATAAAACAATTACAAAAAAAGCTGAAGAAGAAAATAAGTCATAACGCCTAACACAATTCAACAGTTTCTTGGTCACTGAAATAACAACTTTTCTTTGCTTAGCCATGACAAGACATTAGGAAAATGTGAAGAAAAACCTACGAAACCATGTGCACAGCAGAGTTCTCTCTGTCTCTAGTAGCCATTTTTCCTCTTGCAGCAAGATACCTGACAAGAGCAACTTAAAGGAGGAAGGGCTATCCGACTCACAGTTTGAAGACCCCATGGTGTCGGCAGGAGCATGAAGCACCTGGTCATGTGGTTTCACAGTCAGGAAAGCAGAGATGAATGGTTGATTTTTTTTGTAGCTGGTATTCATCCCAGGACCCCAGACTGTGGAATGGTGCCATCTATATTTAGGGTGTGTTTTCTCACATGGGTTAACCTGATCTAGAAACTCCCTTATGGAGATGCTCAGTGGAGGACTGTTTCCAAGGATGAGTCTAAGCCCCATCAAGTTGGCAGTCAAGCAAACCATCACGGTGTCTTTTGTTTTCTACTACCATCTCATGTTGTGCGTTTGCCATCTCTAATGAAGAGCTACCTGTCAGTAACTGCTCATAGGAGGCTGGAAGAAACAGGAAGCCAGAATAGGCCAGCGAGTCTCAAGTGGGGCAGGACCAGAAGGTCACCTGTTGCCTTCTTCAAAATGTGAGTCTTCTACAGGTGAGACATTTGTACCCTTACATGGCTGACTCAAGGAGCCCATAGGGTCTTCTCTTAGGTAATATGAGTCTGTGAGGTGGCCATATCCTGTCATTCCTTTTTGTTCCTCGCGGTCTCCCCACTGACACGCTTCATGGTCATTTGATTCCCCTGTGATACACACGGTGGTGGAAGACTAAGGCAGCTTTGGGAAGTGGTTCAGTGTTTTCTTGTCTTTTTCATTGTCTCAGCAAGTGAGAAACATCGGCAGACAGACAATCAAACTTTCTATGAAACAGAGGGGAAGTGCTTGCACTTTAGAAAGCATTGGTTTCCATGTATGCGTACACAGAGCCATGGCTCTGGCGGACTCAGGATGTGGAGGGCTAATCCCTAATCCCCACCAACCTGAGTGAGTCTTCTGGAAGGAGAGACACTCTGTAGTCTCCTTTCCACCGAGCTAGGCCTGTTTTCTGTATTAGTGGAAGTTAAATCCATAAGACATGGTAATGTTAAACAAAACTCCATGAGGGAGGGTCAAATATTAGTTAAGAAAATGTGCTTTGAAAAGTGTAAACTTCTGTTGCCTGGAAAGGAGGCTATAACCCCAGGAAGGCAGAGAGCATCAGAGTGATACTCCTTCAAGAACCTTGGGGGAAGAGGCAATCTGTTTTATAGTGTGTGTGTCTTTGCCTGATGAGGGGAGAGTACAGAGGCAGGGCGGGTGGGAGTCTGAGCTCCCCTGCTGGGCTTACGTTCCTAAGCCAGGCACTCGCTGGCATGGACACAGATGCTGCTGATCCTAAAGAGACTAGAGCCTCAGCATTCCAGGGCTCACATTCTATAGCCTGTCACTTCCTTGGTGGAACCAGAACAGGATATCTGCCTCTCCCCCTTCTCCTTCTTCATCTGGGTGGATGTCTCTCCTCCAGTTGCTTTTCTCGGAGGTATTAGGGAGTCTCTGATGGCAGGAATCACAGGTTCCAGGAGAAAAAAGCTGTATGCACCTTTATGTGTGCGTATGATTCTGAGAGAAGGAGAAAGAAAAGCCGGTGGAGAGAGGATTGTGCCGGCCCAGTGTGTCACCTCCACTTCTGTACCTGACCATCTAACCAATGATGCCAACTAGCTAAAGTTGTAAGGACATTCATTAGGGAAGGCAAGAAAGCCTGTCCCATGGCTGCTCAGCTGAGGAGAGGAGAATGCGCATACTGAATGTGAGAGATGACAGGAAAGACCCTCTCGAGCCCCTGCTAGCCCATTCCCATCCCTAACGAGTCACCCTGATTTTGAATGGAGTTGAGAATTGGACATGAAGTTTTAGAATGCAAGCATATCAGATGTGCAGAATTTTACGGAGGCAAACTACATGGAACTTTGGTACAAACATAACATTATTCCTAGGAAGTGTACACCCTGACTGTAAAGAACTCAGCAGGAGACCCAGAGATGGCTCAGCCTGCAAAGTGCTTGGCCTACAACTGAAGACCCGACGTCGGTTTCATCTCCCAAATCCACATGCAAAGCTGAGCAGGGTTTGCCCAGGCTAAGAGATTTTCCTGCGCACACAGCTTTTGGCGATGACACAGAGGAGTCCTACGGCAGGACAGCAGTGAGGCCGGGACCACCGTGCCTCTCAGGTTAGGTGCCTTGAGCCACCCAGATGTGGCAACTAAAAAAACGTTTCAAGGTTGCTGGTCTCTCTGCTAAATGATGTGCAGAACTTTGTGTTTCAGACCTGACTTCACTGCTGTGACAAACTTGTGGAGTTTTTTTGTTTTTTTTTTTTTTGTTTGTTTGTTTGTTTGTTTTGTTTTTTTAAGTAGATCTCTCTATGTAGTCCAGGCTGGTCTTGAACTTGGGATCCTCCTGCCTCTGCTTCCTGTGTGTTGAGGTTAGAGGGGTATGGCTCCACATACAGCTCAGATTGTGTCTCAGACCCTTGATCAGTACAGTTGTTTCCTAAGGGCGTCTCTTCCTCTGTGTTGAGGCTTGACGGTGAAGACGGTCACTGGAGGACTTTGTACAGGGGTGGCCCATCCTGGTGTGGCTGTCGTGGTTGCCATGTGGTGGTCTAGTGGGTCTAGCTGCTGCTGTTGGAGTACAACTCAGCGTTCCTAGAAAATCTCTGCTAAGAAGAGGGATGGGCTTACAAGACCAAACCTGGGAAGAATGGCCTGAGTCAGTGATCCTCCGAGAACAGAAACAATGCTTTCTGGAAGCAGCCGTCTCTTGGATGGTGGAAAGGGCATCAGGGTGAAGACCAGTTCTTATCTGATGAGGCCTGGGTGCCGCTCTTCAAACCTCTTAGAGTTACAAGATGACGGGTGATTTACTCCCCTGAGGTTCTCTCCTCTTTGAAAAGTGAGACTAAATCCTTTCTTATTAGACAGCAAATATGAGTGGTTAGTGTGTAAATACTAACAAATTTAGGGCCAAGGGCATAGCTCTGAGCTTCGGGTGTCAGAGGTCCTGGGTTCAATCCTCCATAAGTGATTTGAAATGATGTATGTGGATAACAAGCAGCTGCTGGCTCAAAGCGTAAGAACTAACAGATGTAAAACATGATGTGATTTAGCTTGGCTGTTAAGAATTCTGAGCTTGAATGTGCAAATAAGTTTTAAAGTTTTAAAAGACTGCTGTAGGCTGGTGAGATAGGACAACAGCTAAGAGTCCATGCTTCTCTGCCAGAGGACCCGAGTTCAGATCCCAGCACCCACATCACGGTGAGGCAGTCCACAACCACCTGTGACTCCCACTCCAGGGGGTCCAGCAACCACTCTGGCCTCTAGGAACATGTGCGTGCCCTCACCCACGCAATCGCATACACACACACATAAATCAATAAATCTTTTTCTTAAAAAAAAAAAATCCATCCTCTGCCCTTTTATTTTCATCTTTTGAGGTTGAATGTTATATTAATTCACATGGAATTTAATAATCCAATGGATGTATTTCCCTTTGTAAAATTATAACATGGAATGCAAAATTAAAGCTTTGCATACTAAAGTAGTATAATCCCCTTGATATGTTTATTTCTTTCCTGAACTTTAATATATATATATATATATATTTTTTTTTTGCATATTCAGCCTTAAAATAGATGCACAGTCATGTGGTGATGGGAGTAGGGGATAAGAAATGTCCTAGAATTAAGAATTCACACATCAGCCAAATCTTTTCATTATTTCTCTTACTTACAACTTATCATGTTTATAACTTTACTCTCAGAGGAATGACAAGAAGCTGAGTTTTCATTTAATTTAGAAATCTATAACAGTTGAGCTGGGTGTGTTGGCACAGATCTTTAGCACTCAGGCAGGTAGGCAGATATCTGTGAGTTCAAGGTCAGCCTGGTCTGCATAGTGAGTTCCAGGTCCTCCAGACCCTATAACAAACAGAAACAAACAAACAAAATTTATAACAGCTGGAATGAAGAATAATTTTTGTACTTAGCTGAATGGATGTCATAGCATTTAGGGCCTTGTTTTAAATCCCTTAATGTGAAGGAGAGGGGGAGAGAAAAAAAACACAGGCAGGGTAGGATTATGTACTGGCAGATATCTGATGAGACCCCATATCAGACACGGTGGAGTGGGGTTGTGATGTGGTTATGTGTGTGTGTGTGTGTGTGTGTGTGTGTGTGTGTGTGTGTGCATGCGCACATGCGTGCACAGGAACATCTCTTAGTCTGGGCAAACCCTACTCAGCTTTGTATGTGGATTTGGGAGATGAAAGTCGGGTCTTCAATTGTAGGCCAAGTGCTTTGCAGGCTGAGCCATCTCTCAGCCTCCTGCTGTGTTCTTTATAGTCAGGGTTGTACACTTCCTAGAAATAAAGGTTATATATACATAGTATTATATATTGTTCACAATCAAAAGTAAAGAGGGCTGGGGCTCAGTTAGTGCATTGCTTGCTTAGCATTTGAGAAGCCCTGAGTTTGCCCCCTAAGGCAGGTAATGCACCAGCGCATAGACAATGGAGGCAGGGGACCAGAAGTTCTGGGTCATCCTCAGCAAAACAGGAGCTGAGGCTAGCCCGAGCTTCACGAGGCTTTGCTAAGAAAAGTAAGCGAGGAAAAAGAGGTAACTAATAAAAATAGTTTTAAAATGCTAACCCCACGTGTAATACCAAATGGACTCAATGGCCCTGTTGCATGTAGGTGACATTTGTCAGCGCTTTGGAGCCACATTTCCTTTGCAGAGCAGAAATGGAAATGAGTTTTCTTGTGTGACTGTAGAGGGCGTGAGGATGTGTGAGTGGACAGGGGTGGGCCCGGTTCTGGAGCGGTTCTAAGCTGTGAGAGGGGTTAGGTGTCTCGGAGAGCACACAGGCTGAGGAGGAAGAACATTGCTCTGGTCTCTAGGAAACAGGAGGCTGGACCAAGGCTATGTGGCAGGCCCAGCAGACTGTGTCCATCATGAGTTTTCCTTTGAACTAGCCCTAATGCCCAGGAAAAGGAGAGAAAGGAAACCTTGACCTTTTAAAGTTTTCTCTTGAGCCATGAAGCTTTAATTCTAAGAGACAAGAACTCACAGCCAGAGCCAGGTACATTAGCACATATCTGTAATCTCAGCAGTCAGGAAGCTGAGGCAGGAGGATTACAAGGATTTAAGGGAGGTCTGTGCTGCAGTGATCTAGCCCGGGGTTCATGGTTCGCTGTCTCACAATAACAGAAAAAGAATGGTACGCATTTGTGAACTGTTGGTTCGCTTGCACAGCCAACCTTCAGGCTGAATGGGAATTTGAGAGCCAACATCCAAATCTGAATGCTAATTCCCCATGAGAGCTGAAGGGGACCAGGTTTTCAATAACTGTGTGTTATCCAGCTGTGTGCAGAGCATGCGTGTATGCAATAGGCCTAAAGGAGCTACCACAGTGTGTGTGCGTGTGCTTTATAAACCACCTCTCTAAAAGACAGAGCTAAAAGAAAGGCCACTTTGTTTCCAAGAGGGTTCTGGGTTCTCGATGGACAATCTGTCACACGGCATCTGTGTGCAGTGAATGCACAGGACTGTCCTAGTTCAGAGGCTGTTCCCATGAGCTTTGCTAACTTAACCTTGTAAAAGCTAGGATTGTGGCATCTGTCTGCTGGCAGCTTAAAGGGCATACTGTAGGCAGCAGGCTCCAGGCGGTGCCTGACTGTAGCTTTTGTAGGTGACTACTGGGAACTTGCCCTGCTCCCTTCATTGTTGGGAACACTGTTACCCTCACTGTTGGTAACTGCTATCCAGTAGTGTCTGATGAAGCTACCGAAACCATGACACAGTGTGTAGAGCTGCTTTCTGCCTGCTCTGATCATGACTAGGGTGGGCTCGGCGCTGCCTGTGGAGTCTCTTCAGATTGATGTCCGCAGCTCGGGTTCTCGTCCTTTCGTGCCCTCCCCTTTCAGCGCTGCTGTGGGGGTTACTATGGTCCAGCAAGTATACTTGCTTGATGCCAGGCACTCGCTGCAGATGAGCGCTCTGGGTGTGGGGAGCATTTCCTCTGTGCATGCTGCTACATGAAGCAGGCCTTTGTTAAGTGCACATCCTGTCAGTCCAGATCAATGTGCTGACTCCAGGAAAGTTCAGGGACACCTGCAAGGAGTTTCTGACGACACCCCAGAGTGTTAAGACAAAAGCTTGGCAGCACTGGTGAACTTCTGTTACTCTCTGTCTTGGGCTCTCAAGCAACAGCAAACCTTCCCTGCCAAGGAGCAAATGAAAAATACTTTGGGTGGCCTATCTAGTCCCGGTTACATTGTCATCCTCTTTGGCCTAACTGACCCCCTGAAAATATCAAAGGCACACATTGTGGCTGAGGTGGGGAGAGAGAGAGAGAGAGAGAGAGAGAGAGAGAGAGAGAGAGAGAGAGAAGCATAAAATTAGGTTGAGAAGTAGGTGTGAAAGCATACACCTGTAAGCCCAGCATTTCTGGGCTTCATAGGAACTCCGTGTCTCAAAACAAACACACTAATGAACTTAAAAATAAAGTAAAATTAGATTGAGGCTGAGGCCCTGGGGCTGTAATTTGCCTACCTGCATAAGACGAAAACAGTAACATTACAAACACACGCCCACAGAAACCAAATGCCTGCTTCTGCTCCATGGGCTCCAGGGGCAGCGTGAGCCCCCTGATTTCCCACTCCTAAGACATCGAGTTGCCACGACCCCACAACCCTCCTCTGTGGCCTCGTGGCTATGGAGCGAACCTGACATGACTGTTTCTCTTCTGGGCCCAGCGGCAGGCGCTTCATTAGTGAGCGTCCTGAGTTCTGTGGTAACAATTTGTAAAGTCCTTTGAGGTGAAAGGCAAATCATAAATATTAATTATAGCCATTGTTTTGATGAAAGGAGGATTACTGGAGGCACAGAAACCTCTAAATCTACCTATTAAACTACCTTCCTCCTCTCAAGTTCTTGAATGAGGGGGTTAAATTATATTAGAGAGAAGTCCCAGGGATTCCTCTGTGGTTGAAGTCTAATGAAAGGTTCACTTTTCACATGGCATTGCTGTAGGGACACCTCCCGCAGCTTTCAGGGATATTTTCCTGAGAGAAAAAAAAAAAAAAAAATTCATGAAAGGCACTCCAAGCCCGTAGTGTGTTTGCTGAATTAGGAATTAGAACCAGCTCACTGGCACACAATTCCTAGCCCCTAATGTTAAAACGAACCCCAGCTCCGGGTTGAAATTTTTAAGGAGTGTAAACCACACTTAACAGCCTTTGAAGTAGTTGTGAAACTGAGTAGAAAACTTGAATAAACATATTTTTCATACTTTATACATGTTACTATGGAGAAAAATAATGAGAAAGTTACCAAGTGATTTCATCTGGGTCAAAAATGTTTCTTAAGTCTGGTCAGAAGTAAGCTGGTAGAAGGTAATGATTACTGACTGTCCTGATAAAATGCCTTTTTTTTTTTTTTTCCAAGTCCCAGAGCTGAGAAAGGAAGAGAAAGATGTGCTGCCATGTTAAAGGAAACTTATAAAGGTGAATGGGTGCGGCCAAATTTTTGCTGGTACATAGGCCTGTATAAGGCCCGTATAAGACTACCAGACCAAGAGCTGGTTTGTTGGTTTGTTTGTTAATGTAATTTTCATGTGACAGAAAGAGAGAGAGAGAGAGAGAGAGAGAGAGAGAGAGAGAGAATATAGGAATTTATTGTGTTGTTTTGAGACAGGGTCCAGGGTGGCCTTGAACTCCCTGTAGCCCTGAATAGCCCTAAACTTTGAATCCTTCTGCTTTCTCCTTCTGAGTACTGGGATTCGGGTGTGTAACAGGACCCTGCCCACAGACACTGCGTTGGTGGGAGGAGGGATGTGAGAGGGGAGGGGCCTGGGAAGAGAGGAGAAAGGCTGCAATAGAAGCTAAATGAATAAATAAATACATTTTAAAAAAGAAAATAAAAGAAAATGATTTTGAAATTCCAACACCTAGAACAACAATCAGCATTAAAACTGTATTGTCCCCATTCATGTATTCATTCATTACATTCATATTCATCCCATACATTCATATTTTTAGCAAATTACTCAATACAATATATACTGTTTCGTAACTACGTGCTGTCACTTAATTCATGGATCATCTTTCTGTATGTTATCCATTCATCTAGGTTTTATGGAAAGCAGTTCCTTCGTAATAGCGTTCTAATGGCCTATTTTTTTGAGACAGATTTTCATGTGTCGTAGGCTGGCCCGGAACTTGCTATGTGGCTGCAGACAGCTGTGAGCTTTAGGTAGCGCTGGGTATTTGTGTGTGTCAGGCTGGCACTCTACCAGCTGAGCTACTTCTCCAGCCCAAAAACCTTGTTTTTAAAAAAATTACGTTTCATCATTATTTTTTTCAACAACTTCCACTCCCTCTGGAAGCACACCCTACTCTTTGCCTAGTCTCTTTCCACACTTTATCACTGTTGGCTAAAGTACTATAAATGTCCCTTTAGACCACCTCCTTTGGGGTCGCTAATGCCAGCAATATTATAACAACATCAAAATCCAAACCATTTGCAGGGTCTGAATGATCTAATCTGAATTCACTTGCTAAAATCGCTGTATGGATGTACTGGGCAGTAAGGTTTTCTTTTTTTAAACTTTGTTGTTGTTGTTTTCAAGACAGGGTTTCTCTGTGTAAGCCTTTGTAGACCAGTCTGGCCTCGAACTCAAAGAGATGCACCTGCCTCTGCCTCAGTAAATAGAATCATTTTATCTCTTACCATTCATTTACCCGCACGTGCTGCCTGCAGCCCACTGTAAGCTATGTGGGTGCAGAAGTGTGGAAGAGACTTAATTGTGCTTCCTGAGGTTCATGACTGGAACCTGTGAATTAACTCACAAAAGGGCGGGCTAATGGGAGAACATTTGCAGTCTGCTTTCACACAAGGTAACTTCCAGAAAAGTGGGGAAGCAGCATGGTGGCTTTGTCTCAGAATCATGAGGAGATGGAGAGTAATTCCACCCTAGATAAGTAAAAAAAAAAAAAAAAAGGGTAGGTTTGTAGGTTTTAGAAACAGTGTGCTGTTTGTACAAGGGAGAGTCATGGGGCTTAAAAAATAGCATCCCCAAAAGTTAGAAAAAGGAGAGGCAAACCTTACAAGTGGGGTTATGGGGTATAGGCCATCAGCAACATTTGGTAGAGAAGGGTGGGCCCAGGGCCAGCATAATGAAGCTGGGGACCAGGGACAGTTCTGATGAGAGATCCAAGGCTCTGGTTCTCCCCGCAATGGAAGAATGGGCAGAACCCAGGAGGACCACTAAATTTTATGTGGGCATCATGAAGGGACATGGCTCCAAACAGAGTCAAGGGGTACACCTGTGATTAAAACAGAGTGCAAAACTGAGGGTCTGTGGGAAGCAGATGTGAAGGTGAGCTGACAGAATGGCTGACATCTAGATCTTCATCTGTCCAGGTCAGGCTCAAGGTGCTCAGGGTCAGTGATCACCTCAGCTTCCCAGGATCACCCGGCCAGTGACCTCAGGTCTGTGTTTCAGTGGATGCAGAATGGGTGAGGCTTTCTAGGAGTAAGAAGAGTCCAGGGGAAACCCCCCGGGTAAGTGATAAGATATCATTAGCTGGACAGTCATTCAGAAGATCAGGGCTGCTACCTCATCGGTGTTTCCAGGACTGTAAATATGTGAGCTCTGCAGACTACTCAGGTTTGAGGGAGAGAGCTGAGCCAGGGAGGCTGGGCATTGGGCCTGGCTTCCCGGGAATGCTTGGAATAGGTCTCATATCTGCTCTGACTGCAGAGGTTCCACCAAACAGAAACAGAGCACTTCGTTAGTTCCAAGAGAAGCTGGGGATGTGTTCAATGGCGTTTGTGTCGAGGCTGAACTCTGCTGTGGCTCTTTTGTTCCTGATGGAAAAAATCTATGTAGAATCTTTGTACAATGTCCCTGAAGCTCATTGGCAGAAGGTCTAGGGTTTTGAACATTTCAGTCCATCAGATCAACAAACATTTTGACTTATATCGTTTGACCATGTTTATTGATCGCATTTAGCTAGAAAATGTTTCAGTGTCTCATCAAATGTTATTAAGGATTCAACCACTAGCTAAGCCTGATAGCCTGGTGGGCATCAAGAATAAATAGCCTAAAGCAGGCTGCATGTTCTAGGAGTAAAGGCATATGTATGCTGATAGAATACTCTACAAAGAATATGATTTATGTTTTGGGTTTTTGTTTTGTTTTGTTTTCTTGACATAGGGTCGTGCTATGGAGGTCACTACGGCCTTGAACTCATGGCGATTGTGGCTGAGCCTCTTACTGGCTGAAATCATAGACGTGAGTTCAACATATCTGGCTCATGATTATGCATTCAACTTCTGATTCTCAACCATACTACAAGAAGGTAGGGCTGTCACTAATACTGTTTTACGAATGAGAACTCTCACGCTCCAGTTACTAGCTAGGCATTGTGGTATGTGCCTGTGAGTTCAGCACTTGAGGACAGTGAGTGTGAGACCGCCCTCGGCTGACGTAGGCAGTTCCAGGCTTTCCCAGGCTACTTAGTGAAACACAGCCTAAAAACAAACACTACCCCAAACACACACACACACACACACACACACACACACACACACACCCCTTAGCAATCCAAAGTCAAAGTAAATGACTCAACCAGACGTCTATCAGCTGTGTGTCTGACTCCAGGTTCCGTGACTCATCATTAGTATCTTATCTCTTTATGTACTCCGGTGCTGTATTGACCCGGGAAAGTCAGTCAAACCCTCTTCCTGTCCTTAATGACTGTATGTTCCAACGCAGGAGGCAGACAAGTCAACGCCACCACAATCAGTTAAGTAGAGGTCTCTGGGGTTCTTCACATGTCCTGTGGGAGCGCAGGGGTCACATCTGGTTAACAGAACTGGAAGGGTCAGACCACTCCTGGCTTCTCGCTCAGCAGAACAACCTCAGCTCAGAGCGGCTTGGAGGCCCAGGATTTCCACATCATCTCTGTGGTATTCTGTGTCCTTGGAGGCAGGATTGGCGTGAGGAGGACTCTGAAGGTCAAAAGAACTATCAGTACCACCAGAGGGTTGCAGAACTTCCTCCTGGCCCGGCCATGGGTATGAAGTCAGACACTACTTTTGGAGGGTGAACCTGCCTCATGTTCAGGTGTGGAAGATGGGGAAGTGGGAATGGCTTTCGTCAAGTTACCAGTTCTAATTTTTATTTTTTAGGTGTTCAGTCCTAGGTGACCACATTTTGATAGCCCTTAATCACTTACAGCATGCAGAGGAGACTTTTATCATTTTTTTAAAATGGTGCTTTGCCTTCGTGTATGTCTGTGTAATATATGTGTATATGTCTGGAATCCACAAAGGTCGTAAGGGGGGATCAGATGCCCTGGAGCTGGAGTTATAGACAGCTGTGGGCCGCCGTGTGGGTGCTGAGAAGTGAACTGGGGTCCTCCAGAAAAACAGCCAGCTCTCTCAACTGCACACCACCTCTCCAGCCCCGAAAGAGCCTTTTAATTTCTCTGCACATGGCTAAGGAGCCTTGTTGGTATGGGAGCCTTTGCACTGTGACAGTAACTGTGGAAAACCTATGGATTCTGACTCTTTCTTACTGGAAGGAATTGCCTTTTCCAGACCCAGAAGCCCAGGTATCTTCCTATTCAGAAGTCCTTTCTTTGAATTAGGGCTCCATTCCCCCATGTTTCTCCAGGTGACTAGCTTTAAAGATGAAATCGTGCTATTTGGGCCATAATATTTGTCCATTAAGAGTCACAGCTAAATAGTAGGATCACTATCCAGAAAACCAGAGTTGAAGAGAGAGGAGCATGTGGCAAAGGAAAAATTGGGCATCAGAAGGCTTGACTCTGGGTGAAGAACTCCATGAGAAAGAATAACCAAGGTTAAGGCTTTGGCTGAGGATCTTATGGGAATTATTGCACTGAGGACTGAGGAAAGGGTACAGTAAATGACAACACAGCCACACTTCCGGTTGTCTCCAGCTCTTAGTGCCCCTTTAAAACTATTTCATTACTAAACACAAAATATGGGCCATTTAGAGTATAGTTTCACATTTTCTATTTATTATTATTAGTACTGTGTGTGTGTTTGATGTGTGGACTTGAGAAAATCAACTCCACCAAACACATGAGAGAGGGAGAAGAACGCTTGTTAAACCTCAAATGCAAGAAAGCATGCCCAAGTCTGATCGAACTTCAAACCTCTACCGCTGACCGACATCCGAGTGTTGTGGGAATTGTGAAGTGCCGGTGTCTACGATGTCTGCGGGTGGAGATGGTGCTGGGGAAGGATGGACACGATGTATGCAGGGCCTCAGGCATGGTGGGCAGGGGCTTTACCATGCGGCTATGCTCCCCGTCCAGGAATCTGCAGTTTTACAAAAGCTGCTGAGGTAACACAGATACCGGGGCAGAACGGATAGCCCCAGCCATAGGACACACAGGGATTTTAAACATCTCCACCTCTCAAAGGACAGCCCCGTGCTCTGTCAGGGTAATAATGACTTTGTAGGCTATTTCTGATTGATTCTTTACCAAACTGCAGGAGTTGTCTCCAGGATCTTTCTCTCAAGACTTTCAGTAGAACTGGGGAGTTTGCACGTGTAAAAATTTTCTTCTGCAAGCAACGCTGCACAGTTAGATTGTCTCTCTCACCTGCATTCCTCTCCTGACTCAGTTCTCGGTTGCACAGGCTCAAAGTGTAAGTCTAAGCTAGAACAGACAGAAGGAAAGAGGCAGGGGAGATTTAGCTGGGGGTGGGTTTGTCTGAAGGGTTTTGTTTTCGAAGTACTTATTTGAACTTGCTTCCCCCTCACCCCGGACTTCCAGATCACCCCTCTCTTCCTCTACTGCCTAGGAATTCTTAGGGAATCCTTCCTGGTCCCGCCACATCTGCCACATCTGCTTCCTCTTTCTGGGCTGGCCAGCTGTGTCTGTAGAAAGGTTGCCTGCCTCTCAGACGGGAGGGGGGAACCCAGCTCTTTCCTACCACCCGTTTTGGGCAGGTAGAGAGAAAGCTCATAGCTCAGGTTTTGTTACCAAGCAACAGGGTTCCATTTGCCAATTGCCACCATTTCCTTCGCATGGTATTACAGGCCTTATTTTTAACATTTAGTTCAGAGAAATTGCCGTCATTATGTGCAGTAACTTCCTTTGGAGGTTACTCATTAACCTTAGGTATTTTACTGTGTAATTATAACTGCCAGTGCCCCAGGCTTGGAAAACCTTTGAACTCCTTAAGGTATTAGGGGATGGCAGAAAGGATATTATCTGACGTTTCTTCCTTTTCCAGTTAGGTTAATTTTGGAGGTGCCTGTATCTCCCCTCCCCGCCCCCCAAGGGAAATCTTTTCCCGAGCTTTCTTCCTCCTTTCAGGTCTCAGACTCTGAACTAAACCTGTTCACGTCCAATTTCTTTGATACTGGGCCACAGTGAAATTGTTTCTCCTTTGTTTTAAAGTCCCGGGAGACACTGAGAAGTCCGGGTGGCTGGGAAGTGACTGGCAGGCACCCTTCGGCCTCCCGGGGCTCTGTGATGCCCCCACAGAATGGCTGGAATTAGATATCCCATACAGCCTTCTTTTGACACAACGGAAGGCCTCCTCTCGGCTTTCTGCAAGCCGCTTTTCACTCCAGGCTCCGCGGGAGCCAGGTGCATAGCTTCATAATGCGCCTATTATACAAGCCAGGCTCAGTCGCCTTGGCTCACACAATGACCCTTCTGATCTGGCTACAACAGCGGGGAAAGGTGCCAAGGCTTCGGCACCCACCCACTGCAGATTTAGGTATGCGCTTCGGGTATATTTGCAGCCCCTCTTTACTCCTTCAAAAGGGGGGTGGTGGTAGAGTGCAACCCCCCCCCCCCCTCCAGACAAACAAGAGTAACTGGGGCAAACCACCTGCGCACGCAGCTCCGGGTCTTTCCGGCCTCCGCCCAGACATTCCAGGTAACCCGAGGAGGGCTGGGCAGGCACGTGACCATGTTGGCGAGGGAGCACCTTACTCCAGCAGGGACAGGTGAGCCCCGCGCCTCGGTGGGAGCAGGCGTTTTGCAAACTCAGGTCTGCACCGCCCCACTGCTGCTTTGATCGGGACAAATGAAAGGCTGGACTGGCATTTCGGCTTCACGGAGCTGAACCGCGGGATCCCAGCGCCGCGAGTCTCACCAAGGCCAGAGCGCCGCGCTTGCCCACCCCGCAACGCCCGTCTTTCCTCTTCCGAATGGGGGGCAGCGAAGGACACTTCGGTTTACTTTAAAAGGCTCGGGGACTTGCTGCATTTTCTCCCCCAAGTAAAGGGTTGGTGGAGATTTCTCGGACGGTAGGAACATGTTTTCACACGTGACCTAACAGCTCAGCTGCTCCAGCGCCCATTAGTCAATCAGCCAACACCTAGAGCACCCGGTGTTCCCTGAGTGCTTGGGAGAAGGTTGGTTGGCGCCCGCTCTGCTCTCACAGTGTTTATGGGTTAGTTAAGGGTTGGGGAGGGGTGAGCGTATGAACTAGGGAGCCGCATGCCAACTGGGAGCGCTCCCCAGTGCCAGCCCTGTGTGGTTACCCTCTCATTTCTCCCAACACCTCATCAAGCTCGGTTATCACCTCCACTCTGCAGGCATTTTTAGAGAAGTCATTTGCAGAAGCTCTCAGTGTGGCTGTTAGGCTATGGCGGTCACAAATGTTAGAGTCATCAGGGCCCGCTCCTGCCCACACTAGTTTGTCCTGGTTCTCATGTCTACGGTCATGGTCCAGGACATTCTTTTCCCATTTCATTTTTTCTCTTGGAGACAGGGTCTTATGCTCAGGCTGGCCTTGAACTTCCTTTGTTCCTGAGGATGACACCTTTAACTTTTCATCCTCCTGCCGCCACACGATGAGCTGGGATGACAGAACTTTCTTTAGTCGCTGTGTCCCTGACCCTGACCCTACTTCTGTTTTTTTCTGCTTTGGCTGTGTTAAGGAGCTAGACCCTAGTGGATGTGCTCTTGGGCAGCGGGTGGTCTTGTCCTGCCCCTCTGGAGTTTTATTTCAGAGGTGGGAAATAAAGATCTTGCTCACAACTGAAATCTGCAGAGCCCATCTTCACCAGATGATCGCCTAAATCCCTCCTTCTGACGTCAGTGCCACCCAGTAGACCAGGCAGCTTTAGCTCACCTTGCCACATCCAGCCATTCGCCTTCTGCACCATACCTCAAGAGCCAGACCGGATGTGGTTTCTCAAATAGGCCAGCATCTTGATACTTTATAGTACGTGCAACCGCAGCCAATAGGGTTTTATGGGTACCACAGGGGGACCCATCCTTTCACCTGGTATGCAGTCTCACTTCTCCGGATGCTGAGCTAATTACAGCAGTTCCTTTGTGCATGGAAATGAATGGGAAACGTTCTGATGTTTGCAAATTAACACCAGGATGCTTGGTCTTTATGTTGTGTCCTTAGCTCACGTAGTGGGTGGGGATTGAGAACCCCTGGTCACTGCAGATTAGGCTCTGGACCTCTTAATTTACAGTTAAGTACCCAGAGCCTAAGGGCTTCATTCTGTATAAATGGAGTGCCTCTGGGTCATGGGGAAAATTGTTGAAAGCATCAGAAAGAACAGGGGCCTGTGCCTACCAGTCTAGGCCCAGCCACAGCCAGTCCTGTAAGCCCCACTCACCTCATCTTGAAGGAAACTAACTAAAAGTGTGGCTCTGAAATCAGAACACCTGGAGAGATGGCTCCAGAGGATAAGAGCACTGGCTGTTCTTCCAAAGGTCATGAGTTCAAGTCCCAGCAACCAGATGGTGGCTTATAACCATCTATAATGAAATCTGGTATACTCTTCTGGCCTTCTGGCACACATGCAGGCAGAATACTGTATAAATAATAAATGAATCTTTAAAAAAAAAAAAACCAACACCTCTTGCATTTGTGTTTTTTGTTTGTTTTGTTTTTGGTATTCAGGATTGCTGAGGATTGTGCAAGGTTGAGGTCAAATGGGGAGGATGCATGATAAACCCATCTCTGCAGAGCATGGCTAGGCTGCAGAGGGGCTAGTGAGGCCCATTCCCGCTCAGCTCCAGTAACTGGCCGGCGGCTCTCAGTGAGGACCCTGCTCCTTGGGAGTACCCATGAAGGGAAGAAGAAACCTGGAGATGTGGAGATGACGACTCACTCCAGATAATGGGTTGCCATAGCTATTGCATCAAGAAGACGTTCTTTCATGGGAATTTGAGAGCCATTAGTGATGTTTTGAGGGCAGAGTTTTGATTTACTTACAGCTATGAATAATAAAGACTGATAATACAGAAACGATCTCTTCACAGAAGACTCCCAGGAAGAGCTACTTGGAGCAAGTGTTCAAGCTCCTAGCATGGTCGGGGACCCAGGCTGCTCCAAGATTTGGGGTTTGTGTTCCAAAGCACCACATTCATGCTCACAGTTACCTCAGGGTTCACAGTGGCTGACAGGCTCCTTCCACTGCCCCTGCATTCCAGGCTTATCAAGGGTGAAAGAGGGAGCAGCAAGTGGGTTGTGCAGCCCAGCTGGGCCGGCGTTCCCAGCTGTCTCTGGTGAGTTACATCATTGGCCAGAACTCAGCAAGATGCAGACCCTGTTCCGGATGGTGCAACAGCCCGTTGGAAGAGTTCTCTTAATAGGAGAATATGGCTGGATCTTGAGAGGTATTGGGGGTCTCTGTGTTGGGAGTGGTGGTTAGAACTCTGGAATAGAGTCGTCTGTTTGGTGGCAGTGAGACACCTGGGGATGGAGGGAGGGAATGAAGAACTGGGCTTCAGAGATTGTGGATAGATGGGAAGAGCTTGACAAGGTTTCTTTACTTGAGCTAAAAAAAAAAAAAAAAAAGGGAACAGTGCCCAAGGGAGAAGGTGATGTCATTAGTTGACATTAGGGAAGATGGTGGCTCAGGAGTCAGACCTGCTGAGTGTGTCCAGCAGGCTGCCCTGCGGCTGGTGCTCCGAGCTGTGAGGTGTGGACGTTTCCCAGTGAATACTGAACCTATCTATTTAAAAACATTCTAACGTCTGTAGGATGTCTGAATGTGTCCTGTGTATTTTGGGGGTTTCATAAGTTGATACTCAGGGTTCTCTTGCCTGTTTCTGCTGCTGTACCGTTGGGCTTAAGGGTCCTGAGAGCAGAATGAGTGATGTTCTGGAGAGTGTGCCTCCCCTTTCCCTTTTGCTCCCCTCCCCTCCCTTTTTCCTTCTCCTCCCTAATTCAGTTGCTGCCTGTCTAACAGCCTATGTGGTCATAGGACGCATGAGCTCAGTGTCCCAGCTACAAAACCAGAATAACACAAATTTCAGGGTGCTTGCCTGCACATTGTATATTTTAATAAGTTTGCGTATTCTACAGTACAATCCCAAATAATCCTCCGGCACCCCTCCGCTAAATCTGCCTTTGTCTTAGAGCCGAGGGCTTGCCAGTGTTCTCACTTGCCCTGCAGTCTATATTCGAACCCAACTCCAGTGCTAAGCAAGCAGTGAGTATTAAACAAGGCCCTCAGGGAGTTGGGTGGGAAAGGACCCTAGGGCTTCCACACACTGGTGGGGATCCAGCCCTGACGTCACCCTACACCCATAGGTGGGGTGGTCTCCTGTTCCTGCCCCACCCTTGGGTCTTCTGTTCCTAGGCTGCCTCCTGCTGCCTTCCAAGTCCTGAACCTCACTCTCCCCATCTGTCTTCTTCTCCCACTCTCATTCTGTGTTTTCCACCATGTTTTGTGGGCACCAGACTCAGAACCACCCAGAGTCTGCCCAGGCCTACAGACTCAGAACCTAGAGGGGATGGTGGGGAGATTCAGGGGTCTCTGGCTGTGTAATCCCTCCTCAGGGATTCCCCAGCTCTGTTTGAGAAGGCCACAGGCTTAGCACGTGTCTACGCTTCGTCCTGTGCTGGTTCTTGAGATGCCCACACTCTGGCAGCGTTTGTCTTCAGCCCACTCAGAGACAGCTCAGCTCTGACCTCTCTCCTGGCATCCTACCCAGCCATATAACCGTATCCCTGGAAGGCCCCAGGTGCTTGGAAGAACCTTTCATACTTGCTTTCTGTAAACCTCCCCCCACCCCCTGAGTTAGATATTTTATCAACTACCTGTGTATTTGGTAAATGGGAACACAGCCTAAGAGGAACATATGCCTTGAGCTTTACTTTGTCGGAGGATACCATAATAAATGTGTAAAAGCTGTAACCTGGACTTGCTGTTTGTCTTACATTACTAGGACCCCTGGGTGGGAGGAGGGAAGAGAGAAGGGGTGGGGTCTGTGTTTGGCTATGAAAGTGGTCCCCGGACCCACAACTCCTGAAAAGAAAGGCAGGCTGAGGAGGGAGAGGCAGGAGAACCAAGGCGGCTCACTAGCTAGACAGCCTAGCTGAATTGGTGAGCCCAGTGAGAGACCAGGTCTCAACAAAAACAGTGTGGAGGTCTCCTGAAGAGTGTCCCTCAAGGCTGACCGGCATGATTCACACTCATGCACACACAGTCATGGCCATCTTCCACCCCATTAACACAGACACATAGAAATTGTGTGCTGTTCACTGACTCTTAATTATTATAGAGCTGGGTGAGCTGAGGGTCAGGGAGTGTGGAAGAGAAGAAGCTGTGGGCTAAGGGATGGAATGAGCATTTCTATGAAACACTGCGTCCCCAGGGGAAATGTGGAGCTGAAAAAGACGTACTCTGGATATTTTTCTTTAGAGAGTTACCAGAAGCGATGGCTCCCCTGGCCATTCTTTGTGCATATGAAGCAATGCAAACATAGGGCAAGAAGGCATCGTGAGAGAGCACTGAAAATCACTGTCTGCCGGCTGAGGGAGGACACTGTTGCTAAGGTCTTGCTGGGTTTCTAGTTGGGTTTGAAGGAATGCTTGTTCTGACAGAAGGAGACTTTGAACACTCAGCTTCCTCTTCTTTCCACCCCTCCAGGCACAGGTTAATGACCTGGGACTCCGGGGGAAGTTGCCTTCTCCCAGGAGCCTGCCCTGAAGCTGGAAGGGGCCCTGCCGTTCCAGCTGTCTAAGCCTCCTTTCTGTCTGGCTGGCTTTGGCCTCTTAGGTTGGTAATGCCTTGCTTGAGTTGCTTGTCCAAACTGTATGTGCTGAGGGAGAAACATAACAGTGGGATCTGATTGCTTCTTTTTCTGAAGAAGAAGAGATGGGTCCTGTGTTGCTGAGGCTGTCTATTCTGTGCTGGGCCTTGCTGATTTATTTTCACAGCATGTGGGAATGTCTGGTAGGCAGAAAAACTTTGTATCTCTGTCAGTGGTAGAGTTCACAGGCTCATCTCCGTGGCTCCTGGGAATTACTAAGAGTTTGCCTAGCACCTGGCCTGGCCCTTCACTGTCCTTACCACTGGTGCCCCCGGGTCAGGGTGGCCCCCAACACTGGACACTTCCTGATGTGGCTGATCAGGACCAAACAAGTGCTTTTCTGAAAACAGTGGCAGTGTTTCCCTGGATGGGACCTGAGTCTGTCACTTCATCCAGTAAAACGAGGGAGAAGAAGCCAAAAGAAAAAAAAAATAGCAGAGGCAGTAGGAAATGATGCTGGTTCAGGCTTGTTTTCCTGGCTCGTGTGGCCTCATTCCAGCCTGTTGCCATCGGCTCTGGCCTGTCTGTGGGACACCCTGGTGCAGGAGGCCTCAGAGGAAGGGAACTTCTACGTTTCTGTTTAACTGGGCTCCTTGCCAAAGCCTGAGTTCAAAGTGCAGTTTCCAGTAATTTGCCGGGCCTTCTCTGTGGGTTCACTGGGCCAGGACAGAAGCCTGCAAGCCCAAGTAATATTTCCTAATTGCTGTCATTCCTTGGGAAGAGAAGGAAGGTGGCTGAGGCACTCGCTGGTGGCTAGGGCTGTTTCCTTGGCTCCTGTAGCCGACTGGGTCTCTCTATTTCTGGCTATCCCCAACCCTTCCTCTTCCATCCCATCCAGCCATGGGAGCCTGGCCCAGAATGAAGCTAGATTTTAAGCCTTACAGTTACCCCATTCTTAGAGCATTAAGGGCTGCATGTGTTGTCTCTTCTCTGCAACCCTCCCCTTGCCATGCCGCTTCCCTGCTGACTCTCAGAACATCACAGTAATTGGGAGTAGACCTTTGTTGAGCAAAGGGGAGGGTAATCATGGAGCCTTACATCAGAGACCTGTCTGGTAGCACAATGGCCTTTCTATCAGGCAGAGACACTCAGGGACAGTGTTTTAATAAATTGTCTTTTCTTTGGTTATGGATGAGTCACCTTTGACACTAGAAGGACCTGGCTCAAAGTTGTCTCCTGCCATTGAGCAAGGAGAATCTTAGGCCTCAGAGCTCCTCAGACCTGTCAGCTACAGAGGGCAGTGGCCTTTTAAGACAGTTACCCTACCTCAGATAATCCCAAGGCCACTGCAACAAACCCTGGAGCACACAGGGAGTATGGGACAGTTCCAGCCCACAGTATGTTCCCTGCCCTGTTCCTACAACATGCCTTTTTTCCCCCCTTTGCTACCCCTCCTCACAGACTGGCTCTCCATGGTGCCTTTCCTCCAACCTGGAAACCTAGGTTTAGCAGTTTAACATTAAAACTCCTGTAGCAGTTGGGGTTGCTGGTGGTGACTGGGGGAATGCCCCTTATAGAGGAATTTGTATCTGCCTAAGAAACACCATGCTGTTGTAAAATAATGTTTAAACATTTCTATTGGACAGTCAGTGCCCTCTGAAACCATCTGAATGGGTGTCTGTACAATGACAAAATAGCTCATTAAAGCTTAAAAAATACTTTTGGTTCTATAGTTCTTATTAAGCAATTAATCGGCTTGTATAACTTTACTCTTCTTTACTAAGTTGATTTTTTAAAAACAGTTTGCATTAACTGGGCAATGGTAGTGTACACCTTTAATCTCAGCACTTGGGAGACAGAGACAGGTGGATCTCTGTGAGTTTGAGGCCAGCCTGCTGTACAAAGTGAGTTCCAGGACAGGGTACATAGAGAAACTCTGTCTTGAAAATCCAAAAAGAACAAACTTACATAAGTGAATTGATTATAATTGTTCTTATAATGTCTTTTGAACCCATGAAGAGTCTCAAATAACTCTGTAGTCTTTAGTTATATTTAAAACAAAAACAAAAAACAAAACACCAGAACTTGTGACTAGTTGTTTTTTTAAAAAAAAAAAAATCCCAGGTGCCTTGCCTTGCTGTAGGCAAATCTTGGGGATGATGAGAGGAGATGTGTTTTTAACTTCTGCATAGAGCTGGGTGAATGGCTGGGTTGATAAAGTGTGTGCCAGATGAGCATGAGGGCCTGAGTTTGCATTCCCAGCACTCAGGTAAAAGGTGGGGTACCTACAGGCACACGAACAAACACACACTTCTCCCTCTCTTAAATGTGAGTACATATTATGATGAAATGAAACCAATTTTAGACTCTCGGACGAAGTTGCTCATCACAGGTCGGATCTCTTTGCGCATGGTTCCTCTCGCATAGCTGGCCAGCTGCTGCACAGCCCTTTGGAAGAGAACCAGGCGTCTTGAGGAGATGCGTGCCGCCTCTGTGTTCCTGTTGGTGGCTGCGGTTGGTTGTCCGGTTAGCTGGAGGTAGAGCTTTCCGGAAATAGCACCAACAGCTTCGTTTGCTTCCGAGGCATCTAATAAGCCAGGACAGTTTTCAATCGCCGTGAGGCCAGAGGTCCTGAGGTTTCAATTGGACAAAGTGCTATGCTGAGTGAACTGCCCCTCCCCCACGACACCTCAGGAGAGTCTGTTCCCCACACATCCTCCCTCACTGAGCTGTGAAACTCCAGTGAAGAGACCAACATTTGGTTCCTTTGTGAACCCCGCCCCCCCTCCAAAAGTCACCCAAATGGGTGGTGGGAATGACACCTGAAAAGCTCAGGAAGATCTAAGATCTGAGGAAAAAGTATTTTCATGTTTATACAAACTTTAATATCGTATTTAAAACTTCACTAATGTATTAAAAGGACTGAGGGGGTCAGTCGGCTTTTAAAACAAACGGACCTTCAAACATTTTAAACATTCGGCGGCGGATGTTTTCTGCTGCAGCGAAGTTGGAGGGTTTGGATGGCAGAGGGACTTCTGGGGTCCCACGATCAGCTTTTGCTGTTATGTTTGGGTATCTGGGAAACACTTAAAACAGACTGTGACAACCCATTCTCCCTCCCTGGTTAGTATAAGGTTCACTAGTCACAGTTCCACAGTCCTGAAAGGTCCACCATTAAGAGAGTGAGGTAAGCCGTGAGCTCCCTGTCCTCTCCACACTGAGGAAGGCAGCCACTTAAAGGACTGGGTGAGCCTTTCAGAACATCACAGGAAGGGAAAGTGATGAAAGACCTGTGTTCAGTGTGCTCCAGGCTCTGAGTTCCATCCCCAGGGTGCTTGTGTGTGCCCTTGTGCACATCCATGCCCTCACACAAGGAAGGGATTTGGGATGATTATTCACATTTCAGAATGTGAAAATGTGAATAATCACAGGAGTGGCAGTGGGGCCCTGTGCAGGTCACGCTTCCCCTGGGAGGCGTGAACCCAATTATAAATATTCACCTGAGGTATTTCTGCAAAATCAGTATTGATTCTACTTTAATTTAAAAAGAAAATAAATTTTATTTGTTTTTTGGTTTGTGTGTATGGGTGTTTGCCTGCATGTATGTGGGTGCACTGTGTGTGTTGTCCCGGATGTCAGAAGAGGGCAACTGATCCCCTGGAACCATCCTTACACACAGTTGTTAGCTGCTGTGTGGAGGCAGGAGATTGAACCTCGGCAAGAGCTGACAAGTGCCCTGAACCGCTGAGCCATCTCTTCAGCTTCCGAATTCTACTTTTTATCTCATCGCTTCCTCTTCATTTTCTTTGTTTTGTGTTTGTTTTTCTTCCAGCTCAACAGGGTCTGGAAGCCACCCGGACAACAGAATGGAAAGCAAGGAACTGAAACCTAAGGGTTGCTTTTCACATCATGAGAGCCCCACAGCACCGCTGGCATGAAGTACCCCGACACCAAGCTCAGAAACACTGAGTCACAGCTCTAGTTCATGTGCTCTGAGAGAGGGCGATTTATCGGGCAGTCTGTACCGCTCTCAGGGCAGAGCTCTGGACTCCTCTGCCGCCTCCACCCAGCAGGGATTCGGTCGTCTCCTTAAGTGTGACCTCACAGTTTCATTTAAAAGGAGCTTTCCTAATATGTTGAAAAAAAAAGTACAGTGGAATCATGGCATGACCCTGTTGTGTAAAGTGAGATCCCTGGTCCCGTTTCCCTGTGGCTGCGGGTTCTGGGTTGGAGGGCCAAGCGGTACAGAGCACAGGTCCTCCAGCAAAGCCGCTTCTTTCATGAAGACCGCTGCCTTTTTCTTTATTTCCAAAGTGGCCCTTAGATAACTTAGCCTAAAAGCTACACATCTGGACTGTTATTTAAAACTTCCAACTCTGTTTTGTCTCTCCCCCATTACCCCAAATGCCTTGGCTTTTTTTTTTGTGTGTGTGTGTGTGTGTGTGTGTGTGTGTGTGTGTGTCATCCTTGCACAGGGGCCATGCTAATCTTCTCTGTATCGTTCCAATTTTAGTATATGTGCTGCTGAAGCGAGCACCTGCTTTGGCTTTTTTATGTGGGTTCCTGGGATCCGACTCAAGTTGTCAGGATTGAGTGTTGAACACTTTTACCTGCTGCTGAGCCATCTGGCCGGCCCTCCTTTGGTTTTTTTTTTTTTTCTTTAAATGTTTAATACCTGGATTACTAACTGTGGGTAGAAACAGCAAGTTCTTACAGTGTCTGTGTTAACATTCCGAACATACCCCCTTTCTTCCAAGATCATCATATCCATTATTATTAAAAAAAAAAAAAAAATAACCCAACTTTTAAAACTTGAATGACTTTTCCAAGCCAGCGCTCTAATCTCAGATATAAATCTTCCTCCGTCAAGAAAAGGACATACTCCAGGCAGTATGTCGGAAGAATCTAAACTCAAGTGAGACAAAAAACTGGAAAGGTTAGGCATGGGATTATTTCCCCAGCTTTTGCTTAGGAAACAGGTTAAATGAAAACCTGCTTTCCTGGCCCCGTCTCGTGTGCAGATGTGTAAAGTGAGGGTGGTTCCAGCAGAGGATGCCACCCTTCCTCAACAGTTCTGTAGGCATGCTGCGGGCAGGCGTGTCTGTACGCTGGCCTCCTTCTAGCCTGGCGTCAGGGTCTGATTGTTAGGTTCCTACTGGCACACCCTGCCCTCTACCTAGGGGCAGGGGGCCCCTCCTCTCCCAGAGACCCTTCACTACATAGTCCAGACATTTTGATTCCTCCTGCCCTTTTGCCCTTGGCTTTCCCTCTCTCCCTCCGACCTTCCTCTCCCCCACCCCCTCTCCTCTCTGTCTTTTTTCTGTCTCTCCCTGCTCTCTCCCTCCTCCTCCCAATAAATCTGCATTTACATAACATAGCTACAGCTCTCCACTAGCTCTTTCCGTTTGAATCAATCACTGAGGACTGGCAAGAACCAGTGAGATGAGCTCTCCCTTTGTCTTTGGTTGTGTTGTAAGAATAGAAGACTGGTTTGTTCCGGAGTATATATAAGTGACTAATGCCTGCGAACATACGTTTCTCTCTCCCCCAGATGCAATGTTCCAACCTGGAAGCAGTTTCATGAAGCTTTATACTTTTACAGAACAGATTCAGTCATACATCAGGATAAGTTTAAAATACATTGGTAAGCATGTCAGAGAGGTGGTTACAGCAAGATGGAAGATGATATTTTATTTGATGATATTCTTAGCTTTTGGATTGGTGGAAACCAGGGGTCTGTTATACATCCCAAGACAATTTTGTCTATTAGTTACAGGATGTTAGTTCTGAAACAGAGGTGGGTGAAGAATTCAGGGGCTAAAGCTAGTACAGGATAAGGTAATTAGCCTTTGGACCTGCGACATTCCTGTCTCTCCACGGTACTGCAGCTCTGGCCCCACACTCAGTCTCCACAGACACAGCTTCTTTCCAGGAATTCGTGTTCGCAGGTGGCTTGGAGTGATTCTGTGATGTATTGTAAATACACAACTTGCCTTGTGTGTTTTTATGAGTTCTCTAAATACTGAGCATTATCAAGAACTTGTGACAGCCACACAGGACTAACACGGAGAAGATGTGGGATGGTTACATCCGAGAAGCTATGGATGGTAGGTTTGGGTGGTATTCGTTTGTTTTTATTTTTTTAACATTTATGTATGTATTGTGGGTATGTATGCGTACTACAGTGTATGTGTGGAAATGTGCATGTCAGTGGGAAATTTGGGGGAGTCTGTTCTCTTCCCCCTACCATGTGGGTCTCAGGACTGAACCTGGGTCATGGGTCTTGGGAGCAAGTGCTTTTGCTCACTGATCCACTTTCTGACCTGCTGATCCATCTTCTGACCCACTGAGCCACCTCCTGGCCGTGGTTGTATTCTTTTGCCCGATGCTCCTGACAATCCTTTAGCTTCTCAGAGGTTGCTGTGATTTTTCGTGCTAGCAGCCTCTTTACTTAGACACACTTACTTTCCTCAGTTTCTTCTGTAAGCTCAGTTTTGTTCAACTTCCAATTTTCTTCAGCGGGTGTCAGGATCAAACCCAGGGCTTCACTCAGCTAGGTTCAAGTCTGCAGCCCTCTTTTTAAAATGTTCACTTTCAGCCAGAGGTGTTGGTGCAGGCTTTTAATCCCAGCACCTGGCTGTCAGAGGCAGGCAGAGCTCTGTGAGTTCAAGGACAGCCTTGTCTATGTAGTGAGTCCCAGGACAGGCTGAGCTACATAGTGATACCCTGGCTCGAAACAAAACAAGACAAAAGAAAACAAAAAAAACCCACCAACACCAAAACATTAACATGTATTGAGGTTCGGCGACTCATGTCTGTAATCTCAGCACTCTGAAGGCTGAAGCAAGTTTTAGCCATACATGCCCTGTTTATGGTCAAGCATCTCACTGCCGTTTATTTTCTGTGCTTTGGTCAGTGTCTGAACATCAGCTGCTTCACAAAGAAACGTGGGGATGCCTGAGCACCACACTCATTTATACTGTGGAGATACAGATTGAGGAGGCAGCTCGGTACAATATCCATTCAGTGAAGTAGTAGTCAGTTTACCTGCGTGCCCTGTGAGTTGCCAAACCATTCCCAACTCTGTTCTTAGCTAGATTTTCTACGGAGCAGACCTTAAATCCAATCAGAAAGTGGTTGGCTATCCCCGCAACATTTGTGCCACCAGTGGGCATATCTTGCCACGTTGATGATGATGATAGTTCAGAGGGCTCCCCGATGGATAAAACGATTGGTGACGCCTCCCTTCCCACCCAGCATTCTACATAGTTCCTTCCCGTACGGTAAGAGCTAGTCAACAGGGAGGAGGAAGCTTCTAGTCAGTACTGACTTGATTTCTCCATGATCTGTGGCCAAAGCACCGTATCTTCAAGCGATAGGGTCTTACCGTCAAGTTCTGGTGGACCCTTTGGCAATGGCTTGTATTGTTTCGGGGGAGGGCTGTCTCAGGGTCACCCCTCACCAGTAGTTTGAGGGAAGCTATCCCATTCTTGGCACTGGCACCAACTGGCCTTTTAGTTGTGGGTTCTAGAGCTTGGACTTGAGACCGTGTGATTGCAGGACAAATGCACCCCTGACTGAATTGACACCTCAGCTCTCACCCCTGCGCTGCCTCACATCTGCAGTGAATACCCTGGGGAAAGGTGTTCAGGTTTGTGAAATGAGGTGTTCGTCTGTGAAATGAGGACAGCAGTGAAGTGAAATTTTTAACGCTTTGGTGGGACTTCAGTGAAACAGTGTGCAGTTAGCAAGCATATCTGGCGACCCGCCTGTACACAGCGGGTCGGCATGCAGTGAACACCAGTTGTTGTTTTGTGACACAGTGACAAGAATGACCTAAACATTACTGAGCCTGGAGGTGTTCCCTCCATAGACACTTTGCTTCAGGGCAAAGTGTATACAGCACATGTAATCACATGTGTTACTTTTATAAATCCAAATCTACTAATAACAAATATATATATATATATATATATATATATATATATATATATATATATATATGGGATTAAATCTAGCATTTCATGGATGGTAGTAAAGTACTCTATCCCTGGGCTACATCTGTAATTATATTTATATTTTCTTGGATGTAGGAGAGCTAGACTGAGGGGTAGGAAAATGGAAAAGAGGAAGCTGAAAAATGGAATGACCCAATCATATAGTTATGTTATCAATGTGTTACTGGTACTATGATAAAAGTAACATGTGAGGCACGTATGCAAACACCATAAGTACTCAATGGAGTCTTAAAATATTAATGGGCTTGTCTCAGAGGCGCTAGGATTCCCAGTGGACTTCCTTCCTCACGTGTTGGTTTATATTGAATTTTTTACAATAAGCACAAATTATTTATGCAGTGAGGGAAAAAAAAACAGCCAAATCTTTTTACTGTTGGGAAAGAATAAAGCAGCAGTTCATTTCCATGGCTCTCTCCAAGGGGAAGAAAGGGGCCTTTGCAGTTGGCAGAGTCACTGGGAGGAAACACCAGGGCATGAGGTCTGAGCAGAAGGCGATTTGTGCTGTGTGCATCCCATGCCTGCCACCTCAGTCTTCTGTGGGAGTGTGGACCAGGGCAATAGAAACACAGGTTAACACATCCTCAGATTTCTGGAAACAGATAAAAGTGAGTTATAGATACTCATATTTACGCACGACTCAGCCAACAATGGTTGCAAGGGCTCCAGATCTAAGGACTTTGTAAAATACCGTGAATGATAGTTTTGATTATAAACTTCTGATCCCAGCCAGTTGCAGTGCTAGCTCCAGGGGGACCCACCCCAGGACCCACCCCCCCTCCTCTGGACTCTACACTCACATGCATGAACCTTCACACAGATACAGGTGTATATACATAATTGAAAATAAGTCTAAAATAGTTGTTATTATTCTCTCATATATTACATCCTAATCATAGTTTTCTCTCTCTTCCCTTCCCTAGTCTCTCCCCACTATGTACCCACTCCCCGAGATCCATCTCACCCCAACCTTTCCTCAAAACAGAACAGGCCTCCCAGTGACATCAACCAAACTCTGCATACAAAGCTGAAATAAGACAGGGCACATCCTATCATATAAGGCTGCATGAGGCAACCCAATAGGAGGAGGGTCCACAAGTAGGTGAAAGAGACAGGGATAGCCCTTTCCACTCCCACTGTCAGGATTCCTGCAAGAACACCAAACTACTCAGCCATAATTTATGGCAGAGGACCTAGGTCAGACCCCTGCAGGCTCCCTGATCTCTGCAAGCCCCGTGAGTCCTGGTCAGTTGATTCTGTGGGCTATGTTCTTGTGGTGTTCCTGACCCTTCTGCTCCCTCCAAGCCTTCCTCCCCCTCCTCCCCATCACTCCTCGAACTCCTCCTAAGGTTTGGCTGTGGGACTCTGCATTTGCTCTCATCAGTTGCTGGATGAGGTCTCTCTGATGAGTATGTTTGGCTGTGGCCTCAGAACACTCTGCAGGCAGGACAAACTGTAGGTTAAATGTTTTGTGGCTGGGTTGGTGTCCCAGTCTGTCCACTTGAGGCCTTGCTTGGTTACAGAATATGGCCAGTTCAGGCTCCCTGTCCCCCATTACTAGGAGGCTTGGCTACGGTTACTCTGGTAGTAAATCTAAAATCTTAAAAACCAAAATTTTCCTGTTAAATTTCATCACTTCTAAGAGATGGTTAGTGATGTCATTCGGTGGTAGAGCACTGGTTTGCCAGGCTTAGGACCCAAGTCTATTCTAGCACCGCCAAGCAACAGCTTACAAGGCTGAGATTCAGTGTATATGTGTGGAGGTCAGGCTACAATATTCTTCAGGCACCCACGGGTCCTTTCTTTTGTTTGTTTGTTTGAGAGTGGGTAACGCTCTTACTCTGTGGGATTGCCAAGTAGGCTAGGCTGGCTGGTCCTTCAGCCCAGGGATGCCCCTCTTCTTCCTCCTCATGCCAGGATTACAATAGTGAGCCACCACACTTCCCATGCCCATCTGAGCCAGCCATCTCCCCAGCTCTTAGGGAGTTCCTCAGTTTACACCTGGCTCGCTCTCTCTTCCATGGGCAAGTCTCCATCCTCCTGCTTTATTCAGTGTGCATCTTGCAGTAGCCATCAAATATCTGTGTTTTCCTTCACTCATGCTCGTCTAACTCCTTTTCTCCTGAACCCTACTCCTCCCTCGTGCTTGGGCTCAAAGCCATCATCACTGAAAGGGCTGGTGCAGTGACCCGTCCTCGGGGGCTTCTCTGCCTCCTTCACATCCTGCTTCTTCTTGCAAGGATGCTGCTGGCCGGCCCAGGTCAGCCTCATGGCCGCCCGCCCTTGTTCCCTTAACATAGACACTCTCTTCCTCGCATGCCGCTCCTTCTCCTTCAACTGGCAAACCTCCCGAGGATCTTGAGCCTTTTCCTTCCTTGTTTTTCCAGTTCCTAGCGTGTTGCCTTGGCTATGGTTAGCATGCAGTAAATATTTGCTGAGTGCTGGATAGTACTTTTCTTGAAACCAGAAGTATGTGGCAATCCTGCAAATCCTGCAATTAGTGCATGTGTCAAGGCCCTTGAGTAGAAACCAACTGATTTGCATAAAAATCATCCGTCTAGATTAGAATGCCTTGCATAAACATGGAGGCTTCCTGTGATTTTCCGTGCCTTAAAAAAACAAAACAAAACAAAACTGTGTAAACCCTGTGACGGGAACCTACATCTGACAGGAATGAGAAATGAAACCACATGAAAGACATTAAAAATTCTGAGACCCAGGAACAGGAAAATATTAATAAAGATTAATAGCCGCTAACACTTATATGGATTTTATTATGTGCTAGATTGTCAAAACGCTTTACATAGATGAAGTCACTCCATCCTTTAGGCAACCCCAGAGGGAGGCTGGCTGTGATTGGCCCAGTGCCACAGAGGGTGAAATGCAATTGAGCTGACTCTGCGCATCCCTACAAGGGGTTTTTAAGCTGCTTAACTGAAATGTGAATGGTTTTGTGACCTTTTATCTTGTAAATTTTCCTATATGGCTTCATCTACACAAAGTCTTCATTCTTAAGTACAATATAAATGAGTACACAGTGTACTCAAGGTGGCATTTAAAAGTAAGAAACTGGGTTTAAAGAAAAATTAGTAAATGTGACTTCCCTCCCCAGCTATTCCCCTCAAAAAAAAAAAAGAAAGAAAAGAAAAGAGAAAAAAGAAAGCTTTTCTAAGGTAAACATCCTTAGGGACACTAGGATTCTTTCCCTGCCCCTCTGTGAGAATGTTTCTTAAAGCTAGGATCTGTTTCCTAGAGCTCCAATCTCCCCTATTAACAGCTACATCTGGTTTTAAAGCAAAGGCAGCTTTATTAGCTCACTCCTTCCGATGCTGTTGGCTGTGCATGGTTCCCCTGAAGGCTGAAGATTTACTGGCAGCAAAGGATGCTCAAAAGTGTGTTCTTATAGTCTCCACAGAGAATTCCAACGGTTCCAAAAATGCCCTCACTTTCCTGTTATCTCAGTTCTTAAGGGTAAAACCATCTCCCAAGGTCTGCAGCAACCCGGGGACAGAATCATCATGAAGGCCTTGGGTTTTCCCTTGGGACCTCCAGTCCAGTATCGGCAGTTGACGGCTAATTTCAACCATCTTCTATGGATTTGAATTTGTTGAGCTTCCAAGGACAGCCTTTCCCCCACTGAGCCTCTGTGTCAGGGGCACCTGCATAGGCTTTATTACTCCAGGGACTGGGTTTTCCATCTATCACTAGCATCCTTTTAAACATCTGGAGCTTGGGCTGGTGAGATGGCTCAGCCTGATGACCAGAGTTTTATCCTTGGGAGATGTGTGTGCTCCCAAGGAGAGGGTGACCCTAACGTGTCTTCTGATTTCTACACGTGCACCACGTGTAGATGTGAAAAAAAAAGTGTTTGGAACCAACAAAAGCTTTAGGAAATGAAACTGCCTTGGGCAGTGTATGTCAGCGTTCCTTTGATTAATAGGTAGTTAAAATCTGATCTAACCTTACTTTTCCTTGTATGGACTCTGCTCACACTTTATAACATCAAGAGTTTATTTTTTTTAAGCCTTTATAATGATAAAAGAAATGTAAACAAACAAGTGCTTGCTTGATCAAGGCCTCAGAAGAAATGCAGACAAAATGACAACGGAGTTTCTTTGTCCAAGGCCTGACATATACAACTGTTGGTAGATTTTGGAGGGACCTGTTTTGCATTAAAATATCAAATCAAACAACATGATGGGTTATTTTGGCATCTGGCTAAGAGTTCACATCCCCAGTGAATCAGTTTCCTACAGGCATCAGGTGGACAAACTCAAATCCTGTTTCTGTGAAATCAGTTGGAAGTTGGAACATTTGGCTGGTAAGTCAAACTGAGAACTGGGTTTGACATGAAAAGATGGCAGACACTAGTAAAAAGGTTTTCATCTTGAAGGAATGCTTTCAGTTTACTTCATAAACACGAAAATGCTAAGGTATAAGGCTCCCCAAGTTGTGTCCTACGTGGGGGCCCAGCTACTCTGCAGTCACAAGGGTATTATTTATGTTCCATTTTAGGTGAATTCCTGAACACCTCTCTCCCTCATCTCTCTCCCACACAAACACTGTTCAGTATTGGAAGGCTGTGACCTACCCTTCGATGGAAGTGTTAGCAGGACCCATCCAAACATACCTCCAGTCTCCCCTAGCCCAAGACCAGTGAAAAAGGGGTTCTTTACAGTTTTCACACTGCCAACAGAAGATTAAGCAGAACGCAGAAGGGTGGGTTTTTAACATTACTTTTTTTAAAGTGATAGACAGGCTTTGTTAGGTTTTTTTCTAAGGAAAAAAAAATCTCTGTATTCCAAATTACTAAATAGTCCCATCCAGTTCAGCTAAGGCAGGGGAGAGAAATGGCAGGAGGTGGATAGGGACTCACCCTGAGCGAGTTACTTAAAATTTACTAATGTGTATGTAAATCTGTGTGTGCTCTGTGTGTGCAGTTCCCACACAGGCCAGAAGTCAGACACCTTGAAGCTGGAGTTACAGGTGGTTGTGAGGCCCTGGACATGAAAGCAGATGCTCTGATCCTCTGCATGAACAGCAAGTGCTCTTGCCTGCTGAGCCGTCTCCCCAGCCCCTTCACAAACTACTTCATCCTTCTTTTTCTGGATGAAGATAGAGGGTGGTTAGGTTTGGCCCAGCTTCAAGGATCGACATACAATGAAACCTCTTTCCAGATAGGCAAATTGTTAGTGATGAGTTCTCACAGCTACATAACAAACATGAGCATGTGCCAAAATATCTATTCCCCATTTAACCTTGGAGTTACCATCAGGTCTCTCTTACTTTTCTTATTAAGAGGTTGACAAGAAGGATCCGCTGATTATCTCCAAATTGGAGATAATCCAAATGCAAAGGAGCAGATGACTGCTTGTAAGTGAAAGGAGCCCACCTATGGCAAGTAAATGCTGTTACAGAAGCAGCGTAGAGGGGTTTCAAACACACAGCGTTAAACGGAAGAAGCTATCCTCTAAAGGCTGCATGGCATCATTCCATGAATGCAGAAGTTGCAGTGGGAACAGAACACAGTGGTTGCCCAGAGTTGTGGTGAGGGAGGGGATGACTCCAGGGGCGTGGGTACACTTTGGAGCACTAGGATCATTCTCTATCTCAAATGTAGGATGGTGGCTATGTGCCTGTATACACTTGTCAAAACACACGGGACAACACATTGCAAAGGGGAAAATTTGATGCGCAAATTATACTTTAACAAAAAGGGATTCTTCAAGTTCACTGAAGACTGGAAATAACCATTGAGCCCTGGGAATTGGGTGATCTGTAAGAAAGTCCTTTAGCCAACAAAGCAAATGTGAAGAGAATCATCTACACTCGTGAGCGAGGGGCAGGGCAGCCAGAAGCGTTTGCAGTGCACTCCTGTTTGTATGGCTCCTGTTCTTGGGTGGCAGGGAGAGCCTCACCATGGAGGAGAACCTTCTCCAGCGAATTAGAGATGTGAGGGAGAGGGAGCCGGAGCAGGCACTTCTGAATCACAGCCACCAACTTGGCAGAGTAGAAGAACCATTCTCTCCACAAACAGGACAAAGGCAGTAAAGACTTTTTAGGCAGGGAACTGGTTAAAATTTGTGTATTCGGAGAAGAACCATGACGTTTGGGGAAGCAGGAATGATGGCTGTTTTCCTCTGCTACAACCAGCCATGCAGACCTCCTTGTAGGGGCCTGGCTATCTCTACTGCAGCCAGAAGAGCAATCCCTGCTTTAGCCTCAGGCAGAGAGATAATAACAGCATGCTAGCCTGGTAGTCTGTGTGCTGGAAGGGTTTATGAGGAGGAAGTCCGCAATTACATATTTCTGGGCAAACATTAACCAAGATTGAAACCTAGATTTGAAGAGAAATAGTAGGCTGGAATCTTGTGCTGCCCTGGGTAGCTGTTCTGCGGCCTGTGAACAGTGGTTAGACACTCTTCTGAGAGTGAGACAGAACCTACAAGCTGGCGAGAAACTTCTGTCACACCTGTCTCCAGCATGAGGCTATAACACACAGCCACTGTTGAGGAGGCATGATGGGAAACTCTTGCTACTTCCATAACCAAGGCGAAGGCACCACACAGGGCCCATTGTTGCCCTGATACTGATGACCGAATCCATTCATCCCTGTGGCTTCCCAGCTGCCACTGTGCAACTGAGAGGCCTCTTCTTGGCAATGTCACCCGAAGCATCTCAATCATTTCCTACCATCATCAGAACAATTTTGGCTCAACACTGTGGTTTTGTAAATTCCAGTTTTAAAATTTCTTAGAAGGAGCCCTGATGTGCCCAGTTGGGCTAGGCAAACTTAAAAAGAAACCATGGAGCTAAAGTTAGCTCGAAATCAAGATGGTACAGTGAATGTTCTTTCTATTCCAGGCAGACCACAGTCATTATATGGAGGGCATCTGTGTCTTGACCCTGCCATGCACTTCAGGGAGGAGAAGGGCAGGGGCAGCCATCAAATAAAGAATCCAGTGGCTTCCCAGACAGACAGCCTGATGAAGATAACATATTTGGGGGCTTTTTATTCACCCACTCTAGCTCCCAAATAAAAGACTGAGACTTATTAGACTTATTAATAAGCTTTAGTCTGAATAATTGGGAAGACATTTGTTTACAGCAATCCTCTGGCTACCTCCCAGCCACATGCTCCAAGTTACTTGACATATTGGTCCTTCTTGGGTTGTTTCTGGCCCATCAAGTCAATTTCTCATGGAAATGTCCTCTCTCTATCTCTTCTTTCTTTTTTCTCCCTTCTTCCCACATCATAGTCCTTACCTGAGACCCCGAGACTGGGAATGGAAGTCCCTTCTGCTTATCTCCTCTGTCCAGAATTCACTACCCAGCTTCTTTATTAACCAATCAGAGATAATTGAGGAGCAAAGTTTACACAGCATTGATTGGTGTATGTGACAATGCCCTCGTCTGGACTGCAACCAGATCTTGGGGCCCAGAATTCAACACAGACTATCAGATCAACCCCCAACAGAGAGAGACACAGAGAGAGGGACAGAGAGAGAGAGGGGGGACTGAGACAGAGACAGAGAGACAGAGGGAGAGACAGAGAAAGAAAGAAAGAGAGAAAGAGATTGAGAAGAGAACTATAATAAAGAAGAAAAGGAACTTGGGATTCATCCTTTTGGTGCAGGCCCAGCTCCCAGGGTCCTTCCTTGCTCTCCATTCCTTCTAGCCCATTTCCATTTCGTTTTGACCTCCCACCAACCCACAGATCAGATCTCTACTAGGGGCTCACAACCACCACACATAGCAGGGACTCAGGAACCATACAGCCACCACGTTTGGCTAGGGCCCAGAGTGGGCAACCGAGGAATGGAACACCTACCCAGTAAAGGCAAGACCAGGTCTCCACACTAAGAAATACTTCAAGTGTTATAACTCCAGATGCCTGGATCCCAGCTCCAAAACACAAACGTAGACAACCAAGACAATTTACCTCCTAGTGTCTCCTACCTGACCACCGTGATGAAAGCTGGATTTCAACAATAGAAACAGAAGAAAGCATACAAACTCATGGAAGTTGAACAACTCACTACTGAATAGAAATTGGGCTAAGCTGGAAACTTAAAACTTTCTGGAATTGAATGAAAATAAAAATGTAACATACCCAAACTCATGAGACCCAATGAAAATAGTTCTAAGAGAGATAAGTTCACAACACTAAGTGTTACATCAAAAGACTAGAGAGATCTCATTTTAGTAACTTAGTCACACACCTGAAAGCTAAAACAAAACAAAAGAAAACAAACAACAGCAACAAGACAAGAATAATGCCTAAAAAGGGAAGAAATAATTGAACTCAAGGCTCAAATCAATGAACTAGAAACAAAATAACACACACACACACACACACACACACACACACACACACACACACACCAATGAAACAAAGAAGTAGATCTTTGGGAAAATCAACAAGATTAACAAACTTCTAGCCAAATTAATGAAAATGGAGGAGGGAAAATCTAAACTGATAAAACTGGAGATGAACAGAAAAACATTATAACAGACACTGGGGAAATTCAGAGAATGCAAGTCTCACATGTCCTAAGTTTCACTCTCAATAACCCACTTCTCAATTCCCCCTATCACCAATAGACAGGAGTCAGACAAAATACCTCTTACCTTCTCTCTCTACAGCCCTCCCCTTTCTAGTGAACACAACAATGATAGTGAACAACAATAAAAAGAGGATAATGACATACCTGGAAGTCAGCAGCAGGGATTGTAAGGAACCTGGTGTTGTCAGTTTAGATGTCATAACCCATGGAGCCTCCCCCATGACACACCTAAAGGCCACCGTACAGCCTGACATCAAATAGGCTTGTGCCCATGCCCTGTCATCCCAATCAAGCTAATGAAATTGTTAACAGGTGTTGTGTGTGACTATCTAAGCCAAGCAAAAGCCACCATCTTGGGGAATTTAGTCAGCTGTGTCCCCTTGCAATAGAATTGTCCCAGCTGGGCTTACTGGCTGTTTATACCCTGTTTATATGGAGGATTAGAATGGGTTATAAGACCCCCACTTGAGTGTCCAGAGTTCTTGGTGAAGAAAGACTACAGGGAAGCTTTGCCCTTATTTTTTTCGTGGTGACAGAAGTCAAACTCTAGAGTGCCAAGCCTTTAGAGAAGATCCCATCACCCTTAATCAGCTGGTAAGGACTGCAGGATCAATGGCCATTTTGAGAGCCATCCTCTGCACTAACTTAAGCTAAGAGGAGTTGGGGCCATCTGTCTGGAAAGACATTGGTTTCTTTGTTTGATGTCTGCACCCCACCCCCTGCCCTTCTGCTCCCTAGCATCTGTGGTAGAGACAAGACACAAGGAAAGACATCCTGCCCTCCATATAATGACTGTGGTCTGCCTGGAGTAGAGAAAACATGTGACACTCCATCTTAATTTCAAGCTAATTTTAGCTCCTTGGATTCCTTTTAGGCTTGCCAACTTAAAAGGACCCTGGGTGCTAGGGGCTGGGTGCTGGGTTTGCACCCAGGATGAGTACCAAGTTCCTTTTCTTCTTTAATTATAGTTCTCCTCCTCTGTATGTCATCTATTTGTCTCTGTCTCTGTCTCTCTGTGTGTATGTGTATGTGTGTAAGCAAGTCCGAGGTCAATCACAGGTGCCGCCTACCTTGTTTTTGAGACAAGGCCTCTCACTGTCCTGTAACTTGTCATAAGCTCACCAGCAAAGCCCCAGGTTCCTCACCAAATGAGCCATCTCCCCAGCCCTAATTATAGTTTAATAACATCAGGCTCAAAGCCAATGATGTGTCTTGTGTTAGTTATTTATTTTTTGGGCTTGATTTATGGTCGACATTTTATAAACACACCACAAATTCCTGCAGAGCAGGTGTGGCAAGCTCTACGGGTCTCCTGCATTCACGTTCATCAGCTATTTAAATCTGAAATTTCACTCGTTATTTGTTCACCGGAATTTTAGCTAATGCTTGTCCGGTTGATTTTCACTTTTGAAAACATTTGTTTGTCTGTTTTGCTGTGCTTCCTGGGGGAGGTATGTATGTGTGGGAGGGTGCATGTCCTGTGTTGCGCAGAGGACAACCTGCAAGTGCCGATTCTCTCCTCGGAATCCACACGGATTCCGAAGACTGAGCTCAGGTGCAGCCTTGGTGACAGGTGCCTTTACCTGCTCTGCTCTCTCTTTAGCACCAACTGCTTTTTTTTCCTACACACTAAAGTTATGATTGTAAATCTTCTGTGCTTCTAGTCTGTCTGTTCGTATTGTCTGTGCATTACAGATTTTCATATAACTGTTGTTCATCAAGGCAGGCATAAACTCACTGTGATTGTCTTTTTCCTCCATTCTTTCACCTTTCTCTTTTGACCTCCTTCCCCTCCTGTCCCACTTTTACTCTTTCTCTCTACCGGACCCCAACCCTTCCTCTCTCCAGTGCTGGGCTCAAACTTAGGATCACACATGTTCTCCAAGTGCCCTGCCACTCAGCTACATCGCCAGCTCAAGGACTATATTCATTCTCACAAAGCTCCCTATTTATTTTGTTGAGTAATTTTTCGTGTCCAACAAGAACATGGTAATCAATATTTTCGGTGATGTTAGGGACAATAATTATAAGTTAGATGGACAAAGAAAAGACACCATCCATAAAACATACTGTTCATGCTTTGTTTTTTGACCTCTGAGGCCAGTTTTCAAGAAAAGCCATTACTGGGCCAGGAAGGCAGGGGCTGCACTCTGGCTTCATTCAGTCTTGGCACCCCAATAGCTTCAGGATTGGCTTCCTTGGCCTGGTATTTAGAGCTCCTCCCTTCCTGGCATGGCTCAAGTTGACTGTGCTCTGTGAGTTGGTTGACCTGGCACCTGGGGGCCTATGCCCATTCTCTTCCATGGCTTCTGTGTCCACTTGTCTCTGGTCTCCTATGCTCTGGCCTTCTGTTGATACCTGCACATATTTTGAGGTCTCTGTCTTTTCTGATGCCAGGTCTCTGTGTTCTATAAGCCTTTCTAGGGGGTTTGAGCCCTCCAAAGAGTCCAAAGTTCTTCTGGGGCCCCAAGTTCATGGGCCTAATCCTTTCCTTTGGTCAACCCATGTTGCCCATTCATTTTCCCCTAGTATGTGACCTTGGCCTAAAGGGATGAGAATGGACCATGGGAGTGTGAGTCTTTACAGGCTGAGGACCATCCCTGGCCATGATGTTCTCAGGTTCCTCACTGCTGCCTGGGCCATCCTCTGGCTCTGCCCCTTTCTGTGTTCTTTGAGAAACTGGGACTTTGGTAGGTAGTTTGTAGTTTAAATGAGAGACGAGTCTAAACTGAGTGTTAAAGCATTATGTCATCCCAACACCTTCCTTCGCTGAGTGCCTCCTGCATTTACCTGCACCGCTGATCGCCAGCACATCCTGTTGATTTTATCTTTAGGATGTGTCCTGGCCCCCTTCCCTTTTTGTCTCCACCCTTCCCTTCCTAACAGGAGCTGCCTGCTTGCTCAGTTTGTTTTGTTTGGATTTCTACAGGAGTTTCCAGATTTATCTCCCTGATGCCTATCTTCATGGCAGCTGAGTGATTATTTTAAAATGTAAATGAGATCATGTATGTTCGCAAGACCCAACAAAGGCGCCTCATGTGAAGGAAAGCTGGCCTGTCTCCTGGCCTCCCCATGGTCTGTGCTTCTCAGTCAGCACTGGCCTTCCCAGGGGCCCTTCCTTCCTCTCTGTGTGCAGCCAAAACACACTAACATTCTCTTTGTTCAGGACCAATGCACATTTTGAAACAGGTTATTATGTAGCCCAGGCTAGCTTTTAGTTTGCTGTATAGACAAGGATGACTTGAACCCCTCATCCTCCTGCCACATCTTCTAAGTACTAGAATGACAGTCACAGCCACTGTGACTGACTGGTGGTTTATGGTTTATGGTACTGGGGATCAAAGCTAGGACTTTGTTCATGCTCAGCACACACTCCACCAACTGAATCATGTTCCAGCACCCACAATGCCCTTTTCTGCTTCAACCATAGCACACATTATTTCCTGGTTAATCATGGTACTATATTTGTTTGTCTCTGCTTGAGGATGACAAGTAAGGGGCATGAATGTTTACATATGCTGCTAAGCATGTGCAAATATGTAAAAATGTTTAAACTTAGTATGCTTTTTAATTATAGTCAGGGTCATCATAGTAACACAATGGCACCCCATTCCGTAGTCCCTTGCCTGTGGCCCTTCTCATGGATTAGGTCTTTAATCTTCATGGCAGTCTTATGAGGTCAGAACTGTTATTATCCATATTTTATTGTTGACAGAATCAAGGCACAAAGAATTACAGTGAGTTTTCCAAGGCCCAAACCAGCTATTATACCTAAGGGGATTTGTGTTCAGGCAAATTAATGTCAGACCCTCGAGGCCTCCACTCACAGACTGAGCAAGGCAAGATTCTGTTGGGGAAGACAGACAAGTGAAGGAAAAAGTAGGAAAAAGGATTAACAGAACATAAAAACAAGGACTCTTATTTACATTAATAAAAAAAAAAAATCTCTGGTTAGGCCGGGTGCTGGTGGCTTGCACCTTTAATCTCAGAGCTCCAGGAGGCAGAGGAAGGTAGAACTCTATGAGTTTGAGGCCAGCCTGGGCTACAGAGTGAGTTCCAGGACAGCCAAGGATACACGGAGAAACCCTGTCTCAAAACAAAAACAGAAACAAAAACAAAAAAGCAAAATACCACAAACAAACAAACAAAAACCCAAAATTCTTTCTATTAAAGCATGTAAGTCAGAAAATGCTGAAGTGTTCTCCACATTTGCTGAGATGGCTGGTACCATTAAGGTGAGTAACTGGCACCGTTCCTGTGCAAAGTGGGAGAGTGGGAGGCAGCAGGTAAATTGCTTTAACTATAAAACGCACTGAAGGTTGGGGAGGTGGCTCAGTTGGCAGAGTGCTCACCTAGAATAAAACCCTGGCCTCTCGGTCACTGTTTTTTTTTTTTTTTTTTTTTTTTTTTTGCTGTGAAGAGACATAATGACTGTGGCAATTCCTATGAAAGTATTTCATTGTAGCTGGTTTAGAGTTCAGAGGTTTAGTCCATTATCATGGTGAGGAGCTAGGCAGTGTACAGGCAGACATGGTGCTGGAGAAATCTATAGGCAGCAGGGAAAGGGTGACACTGGACTTGGGTTGGGTGTCTGAAATGCTGAAGCCCCACCACCATCCTACAGTAAGGCCACACCTCCTAATCCTTCTCAACTAGTACCACTCCCTGAAGACCAAACACTCAAATAAATATATGTGCCTATGGGGACCATTCTTATTCAAAAGACCTCACCTGGGTTCAGGGTGTAATTCCTGTAGCCAAAAGTGTCAGTCTGATCCCAGGTCTGCCAAGCCACTGTGGCACTCCATGATGAAACAGATCGTCAAACCCGATTAACTGCATAGGTCAAGCAATGGCTGCCCTGCCCATCATACTCTTTTCTTGAGAGCTACCAAGTCTCTCTGATTTTGGTGAAATCTGAGTTTTGGAGAATGAGTGGTTACCAACCCTGCCCTAAGCCGGTGTGTCCCAAGGCCATAGCCTCATTCAGAAATAGAAAAATGACACCTGGACAAGGAGCAAGCACAGTGAATGTAAGTCTAGGACAGAAAGTGGGGTGTGGGAAGGATTCCCAGGGAGGAATTCCAGTCTGCTACCTGCCCAGTGGTCTTTTATGGGTCTTTTGGTGGGTGCTGGATAGAGATTGGGATTGTTATTTTAAGATTTGTTCTTATTTGTGTGTATGTGTGAATGTGTGTGTGAGTAAGTCTGTGAGTGTGTGTATATGTGTGTGTGAGTGAGTGAGTATATGGTGAATGTATGCCATATGGGTGCAGATGCCCCCAGAGGTCAGAAGAGGGCACTGGATCCAGGCAGTTAAAAGCCACCCAGTGTGGGTGCTGAGAACTGAACTCAGGTATTCTGGAAGAGCAGCCAGCCTCTTAAACACTGAGCTGTCCCTCCAACCCCAGGACTGGTTATATTTGAGTGTAAGGAGTCAGTAAACGGCCTATATCCTCCTCCTCATCTGTTACCCATCCAATCAGGGGTGTGGTTATGCATTGTAACCATGGTCCACTGTCTCTCAACATGTCTCTCTCATTTTGTAGGCTACTAGTTGAGTCACTTTCTGCACCATTAGCTCATGGTCCTGCCTTCTCTTCCTGGGAGCTACCTCCTGTTCCACTAGAAGTTAACCTAAGAATCTTCTAGGGATTACCAAATTTCATCTTCACAGCAGACCTGGAGATATGGGTGTTATGACCTTAGTTGAGAAATTGAGAACAGAAAGCTTAAGCAATCTTCCTTTCATCACACAGCCTCAGGTGGCAGAGCTGGAGTTTGAACCCAGTCATAGGCTTGTGTGAACAAAACAAGAAAATGACAGCCACTATGGAGTGGCTGTTTGACTGGTTGATGCCAACACTTCAGGTGCAGCCTCCCTTAGTCTTCATGTGGGTAGTGTTAAGAGTCTTTTCAGAAGAAATAAAGGCTCATGTAGGACCAAGAAATTTTTCCTATCTTAATCCAAAGTCTATACGAAAGAGTAACTAGACAATGAGCCAATAGGGTGTTATTGTTTATTCTTTGTACTTTTACAGCCTCATGTTCTTTCCCGGTGGTCCTAGGATCTCATTCTTTGTGTTATCAGAAATTCAGGGGAGTTCCCTTTTTATTTGATGATACTGGGGAAATTAGGGTTCCCTTGTGACTGGGAAAGAGAGTGCAGAGGTTTCTCCATCTTGTATTCCTGCTGAGGTAATTCCAGATTTAACTAGAGTTTGTTCTCCTTGATGGAGAATCCCATGGAAAATTACCCAGCTGTATTCTAGAAACCCAAGGGTATTATGTGCCAGCTAACTTGTGATAGCTTCTGTTAATCTGCTTGCTTTCATAAAACCTCTCCCTGTAGCTGCCTAGTGAGATACTAACATGTAGGCTTTGCCTTTAAAATCCCCTTACCCTAAACACTGAGTCTGAATAACTGAAATGTAATCCCAGCCGGCTGTAATAAAGACTTTCAATTAGCTATAAACTGTATGAACAGTCATCTCTGGTGGGCTCCCTGTAAAACCCTTTTAGGGCGTTTAGCCTCATAAAGAAAATAATTCACGAATGGACCGAAATGGAAGCTTGTAGGCCAATCTTATTTGTAACAGAGTTAAAATACAAACAAACAAACCTCGGAGCAGGCAGGCTGTAAATCTCGCATCCCATAGGAAGAGAATGGAGAAGAGATGGAAAAAAGCTTTGCTGTTTGTGTTAGGACAGCATGGAGGTCAGGTAGCTTGCAGCTACATGGTGGGGAGGGAAACTTTAAAGAAAAAGTAAGAAAGCTCAAAGTACCAGGAAGAGTGCATTCAGGTTCTGGCCAGCATCAAAAAGAAAGACAGAAGAAAGAAAAGGGAAAAGATGTACCTACCTTTCTGAGTCAAAAAGGTAGGCAGACACAATGGACCTCATGGCCGTTTGTAAGGACTACATTAGGAAGTGGGAATTCTGGGAAGAAAAAGTACATTATCTCATTAAAGGGCTGATTATTTCACCCATCTACCATGGTTTAAGGTGAGCCCACCTTCCCTTAGCCAGGTCATTGCTCAGCCCTGCTAGGAGGTTAGTTCTTCACCCAGGCCAGAGATTTCATCTTCTTGACCAGTAGAAACTAGTTTCCCTGTAATGCACCTTCATTGCTGCTGTGTCATTTACTCCCCTGAGGAGGCGACCCTACAGTCATTCAGGAGATGGGTTGAAACTGGGGAATAGATATAATCCATTTTTTCCATGAAAATCTGGAGATCAGTTCTAAGTCTGCCCACCAGAAGGATTTAGTGTGTGGGCAGGTACCGCCTTGAGGAGGAGGTAGGACCCCAAAGATCTCGGCTGGCATTCTGGTCAGAGAAACAAAGACGCTGTGGGAACTGCTGCTTAGGGTCCCTGCCCTGACAGCCAGTCCATTTTATATCTCCTGTTCTCATCTTTTGTGCTTTTATTATAATAATATGTTCATAATATAAAACCATCTGGCATTTATAGAGCCCAGGCTGTGTTCTGGCCCTCTACACTGAAGTTATTATTTATCTCACTGACTTCTCCCAGTGACCTATCCAGCGTCACAAGTACTGTCCAGCACCGGTTGGGGGAAGAGACAATAGAGGTTGAGAAAGCAATTCTTGTCAGTGGCTTGGTGAAGCTCTGTTGTTACAATTTTCTGAAGAGATAGGGGGGCATTTTAAGTCTCTTTGCCTTCCCCTGTGCTGAGAATATATAAGCTGGGATCAGATTTTATTTAATTGACTAATAAAAAACACACTCATTTTAAAATGGTTTTCTTTGGGGAGGAGTGAGTGGTTTGGAGCTGAGTTATTTGTGTGGTAGTCCTCCAAAGGGTCTGCAGGCCTAATCTGGTTAATTCTGAATGCTTCCTTTTCCAGTCTTTCTGTGGCTCTCTTGTGTTCGAAGGATAGCATGTGTCTCCGGAAGGACTGAGTGGGGGGCAGGGTGCTGGGTCTCTGGGAAACTCATTTGCATACCTCTTGTTACAAAGGCGACCACATCCTGGTTAAGACAGTGTGCTGTCTGATAAACAGACCGTGTCTCCAGTGTTTGCTGGGCCTGCGCCAGTGTGTGGCTGCCTTTGATACAGGGCTGTTTGTTCTGCTAGGAAGCCCAAGGACGGGACAAACTGTTACGGGACCTCGGGACCTCGGGACCTCGGGTCACAGCCTGTGCCCGAGTGAACCAGGTCTGGCCACCCGTCCTCAGTACACCAAGTGAAAAAGGCAAATTAATAATAAAAACCAGAAAAAGGAGATTCATTCAATATAGCTACGTGGGGAAGAAGGACATTGACACACCCTCCTCAGATCCATCTTTGGATTGCTGACAGGAGGATAAGGTTTAAATACAAAGCAACACACACACACACAAATAAGCAGTCTGGCCCAGGCGTGGTCCATCACTGTCTCAGCTCCGTGTCTGTCCTCTTTCTTGTGAAGACAAGCTTCCTCTCGTTGTCCCTAGGCTTCAGTATTTTCTTTTCCCAGGAGGAGACTGCTGGGGCCATTCCCCCAGTGGGAGGGACAGACGCAGGTGGGTCACACAGCCAGCAAGAGGAACCTCTTACCTCCTCCCTTCTCTAGCAGAAATCCCTTGGGTCAAAAATGTTTCTTAAATATTGTGTTGGGGGTGGGGTAGGGGGAGCGTTGGAATTCCCCACACATGCTGTCCTGGCGTGGTGGAGAAGTTATAAACAAAAAGGTTTGTCTTCTCTAGCTATAAATATCTTGGGGTTCGGGGAAATCAGGAAAACAGTGCAAGGGAGAAATACTAATCAAGGTTTGCCAAGCTTTTGTTGATAAATATTTCTTTCCACATTTGTTCTCTGCATGTTGTCCTTCTTCCTCCTCCTCTCTCCCGGACCTACATGCACAGATAAAAGGAAATGGACATTTAAACAATCAATTGGGGACCAGAATACTTGCTGCTTCAGACTCCGGGTAAAGTAGGCTGGAGAGATTGCTCAGCCATCAAGAGCACCTCTTGCAGAGGACCATGGTTGTATTCCTAGCACCAGCCTGGTGGCTCACAACTGTCTTTAGCTCCAGTTTCAGAGGATCCAATGCCCTCTTCTGACCTCTGAGGAAGCAACGGAGCAATCACTGGCTGCACATAGATGTAGGCAAAACACCATACGTATTAAAGAAAGTAAATCTTAAAGGAATCTGGGTAAGGAAGTAATAATTTCTCTCTTCTTCCTCCAGATGGTGACTCTGAGATGGCATTGATTTTTGGCAGCTAAGGTAAGAAAAATCTCTCAATTTCCTGTTCTACTCAAAAGGCATTCAAGTCTAAATGTGATCAAAAATGTTATCGGTGCCTGTAACCACGGAAAGATTACTTTATCTTGTTCAGTCAATACTTCTTACAAACCTGCATTTCTTCCGGGGAACAGAAGGTTCGGTTACTTCCTGTCTGCATTTACAGTCACCCAGAGGACAGTCCCTGTACTCACCTGAGTCCAGTCATGCAGGAGCAGGGGACCATTGGGATAGTCAGGACTTGCTGCCTCTGAGGCTGCTGTGGAGGGGGTGAGAACAATTTGAGACCACCAGTTCTGAAGGGTCACTGAAGATCTTTAAAAACTGTCATGGCCTGTGTTGGTTGAGGAGCAGTGAGGAGGCGGAAATGGCACTGTGGGGCTCAGATGCTAAACTGTGAGAATGAGGGAATGTGAGGGAGATCTGTGTGGAAACCATGTGGGAGTGGCCAAGCCACAGGGAGTGTCCCCAACCCTCAGGACAGCTGCTGCTCATCTGCTGCTGGCTCTGTACCATCAGGCCTGGCATTGCAGTGCCAGGCAGGAAGTTTTAGGGGCAACCACCTGCACTTCCAGGAGAGAAAAGCTGCTGCCATTTAAGTAGCTGCTGACACTCATCTGGGCTGTTCTCTTTCTGTGTCGTGCAAGATCCTTCAGAGAAACTTGTAAGAGAGCAGTTGGGCTCTCATGACATAAAAAATTTGGTTATTTTCAGACTGGATTATTCACCCAGAGGTGGTGGTCCTATTTGGCATTTTTGGGAGTATGTACCTCATGAGCTTTTCTGGGCATACTGAAGAATGTTTCCAATTGGACATGTTCTGAGACATGAGATGTGGGAATACATCCTATGAAAGCCCCTTGCTTTCTTACCTAGGCCTTGCTTTGAGAAGATTTTCCAGGGCCCTCATCAGTGGGAGAACCCTTCACATAGGGTGACTGTGTTGTATAAATAAGAGAAAAGAAACCCCGGCAGAGTTTAGTGTTCATTGCTCATCTAGAAAAAGCTGACAGTGCCTGACGGACAGCAGTCCCTTTGTCAGAAAAGCAAATCTTACGTGTGTGCCAAGCTGGGGTCCTTCCATAGCAGGACTTCATGAACATTATTCTGTGCCATGCTACAAATCCAGTGTCGTTACTTTATTGCTGTCATGTGACCAAACACCATGACCAAGGCAACTTGCAGACAGACGGTTTACTTTGGCCTTACAGTTCTAGAAGGTTAGAGTCCATCATGATGATGGCGGGGAGCATGGCAGCAGGCAGGCACGTGGTGTTAGGAGCAGCAGCTGAGTGCTCATAATAGATCCATAAACAGGAAGTAGAGAGAGCACTCCGGGAATGGTGGGAAGCTTTTGAAACTGTTGGGAACGAGCAAAAGAGACTTATTCTAAGTACTACATTTCATTTTCAGACTCCATTTAATCATAGGAAGAAACTAAGGGTCCCAGGCCCTAAGGGAGCTGGGAACTTCCCAATAGTCGAAGAGCTTCTATTGTAAGGAAACAGTTGTCCAAGTCCAGATATCTCAAGGACAACCTTTCCATCTTGCTGGCAGGGTCAAACAAGTTCATGTTCCCAGGCCCAGGGAGACCTACCTTTATCCTGATTGATGGAAACTCCCTTGCTCAACCCTTCAGGTCAAAATATAACCTGCCAATGCTATATAGCCCACTCTGCTCCTCCTAGCTCTATGGTTTTATCCTTTCAATATGCAATACAGATTCCCCTTGGGGACTCCGTTCAGATACCAAGCTGACAGCCTCCCTAGCAAGCAGATAATAAAGCTTGCATTTTTAAGCTTCCATCTCTGAAGTGAGTTTTCTGAGCTTCCTCCCTGAACCCAAGAAATCCCTAAACCTCCTCCAGTGACACACCTCTTCCAACAAGGCCATGCCTCTGATCCTTCCCAAACAGCCACCAGCTAGGAGCCAAATATTCAAGTGAAGAGACTTATTCAAAACACCACAATGATGGTTATTCCCCCCTCCCCATACACACACACATCGGAGTTTTCATTCTGCTCTCCTCTAATTATCCTAGTGTGCTCTTTATGGTTTTCTATTTCAAAGAACTATGAGAATGAATAACTGGGCATTTTGTCCCCTTCTGATATTCAGTGCTATGACACAATTTCCCCCTCCCCCACTCCAAGTGCTTCAAGCTCCATTATGATTGTAGCTCAGCTGCTCTCATGGGAAGCCATGGGAAGCTATCTCTTGATTATCTGAAGAAGGCAGCATGGCTGCTGCTCAGAGCCACTCTTTCTAATAGCAGAGGCATGCTTTAAAGTACAGATCTCCACCAGCGTGGGCTGCTCCTTGACAGCATCTCTGGTCAATGACTGCATCAGAGGAGAAGGAAGGTGAAGCCCAGGGTTTCCGAAGCCATTTGGCCCGTTTCCCAAAGGTTTTACTAGCAGGTGTTTGAAGACAGGAAGTTGCTAGGGTGTGGTTGAGACCTGGGCTTGTCTCTCTCATCAAAGAAGCTGGGAAGAAATTTGTAGGTCTTTGTAGGTCATTCATATAGTTGAAAGAACCCTGGCATTCATGCAGAGTTGGTAGGCCAAGCACGTGTCTCTGTAAGGCAGGAAGCAGAACCTGGTTGGCTCCTTACAGGTGTTTTTATTTAAGTTCTTTGACTTTCAGGGCCTGGGACAAAAGTACATAGTTTTGGTTTGGCGTTCTGTGGCCCTCTGGCTGATTTTTTTCCCCCCTTCTTCCTTTTTTATGGGTACTTGAAAGTTTAGTTTTTCTTTTTTATTACTGGGTTTAATTTAATTTATTTTTAAAGGTACCCAGAGCTTTAGAGTTATTGGTAAACTTTAAAAAATAACACAGGGCATGTAAACATGTATAATTTAAGAACCAGCCATTGCTGGAGCCCATGAAGCCCTTTGGAGAAGTCTTGGTTGGAAGGGATTTTAACTAACAAGGACAGTTTCTGGTCTCTGTCCTGCGTGCTTTGTTAATAATAATGTTCCTAATCAGATGGAATCTCTTCCTCTCTGGCTTAATCTCTCCCTATTCTGTTTCTCAATAGCCAATTCTATTGCAGTTACCTTTAATAAAAGCTGTGGTTAGCTTATGATAACAAACAGCTGACATGTCAGAGATAAGAATGGTTGGTCTCTTAGAATTTTCCAGATGTTCTTGTATTCTTTTATAACAAATTCAGTGAAAATGAATTACAGAGAAACCTCGTTAAATGACACTTGTTTATTCAAAAAGAATTATATAATTTAAAGAACACGCTCTTCTCCTCGTTAACAAGGCTCCCTCTTATTTATTTTTGTAATAAGGATATTGGATAGCTGGCCTGGCTATTCAGAACAATTTATTTTTTCTGTCATTTAAATTCCAGATTGGGGTGGTTTAATTCTTTTAAGCAATGAAGAGACAATGTCTGAAAGAAACATGGGAATTTACTGCTACAGTGGACAGGAGTGGCTGGGGGCTAAAATTTTGTATTCAGAAAGCATGGCTCTTTATTCACGAGAGTGTCAAGGACCAGACGGGGTAGGGAGGGAGTGCCATGAGGCGCACATGCCGAGGCTCTTGGTGTTCACGTGCGAGCTGGCATTTGTCACTTCTGGCTGGGGATTCATCTCAGGAGGAACTATGTCAGTGATTCACTTCCTTAGTTGGTCATATCTTGATATCAATTAATGATCGAAATATGCATTAAGCTGCTGGTATCTCTTGGAGCTCTTTTAGGCTGTGGCCTGGAAACTAAGTTATTTCCAGGCCTTTAAGAAAGTTGTATGTTTGTGTGTGTGTGTGTGTGTGTGTGTGTGTGTTGTAGGGGGAGGTTAGTATTAATCGTCTATTTGACAGAATCTATAATCAGCTAAGAACCTGGCTCTGAGCACACTCCTGAGGAATTATCTAAGGTTGGCCCTTGGCCATGCCTGTAGGGAATTGTCTTGATTACATTGACTGATGTGGGAAGAGCAACCTGACTGGGCAGGACCATTTCTAGGGCAGGAGATTCTGCATGGTGTCGAATGAGTAAACCAAGCAGTGTGCGTTGGTTGCTCTCTGCTCCTTGACTGAGTAACGATGAAACTGGCTCCCTCAAGCTCTTGCTGTTAGGACTCCTCTCCGTTTGGGCCAGAATAAACCTGTTCTCTCTTGTTGCTTTTGTCACAGAAACAGCAAAGACAGTTATATCAGATGCGTCAATTATCTGAAAGTACGCATTCCCAAAGAATTCAAAAAGAACGACTCCATAGTGCTACTAAAGTATGTATTGTATCAACTTACATTCTGCGTAAGGACGAAACGCACACAAACACGGAGTACTTTCTGTGTGCACTGCTGAATATTTACTGTCGATCAGCCTGTACAAGGTCCCTGGAGAGTGAGTGCCCATGCCTGTCAGCACGCCGACAGAATGGCTATTCCTGGCATTGGCTATTTGGAAAGGTTATGGAAACTTTAAAAGTAGGCCCTGCTGGAAGAAGCAGATTACTGCGAGTGGGTTTTGAGACAGCCCCACCCACCCGTCCTGTTTCTGCTTCCTAAGCTGTGGAAACATAACAAGCACTGTTTCAGGCTTGCACTTCCCAGCCTCTGTTCCTTTCCACCAGAGTCTACACTAACATCCTTCTTCCTCTCTTGTTGGTACTGGCTGCAGTGATGAAGGCGGTAACACAGCCTCCTTTGACTGTTGTGGAGTCTCTCTATCAGTACTCTCTAGGTCTGGGTCGACTATCAAATGTCGACTTACATCTCCACCCCTGTGTGAGTTGACTACTATCAAGCCCTTTTCTCAACCAAAAGCTACTACGCTACTCCTGCCTGCCTAGAGGTTGTCCTCATTACCATTAGCTGTGACCTTGACACACCTTAGAATCACGGAAAAAAATGTCTCAGTTGAGTGTCTCTGTCAGGTTGGTCTGGGACTGTGTTGATGAGGGTTTGTCTTGATTGGCTTAATTGATAAAGAAGGGCCCATCCTACTGTAGATGGTTTCATTTTCTGGGAAAGGTAGTCCTGGGCTCTACAAGAAAGCTGGCTAAGGGGCCTGGAGAAAGGCTTTAGCAGTTAACAAGAGTGGTTAATAGTACATCCTGCTTCAGCAGAGGACCAGGGTTCAATTCTCAGCCCCCAGATTGGATGTCTGTAACTCCAGCTCTGGGGAGGCTAACACCTTCTCTTGGACTCTGTGGACACCTGTGTGCACATGTGTGCTAACCTACATGCTATGTATGCTATGTACGTATGCTAACGTACATGTAATTAAAAATAAAATCGAAAGAAAGCAAGCTAGCTAAGCGCAAGCCTGTGCATGCACAGTGAGCTAAAAAGCAATGTTTCTCTATGGCTCCTGGCTTGAGTTCCAGCCCTGACTTCTCTCAATGATGAATTAGGTGAATTTGGTTTGGGATTAGACAGAATTTCCAACAATTTCTTAAATGGTCCTAAAAACACTCTTGTCATTTGCGTTATTTATTTATGTAAAACAGTGTTGCAAATGTTGATGATTACAAAATCTAATTACTGATCAGCTCTGAAAAAACATTGAAGATGCTCTGTGTCCTGCAGTCTCAAAATTCAGTCAGACCTTATTCTTTATGAAAAGCAAGCACATCTGTCTCACTGCTGTGCAGACTTGCTTTGTCTCCAATAAATGGTAAAGTTGTATGTGGACCAAAGAATAATTTTAAGATAAATTTTCTTTATAGTTTATGTAATATCTTTATGATAAATGTTTAATTTGTATTCCTATTTTACATATCTGCACACCCCTACTCACATACAGACTTTTCAGGGAAAAAGGGGTCTCAAGGTGGAAATGTTTTAGAAGCCCTAGTCTAAAATTTTTGACTATAATCCGATTGGCAAGGCACATCATGGAAAGAGGTTTGCCCTTTAACTTGTGGTCTGTGTGACTGTGGGCAAGTCCCCTGTCATATAAGACTCAGTTACCTGGATTTCATGCTGGGTGTGGGATATAACTCTTCCCCTTTGACCCACTCAGGCAGCTTCTTCTCTTCTTCAGGGTGCAGTTCTTTCAGTTGTATTGAAAACAGCTCATGCTTACAAAATGGTTGTGAGAACTAACTGCATCGATTAGGACTGGACTGGATTATGATACAATGAAAACAGACCCCAAATCTTCCCATCTTGAAGCTAGAAAATTTTGTTTGGAACACCTATGAACAGTGTCAGTCCCCAAAGGCTTTGTCTGCCAGACTTTTATCATCTGACAAAGCAGCTCCCTGGGGTAGGAAGGTAGAGGTGGTGATAATCTCACCGGGCGATAATAAACCTACTACCGAAATTTTTTGAACCAAATTTGAAGCAAGCTTTATTAAAGACTGTCCAGGTCCATGGATACTGGCCAGGTCCGTACCCAGGACCTGGGTATGGTGCTGAATTACAAAGATAGGGACTTAGAAAGGCCAAACCCATAAGACTACATACTTCCCACCTTCGTCCAATCAGGGGCAATTATACACCCTGACCTACTTCCTGCCTACACACCTCCGGTCTGTGTGAGATCCAGCACACATCCTGTGCAATTGGGGCAACCATGCTTATTTACAGAAGTGAAAACACTGGGCTTGTTATCTTACATGAACAGCCCCCAGCATTCCAGGAAGTTGTTTGTCCTCGGGCAAGTGGGGCTTACAAGGTTAGAGGCTTTTTTTTTTTTTTATTAGAGATCTCTAAAGCCTAGTAATTTAAACTTAAAACATCACTTTAGCCATCACAGTGGACCAAAGAGAGGCATCCTACAGTGTCCTCAGAGTATCAGGGTGGCACCAGTGGAGATCACACCCCACCATGTGTCACTGTCTGTTTCCATAGGCTGCCTGGTTTAGCCTCCTTAGCCCCCTACATTGCTGCCTGCATTCAGGGTGGGTGTTCCCGCCTCAGCTGACAAGGAAGATGCTCCTAAACCAATCTGCTTTAGACAGTTCCTCAACTGAGACCCCTTCCTCAGTTGTCTTGTGACAAACTGACATTTATAACTAACCAATCATATGCCTGGTGACTTTCCTCTTGGTACAGGGAACAGTGTAGGTCTCCAGCCCCGGGACTTGTAGTTTGCTCAGGAAAATTATAGGTAGAATGCAGAGTAGATCAAAAGAACAGGATGGGGTCTCTGAAAGGACCTGGCCACCCCTGCTTCATTTCCCTGGAAATGGACACTGTGAACTTAGGAACACTAGACGATCCTGCTGTCATTTATTTATTATACATTTTCTTTGAGACAATTTCTCACTATATAATACAGAATGGCCTCTCTCAATCCTCCTGCCTCAGCCTTCTGAATGTTAGGATTACAGGCATGTACTGTGCTGAGCTAGGAGCTAACCTTTAAATGTTTCAACTGTTCTTTTGTAGGGATACAGTGAAAGGCTGGGATTTCTTTCTCATCGATCTTAACCAACTGTGTGTGTTTGGGGGAGACTTGAGTGGAACATTTTGGAACTCAGCCCCACCCAGCCTCAGGAATAGGCCAGATTCAACCTACTTGGCTTGCCACCAGTGTTTCATGGGGCTTTTGATACGGACTAGTATCACCTAGAATCCGTGAGAATCACTGAGAATCACCTAGTGTCCATCCTGTTCCCAGCATCTTACCTGCTTTTTCTTTTTACGTTAGAACCTTACATCATTTTAATAGTGAAATTAACAGACATAGGTAGACTGAAAGGAAGGGGGGGGGGAAGGCACACCATAAAAGGAAGAATTACCCAGAAGAAAAGCACTGTATTTCCCTTTTGGGTTAATAGCTTTTAAGAATGCCAGACAGTCTTTCATGGCTGAGCGGATGTCCCTCACAGCATAGATCAATTAGCACACTGTGTTATACTTTCTGTCACTACTTTGTAAATTTACAGATAGTAAATTTACATCATAAGCTTGGCCTGATGTTTTCAAAGAAATTCCTCCTTATTAAACAAATTTTAAACAATACATAACAACTGTCTTTCTCTGACTTAGAATTACAAACCCCAGATGCAAGCCGGCTTTTTAAGAGTCAGAAAAACAAATCTTTAAGTAAACACCACGAAGTGGGCCACAAGTAAAGAAAGCCTTTCCTTGAGGCAGGAAGCGAGAGAGACATTGCTGGAAGCCAAGACACCGGAGAGGGGACTGGGCCAAGGGGACCCTGACAGGATGCCAGGATTGGAAGAGACAGTTCTGTGGCCCCCAAGCATTCCACAGTCCAGGATCCATATTCCAGGGAGCCGCCACCTTTGCGCATTTGTCACTTAGCTTTTTGTTGTTGTTGTTCTTGTAATACTAAGTACTGATCCTAGAGCCTCACAAATGCTTGAGTTACATTATACCCGAGTATGGAACTAGCCAGGTTTGGGCTGGTAGCAGCCACCTCCTGGGCCATTCCATCTGCTCTGACTCCAGACTTTCCCCTCTGGGTCAGCTGTGGATGACAACAGCAAGGCTAGAGAGCTTCTAGCAAATGCTATCTGTATGTCTGTTTTATAAAAGTGAGTTTTGTTTTGTTGTTGTTGTTTGTTTTTTTCCCACACGGTACTTCCCAAAGTCAAAATTAAGATCTGGATAAAATCAGACTATCTACATCTTCACTGTGTTGATTTCAAAACCCTCACAAAGGACAGTGAAGGCTGGTAGCTCTGAGCATGTGCCTTCCTGAACACATTCCCTTCTAAGGCATAGCGGCACCAGCTTGAGTTTGCAATCAAACATTTTTGTTTTACATAGTCCGCTGCTTAAAATACTAATCTCTGCAGGTCTGTCTCTCTGCAGGAGAGCCCACGTATGGGAAATACAGATGGTTAGACCAGCTCCCAGAGGAAAGACTGACATTTCGCTCTAACCTCTTTGGAGGCTGGAATCTCTAGCTCAGGACACAGATTGATAAAAATCAAGTGAATGATTTCCTGCACCTCCACTCACCCAGAGTCTGGGAAGAGGGGCTTGCTGTTGGCTAACTGCCTCCTAGCAGCTGGTGTCCACAGGTGAGGTTAACTATCCCTGGGAAGGGTGAAAGGGGCCAGGCCATGTGGGGTTCCTCTCCTGTAGATAAGAGTTCATTCTTTTAGTATCTTTCTTTACACATGCCAGCTCATGGGCTGGACATGTTCACGTAAATCTGAGTTTGCACACAGCTCCATCCCTGGCTTCCACAGACTTTATTCTTGCTTGACCAGAGGGATCTGCTTTGTGCCGAGTACCTCATCTTGAAGTAACTCCTTACTGTATGAGGATGCAAACAGGTTTTGTGGATTAAAGTGCATTGCCTGTTTATGAGCGTGGATTGGAGGAACCCTGTTGAAAGAGCATTTGAGCTTTTATATTAGTGATCCAAGCTTAATTTCTTTCGACTCTTCCTTGGTTTTATTTTCCAGAGGCTCCAGCTTGTATCTCTAAATCCCCCACCCCCAGGGTCTTTTCCTCCTTGTGAGAGGAACAATGTATGGTAAGTACCTTCTGCTTCTAAGCCCTGTCTAGAGGAAAAACAATCTTCAGAAATTAAAATCGAAGTCCATTTTATGAGGCAATGAATGTAACAGCACTGACAGTCACACTGGGGGTTTTTTCCTCACAGCAGGAAAAGGAGGCTGCCACCTAGGAAAAACAATGTCCTCTGACATCTGAGAAGGGATCCCAGGAATAGGTATTATTCACCTTCACAGCACGGCGCTGCTGGTTTCCTTTTTTAATTTAGAGGTTGTTTATTAGGTTATTGCCTTTACATCCCTTACTTCCTATATAACCAAACCCCAAACAAAACTAGGAGAAAACAGAGCAAGATAAGTGCGTGAAACTGAAATTATTATTTTTTTTGAGTACGGGGACAAGAGAGAAGAGAGTGAACACGGTGATTGCTGGTGTTCATTTTAGAAGATGCTACATTTTAAAACTGAGAGGAGGATTTCTCCCGGAAGGCGCTTTCCTCCTCTGTAAGAAAAGGAGGCTGGAGAGGGCTTTGCAGGCTACTGCGGCCTGAGTAGAATTGCTAAGGGCTCCTCTCTGTGCACCACAAGCTTGACACCAGGCCTTATTTGACTGAGCCAAAAAAGGGTCCTTTTGTTGCTGTTTTTCCCCCCTTTCTTTCTTTTCCTCCCTAGTGTCATCTCTCATGGTTGCCTGGGCAACCAGTGTGTATCCTTTCAGCATAGGTTACTGGGCCCCAGGAAGGAAGTGCTCCAGCACTGGCCTGCTATTTTTATAGAATCGTTACATAATACAGTCTATTAGAGCTTCCTCTTGGCGTTTTATTGCACAAAGGGGAAATTAAGTTTGATGACTCCTAAATGTTGGATGGAGGATGTCAGGTGACTCTGGGATTGTTTGGCTTAGGCCATATAGTAACAATATTCCCATAAGCAATTCTAGGAGCACTGATACTCAATCGAGCCCTTGGCAGTGTTCCCACTAGAGGAAGCAGGGCTCTCTCTCTCTCTCTCTCTGGCAGTGTAGCCACAGACGGCCAAGCCTTCTTCTCAGCAGAGGCAGAGGGAATTTTTAAAAAGATGTAGCTCATACAGTTTTCTGAGGCTGGGTGGTTACTGGCAAAAAGGAAGGGGTTCAAAGATAGGGTGATAACAAAATGTAACTAAAAAGAAAAATAAAATTAAAAAAAAAAAACAAAAGCAAAGATAGGGTGAGGCTGCCCTCCTGACCTCTACCAAGGTATGCTATGGGGGTGCTGTGGCCAGTTTTTCTCTGGGCAGCTCTGATATGGTCCTGGGGGAGGCAGGACTTGGGAGGGAGGACAGATTAAGTAAGTAGCCTCTAGCAGAGTCACAAGGACTTTGCCACAAGACCTGAGGTTTGACTCAATAGGAAATGTGAGCTCTCAGCTCCTTTCTCACCACTGGATTGCCTACAGTTGGCTACCAAGGTGAAATAATGAAGGTACATGTGTATGGCAGATCCAAACTTCCATCCCAGAGTAGACACAAGCCCCTTTGTCCACAGAGAGATGCCAGGCTCCAAGGTCTTTTCCATAGCCTCCCAGCATGCACTGGGGCTGCCAGGACTTGCACGCTCAACTTTTCTGCGCTCTGCTGCTTGGTAGAGGTCATTTGTTTCTGGATGTTTGCTTGACTCTCAATCAACATGGTTTAAAATGCCCACTTTTTCTTGTGTTCCTCCTCAACAATGCTCACACCAAGTTTTTGAAGTGTTTGTTTATTTTTCTTTCATATCAACCATCACAGTGTGGTTTGAGTCTGACATTAGCTGCCTAGAGTTGGAGGGTACTTTAGGGGAAGGTCTCAATCTCCCATGCTAGAGGCAGGTTCTAAGTGGTATGTCCTGGTTTAGCCACGACTTCTGTCTGATCTTGCTACAAATCAGAGGTTTCCAGGGCATCCCGCTGAGATCTGGCAGTTTGCAGGGATGGCTGAGAGAACACCAAATACTTACCAGTATTCATCTCAACCACCCATTTCTAAAACCTATCTCATTCATATTAACTTAGGGTCACTGAAGGGGGCTTCTGATGAGGGCTTCTGATGAATATTAACGATGGTAGATGAGAGCTAGGGGAAGAGGTGCATGGGAGAAGCCCAGAGAGTCCCAGGCCCAGTGGCGTCTGTCTTTGTAGCAGTTGAGAACTGCAGCACCTACCTGGCCTGGGGGGTTCATCAGCCTGGAAGCTCTCTGAATCCCTTCCTGTGAGGACTTCCTGGAAGCTGTATTGCATAGGCACACATGATTTAATCACTGGACTTGGCCATCAAGCCAGCCTTGACATCTTTTTAGTACTGGGTAAGCCTGATGTTTCCCATCCTCTAAGCAGGTGGAAGGCTTTCTGTGGCTAAAAGGAACTTGCTAGGAGGAACTGAAGATACCCTGATCGCAGTAATGGCATTACACATTTCTGGTATCCCACGTGAAATACTATCTTTTGCTTCCCGCTTCAATGACTCTACTGACTCCCTCATTTCCATAAGTGACTGAATTCAGAACATTGCATTTGGACGGTCACCTGAACTTTCCATCTTGTAGCTGGAGGACATGGGCCCGGAGTGGGTGGATGGTTGTTCAAAGTCCTTATGGATTAGGAGCAGAGGAAAGTGCTTGGTATGGTAGTCCCACTCTCTTCTCTTTGCCCCACCCAGGCTTAATGGGCTGGCTCTACCACCTTGTTATGGGGTAGCTACCAAAGAAGACTGCTTGGATGTGACTCAAGCCAATAGAAAATCTTTATTAGCCAGGTAGTGATTACACTGGGTATTACCTGAGCCTTTCTCTGGGTGAGCTTTTAAGCACAAAACCCATGTCCTGGGTTGACATACTTCAGTTAATAAGAATAGTGAGCTGGGCAGTGGTGGTGCATGCCTTTAATTCCAGCACTCAGGAGGCAGAGGGAGGTGGATCTCTGTGAGTTCAAGGCTAGCCTGGTCTACAGAGTGAGTTCCAGGAGATCCAGAGCTCCACTAAAAAACCTTGTCTTAAAAAAAAAAAAAAAAAAAAAAAGAATAGTTAGTCAGAAGCCAAAAAGCAAGGTTAGTACATTTAGAGACTTTCCCAGAACTGTAGACTTTGATGGATTAGATCTTTGTTTTTCATTAGATCTTTGTTTGTCTACTGCTGAGTTTTATAGCCTGAATGGCACATCTATCATAGACTCAGGTGTGCTAAGGTCTGGGGCCCTGTTACACTCCTGCCTTACCAATCTTTTTCTCACGACCTGCTATAATGCAGTCTTCTCCATCTCTACCCACCACAGTAATTGAGTTCCTTACTTATCCTGAACGTAGACTATCTTGGTTTCCCAGCTGATTGTTTTCCTCAGTCTCTACTGTTTGAATCAATACTGTATTTTGCCTTTGGAGTAAATTTGTAGTGCTTTCATGACATCTTTGATTGCTGTACTATTTTAAAGCTTGAATCTCATATTCCACAGTCTGATCCCGTTCGTTTTAATTTATTTTTGGCTGTGCCTGTTCATATGTGAGCAAGTGTACTTAGAGAGGCCAGAGGACAACTAAAACCATTCGGACTTTCTGAGCCTGCCCCAGCTCTGAATAATAACATGGAGACTTACATTTATCTAAAATGCTTTAGGCCTTAGCTTCCTTAAAAACAACTAGCTCTTATAGCCTATGTTAACCCATTCATATTAATCTGTGTTTTCCCACATGGTTCTTTACCTCTCCCCAGTTTAATATGTCCTTCTTCCTCCATGTCTGGTAGGGGAATCTTCACACCTTTGTCTTTCCCCAGAGTTCCTATCTTTGCCTGAAGTCCTACCTTTGCCATTGGCCGTTCAGTTCTTTAACTCATCAGAAGGTGATGGAGAACAATGTTTATAAAACATTAATACAGATGATGCTTAAAAATACCAAAGTCGGTCTATACTCAGCTCTCTGCTAGTATGGAGCTCAGCATTTGAATAATGTCTATCCAGTGCACAAGAATATTGTCCCAACAGACAACCTCAACGGCCATTCTTCAGGGGCTATCTACCCTATTTCTGAGACAAGTCTCTCTCTCCTCCTGTCTTGGAACTCATCAAGCAGGCTAGAAGGCTGGCCAACAAGCCCCAGAGGTCCACTTGTCTCCACTTTTTTTGTGCTGTGATTTCAAAAGCAAGCTACCATGCCCAGAGTTTTTGTTCACACGCTCGCTCATTGTGTGTGCTTGTGTATGTATGTGCCAGTGCGTATGCGTGGGTGTGTCCATGCCCCCATACCAGGGCAGAGGTCAGAGAACAACCTTCAGAAATTCAACTTTCTCTTTCCACCATTTGGGTTTTAGGGTTGAACCCATTTATCGCTCAGCCCCACCCCCACCTTTTTTTTTTTTTTTTTGAGACTAGTGTTTACAGAATGAGAATGGTAGAGAGGGGCTGTTGTACCAGGGGCTAACACTTTGGCAGCTGAACTGAGGATCACATTTCATTGTCCATTCATTGTCCATTGTGCTGGCTTTAACCAAACATAATTGCATGGCCATTTTGCAAACCACTTTTATCTGCAAAACAAAGTTACCTATTTGTTGTTGTTTTTCAAAGAAATCATGAAAATAAAGGCACAGTGTGTCCACAGCCTTACCCTGACCAAAAGATCCTTTTAAAAAAAATTACACCATAGAGTCAGAAGGTGGGTTTTTTGTTTTTGATGTTTGTGGATCTGACATAAGAAAAACTGAGTTTAACAGTAGCTCCTGGTGTCACTCAGTCTCCCTTGGGTTGCTTGCTACTCCTGAAGCAGCCGAGACCCTGAACACATTGGGTGGCTGGTCTGTCAGATACAGGCTTCACTAGGTTGACTTTCAGAAAATAGCAATGAAGGAGGACAGTCATCCAGCCATCCTGGGGAACCTCAAGGGGTTCCAGGGTGCTTTTAGGTATTTGAAAGAGGAGCACAGGTGGAATGCAGGCAGGAGTGGGAGGAGCTTCCAGGAAAGGAAGAGCAGGGACCCACCCCTTACTTTTAAAATGTAGATTCTGGGGTACAGAGCACTCATCTTCATATGGGCAGGTCAAGAACTTTACTTGCTAGGTCCAGTCCTCTTTTATTTAATTTTTGCCTGAAATAGTCCCAACCCTCATTGTTGGGACCATTAATAAATGATGAGGTGCACAACAGATTTTTATGAAAGAAGTTTATTAGATGGAGATGAGGAGAGAGAAAAGGGAGAGCAGGATATGATGGGGGGGGGAAGAGAGAGGGTGCCCCTACAGAGAAAGGGGAGAGGGTGAGAAGGCAAGAGAGGCCAAGAGAGGAGGGCAAGAGGGGGACAACATGGCGAGTTGGTCCCTTTAAGGAGCAAGGTAACCATGCCTTCCAGGTGTAGCCACCTGGCCTGCGACACATGATGACATCATAGGTTGCTAGGCAACCCAGAAGCCAGTGCCTAAATACTTCCACTCATTCCACAGGATTTCCAGAAAGACCCAAGTGATGTGGCGCTGATGGAATAGTGTGGACATTCCATGAATATTTGCAGTCTAAGCGTCATATCGAGTACTTACGTCACGCTCCAGGCTCCAGAGGCAACCAATAGAGGAGACGGCTCTTGCTGTCTTGGAATTCATTAAGTACAGGAGGGAGGTGCCATATAAACATTACATAGCTATTAAAAATATAATTACACAAAGAACCAGTTTACCACCAGCTCGAAAGGAAACAGAAAAGAGCTCACGAGAGCAGCCATCAGTGGGGTGTAGTGGCGAGGGGAGAAATCAGTACAGATAAGGAGGTAGGGAAGACGTCCCTTAGCCTCCTAGGCTCACAATTTGAGGGTGCAGCCAGTAACGATGGGGAAACCAGGTGGCTTGTTTTCTGACAGGAGCTGGTAGCAGATCGTCCCTGGTGGAGATTGGAGATGACCCTGCCTCATCTAGAGGCCTATTCCATCCTCCCAAAATAGTGTCACCTGCCGCAGAACAAGTGTCCAAGCACAGGATCCTGTGGGGGTCATCTCACATTTTAAGGGTGTGTATGCAGTTAAAGTCCTGTTTGTGTCTTTATGTAAGTGTCTACGTGCATGTTTGTGGGTGCCCGGGGAGGGCATTGGAGCCCCCGGAGCTGAGTTATAGGTAGTTGTGACCTGCGTGACATGCATGATGGGAACCGAACTTGGGTCCCCTGGAAGAACAGGAAATGTTCTTAGTAAAAGGTGAAAGATTTTTATGATCTGAAGAGAAACCAGGGAATCAGAAGAGGCTCTTAATTGCTAAGCCCCTCTCCACTCCATGCACGCTCTCTGGGAAGGTATCCTATGTTTCTGCCAGCTTTTCTGTTATTCTTTCAACGATGCCACATTTGCAGGCTGACTTCCTGTGTGTGGAAGGGGCTATCAGGGTCTGCAGTAGCTGCTTCTCACTCACTGCTGTTGGCAAGAGCTTCACTCTCCTCTCTCTCTTCTTATTTTTAGAGCACTCTCTTTCCCTCTTTCCTTTTTCAGAGTCGAGGGCAAAGTGAGAGCCTGTCATCATCAGAGTGAGGCGAGCCACAGGCTTCCCTGGCTGCTGACCTGGTGGTCAGGCGTCATCTTTATGACAGAGGATGGCTTTTCTGTGAAAATGAGACTTCCTTTCACAATGGCAGGATCCAGAAGTACTTTCCCCTTTGTCAGCCTGAGAAAAGACACCTCTGGTCCTTCTTCCGTCCTACCAATAACCCTCTCTACACTGAATCTTGAGCAAAGTACTGAGCAGCTTCTGAGGGTTCAAATTCACTGCGATTGTTTTTTCTTTGTTTGTTGTTTTCTGTGACCCACCAACTACTTTTCTGTGGCTTTGGTAAGACTAGGAGTTCTTCTGTTAATAAACAGACTTTGGAATCCTGAAGGAGGCCTTTCCCAGGCTGGACCACACTCAGTTATTTGGTAGGACTAGAACAAGAAGCAAGAGGGATAATGTGATTTACCTACCCTGGTACCCATTAAGTGAAAACCCTCCCTCCCCAAATATGGTAGAGTTACAATGCTTGCTTTTCTGGGGAGAAGAAAGAACTGTGCATTGGGGGACAATTCTTCAGGTGAGGGGAAGACTTTCTCCCTCGGAACCAATAAAACAGAACTCACACATCCACCCTTTAGAATAAATACAATAAATATAATAGAATATATAAATATTCTATTATTATTAAATATAATAGAATAATACATTATTAAATATAATAGAATAAATAAATGCAATAAAATACAAGGCTCTTGTCAAAGACCTAGGGTCCTGAAACTAAGTGGCACCTGAATGCCCTGGGGGCTTGTATTTGTCCTTTGCAGCCTCTCAGCTGCAGGGTGAGAGGCTGCAGGGTGGCTGCTTCTGAAAGAGTGAGCTTTCCTCATAGGTGCCTCAATTCTGTGAGGCTTCTCAGTGTCAGGAGAGCCTTTGCAGGAGAGCTGGGAGGAAGTACAGAGTAGATGATCTGTGTATTAGGGCTGAAGAGCATTTTTCTTTTTCTGACAGAAATATGAGGGGGATTTTACATTGTAGTGACAGGTGTCATGCCTCTGGCTTCTGCTGGCTGGCAAAATGTAGTTTAACAGATCTATGGCATCAGGTTTTAAAATACAGCTGTCACTTGGATTTATTGTGTTTTAAAAATGGATGCTACTTGGGCTTGTGGTGTTCACCTTTAATCCCGGCACTCGAGAGGCAGAGGCAGATGGATCTCTGTGAGTTGGAGGCCAGCATGGTCAACAGAGCAAGATCCAAGACAGCCAGGGCTGTACAGAGAAACCCTGTCAAAAAGAATGAAAGAAAAAAGGATTATTTTCATTCAGGAAAAAGCATAGATTGTGCACAGAGTTTTTTTTAGGTGGGGCCAGTGTGCTCATGGGTACTGTTGAACTTTATTTCTGAGGTTTTGGTGAGAGTGATATTGTACGTGTGTGTGTGTGTGTGTGTGTGTGTGTTCACATCTAGGCAGTTGAACATGCATGTGGAGACTAGACATCAGCCTTGCATGTCATTTCTTAGGAGCCATCCACCTTGTCCTTTGAGGCAGGAACCTGGGGCCAGGAATCTCTGCTGTGGCTGGCATTGCCACCTCCCCAGTGGGGCATTATGAGTACATTCCCAGCTCTTCACTTGGGTGCTTGGGATCAAACTCAGGTTGTCATGCTTGCATGGCTAAGTGCTTTCCTGAGTGAGCCATCTCCCCAGCCATAATGTCATACACAGTCTCTCTGTCTGCTTCTTTATAGATTGCTTAAGACAAATTATTGTGCAGATTATTTTTTGGGGGGAGGGGCACTTTATTATCCACTAAAATGTGTGACTGACAAACATTTCCAAGACGAGCAATTAACTTTCCAAGGCCTCATGCTACATACAAAACCCTTCCAGTTTTCCAGAGTGTGATTACTGGTGCTTTTGTATTTTAGCCAATAAAGACGGTACAGGGATGTTAGCCATCTTAAATCCAGCCAAATCCACAGCTTCTAAGGGGTTCATGCTTAATTCTGGGTCTGTGAAAACTTCTGATTAAGTCTTACTTTTCTCTATGTTATTCTCTTTAACTATAACACTGTTTTAATGATGACTTTTAAAAAATTCCCTAAAAAAAAAATCATCCATTCTTCAGGAGGTACTTAATATTTAGTTTCATAATTTAAAAACAAAACAAAACAAAACAAAACAAAACAAAACAAAACACCTTTTATTATGCTGTGAAGAAAAATCTTTTGGTAAAGCTGGTTCTTAGACTTTAGTTCGCCAAAATAGCCCAAGAAATATTGTGGGAGAGTTGCACGGCGGCAGTGTCTTTGAAGTTTGATTGCCTGCCTTTAATTTTGCAGTGAGCCCTAATCTCATTAGATTTCATACAGTCAGTGTTTGCACTGGCACAAAAGCTGTCCAAACAAAGCCAAAATGTTGACACCACCGTCCTCTGATGGCGTTTAGAATGAATACATTAAACACTCTTGTGATAGCATTGCATTAAGCTAAGGAATAAATTCTGAACTTTGAACTCAGCAGGATTAAAAATAAATAAATAAATAAAAGCTTCGCTTGATAGCTGAGCAATTGTGTTGTGGAGTTGTAGAGGAATTCACTGTGCTGTTGCAAAAATCCAAACAGGCAAACATTCTCTGCATGCGGTAGGTGCTGTATGATTGAAGAATTCAAGCACTGGTTAGACCTCAAATCCAGTTGTGAGAGGCTTCCATGGATGATAAAGGGGGCCGGCGAGTTTGCCTTCAAAGTCTCAGAATGAACTTTGGTTGAATTCCTTCTTAGCAGGAGGAGAGCACACCTCCTAGTTAGTGTGTGATACTGTGTCTATCTTCAAACTACGGTGCTGGTTTATATACTTAGACATTTACTTCACAAATCTGGCAGTCATCTTCCTACTGATGGGATGAAAGCTCAGGAGTGACAAGATCAAATGGCTTTTTTGTTGCTTCCCATAAAAGGGAGGCAGCTACAATTCTAGAACTGAGAATTAACTAAGTCTAAATGCTTAGGGGTATTTATTGGCTACATAGATACTATATGAAATAAAAAGATTTACCCCATAAAATGTGCATCAGGCTATATACTTGTAATGTGACTGTCAGGAAGCCTGTACCTATAACACTCTGAGGGGGAAAATGTTGATCATAAAACCATGTGCAAAGGGGCTGGAGAGATAGCTCAGTGGTTAAGAACGTCATCTGCTCTTCCACAGGTCCTGAGTTCAATTCCCAGCAACCACATGGTGTCTCAAAACCATCTATAATGAGATCTGTTGCCCTCTTCTGGCATGCAGGCATAGATGCAGGCAGAACACTGTCTACATAATAAATAAAATTTTAAAACAACAACAACAAACCAAATAAAAAAATCCCCATGTGCTAAAATCTGTGCATGTGACCAGTGAGAGCCCTGAAAGCCTCAGCTGTCACTTCCACTCCCTTGATGCTAGTTGCCTGCACTTCCCTTTCAGCCTGTACTGAGGGCTTCCTGAGACGTCTATTTAGAATCTGTCGTACCAGCGATAGTCAAAATGGCATTAAAGGCATGATCTCTGCAGTTCCCCACCCCCCTTTTTAAATGACTGCCACAAAAAATAGTTTTTTAGGTCTTCATGTCGAGTGTGGTAGTATTTGTTCTGAAAGGCTGATTTGCTTTTATATATGCTTTGTGATCCTGTGACTAACTAGCAGCCCTTTCATTTTCCTTTTTTTTTTTTCTTCTTTTTTTTAGGACTTTAGATTGCTATTTCCTGATGCTAGTCATCCAAGAGGCTACAGGGATGTTGTCTGTGCATTATCATTTACCCTTGGCTTTGTTATTTGTTTATTGTTACTTTTTCTTTGTTCAAATGCTCCCCCAAATCAGTATCTTTTTAATTGCACAATGTTTTAAAGTGGCTTTTAACCCTTTGTGGGATGGGATAGAGATACGTATGTCCATAAATTCATACAAACACACCCCAATCCATGCTTGCTCAGGAAACAGATGGGTGTTTGCTGGGCTGGAGATACCTAGGTCTGTACATTTCTACAAACACATCCCAATTCATGCTTATGCATGGCATGAATGAGTTACGTTTTCTGGAACTGCAGCAAATGAGAAGCAAATTAGGAGTATGGTGTTAGCTAAAGAAGGGACAGTGAGAATGTCAGCTGACACCACAGATGGGTGGCTCCGCCGAGAACTTTGTGAGCGATGGTTGAGACAAGTGTGTGATGACAGCAAGGGCAGCTGCCCAAAGCCACGTCAAGCAGGGCCAAGGAGCCTTTCTCCTCCCTCTAATCAAAGGTTTGGCAACTGACTGCAAGTTCCAAGCATCCCAGATACTTCAGCGGTAAGACTGGACCACAGCATTCTACAGGCTTTCTCCCACAAGATGTGCTCTGCTTATTATCAGTTAAAATTATGTAACCTCCCTCCCTCCAATTCCACTCCAGGTACCTCCACACCAGGATGGTAATAGAAACCATCACTTCTCAGCAAGGCTGGCTTGACACGGTGACAAAAGGAATGGGTAGAAACTGGTATCACTGGGCTGGAGATTGCCGCTTGGTTTCTAAAGAGCTGCTGTGGTCTCACCTTGGGCTCAGCTGGTGTCAACCTCTATAGCAGGTCCTCAAGGGCAAGAATCCCTCCATGGACAGAAAAATAGTGGTCATAGACTGAGTGGAAATTTTGAGTTCTATTGAGAATGACTAAATGGGAGATGGAAATATGGCTCAGTGGGTAGAATGCTTGCCCAGCACGTACACAGCCCTGACTCCAGACCCCAGGACTGCATCACCAGGTATAGCGGTGCAGGTTCGTAATCCCAGCACCAGGGAGGTGGAGGCAGGAGGATCAGAACTTCAAGATCATCTTTGGCTGCAGAATAATTTGTAAGTTGCCTAGGCTATATGAGACTCTGTCTTGAAAACAAAACAAAACAGTTTTATGCACGAAACTCTAGGGCTCACATTTTAAAAAGGTTTATTTTAAACATAGCTTCAACTTAATTTAAAAAGTTTCATAACACCAACATTTCAGAGCCTTTATTAAACAAAACACTCTCACGGAGCACCGTGTGGTGAGCTTGCACAAAACACAATCATCGTCACAGGGTAATTGTGTGGCGTTTTTCTCGCCTTTTTTGGTATGGGTACATGCATTTATTTTAACAGTGCTTATTACACATTTTTCTGCAATATGTAATGAATGCCTATTTAGGATGCTCAAACTGTTGCCATGAATGTTTCCTGGCACACCACCATCCCCTCTTCACTGAGATATAAATAAAATCCTAAGCAAACTTGGACGTCTTCTTAGTGTCCCTGCCACCGCTCCCATGGCTAGCCAGTGTCTTTTGCCATGTGGAGCGGGCATATGCATCTTCTCACTCAGAATGGACTTTGGAAGTTGTTATTGTGTATGTCTTTCCAGTACTCACACAGACTAGAGACGATAATGGCCAGCTCTCACGGGACTGAATAGCTATAACTTACTTTGCCAGCCTTGCCTTCATATGTCCTTGCTTTCTCTGGCGGAAACACGCTGGAACAGACATTTCCTGTCTAAACACTCAGATGTGCAGCTATAAGAATAAAGCAATCTTACCGCATAGCTGTCATAAACGTCATCAAGATCAGCTGCAATAATACCTAACTGAGGTCACGGGCCAGGTTCCCCGAAAGACTCATCTGACCCAAATCTGTGCGTCGCCATGTCTGCCTGTCTCTTTAACCTTCTTGACGTAAATGTCACCTAATATGGTAACCGCTGGCTACAAGTTACTTTTAAAACTGAAATTTAACAGGATGAAGAAGATCAGATGTCTGCTTGTCCCCTTTGTGGAGCTCAGTGTGACTGCTGTGTTGCCAGGGTTGGCATGGAGTGTTGCCTGGACAGATTTTGTCAGCCCGACACAAGCTAGGGTCATCTTGGAAGAGGAAGCCTCAGTTGAGAAAATGCCTCCATAAGATTGGTTTGTGGAGCATTTTCTTGATTGGTGGCTGATATGAAAGGGCCCCAGCCACTGCCTGCAAAGCCACCTGTGGTTAGATGGTCCTGGGTTGTATAAGAGCATGCTGAGCGAGCCTCGGTGAGCAAGCCAGTAAGCAGCATTCCTCCTCGGCCTTTGCCTGTCTGTAGGTTCCTGTCTTGAGTTCCTGCTGTGACATCCAACAATGAGGGACTGTGATGTGGAACTGTGAGCCAAATAAACCCTTCTGGTTAAAGTGTTTATTAAGGAAATAGGAAACAAACCTGATAAGCTTTACAGGAAGTTCACTGCTTTGGGATGGGTGCTAGCTCCTCCCTCACCGTTAGGGTTTGGGTATGGTGTGTTCCCTGAAGGGCTCATATGTTGAAGGCTAGTGGGTTGGGGGGTTTGAGGGAGGTGAATGGAATGTGAAGAAGGCGCTGGCCTCATCAATGGCTCTAGTCCAAGGTAGACTCATAAGCTGATGATGCTGAACAGTGCTGGAAACTTCTGGAGCTGGAGTTTCATTGGAGAAAGGGGGTTCCTGGGGATGTCCTTACCCTTCCTGTTTCTCGTCTTCCTGGATGCATGTCTGAGCATCTTTGCTCCACCATATCTTCTGTGCCACAAGGTTCTTTAGCCTCCGCAAGTTATGGGAAAGGTGTCACATGGCATGGTCTGAGCAATGAGCCCAAATTAAATGGCCTTTCTCAGGTGTTTAAAACTCTATCTATCTATCTATCTATCTATCTATCTATCTATCTATCTATCTATCTATCTAT
>NW_026596073.1:30935926-31003298 GCF_907164565.1 Psammomys obesus
TATCTATCTATCTATCTATCTATCTATCTATCTATCTATCTATCTATTCACTTTGCATCCTGATTGTAGCCTCCTCCATTATCTCCTTCCAGTCCCACCCTCCCGCTGTCTTCCTCCTATCTCCTCTCCCTTACTTCTCAGAATTGGGGAGCCTGCCCCACCAAACCACTTTGGCACATCAAAGTTGCATCAGGCCTGAGCATGTTCTTTTCCACTGAGGCCCAGCAAAGCAACCTGCCAGAGGGAAGTGATTGAAAATCAGGCAGCAGGGTCCATGTCAGAGACAGTCCCCACTCCGCTTATAAGGGGACCCACATGAAGACTAAGCTGCTCACTGGGTACATCTGTGTAGGGGCCCTAGGTCTAGTTTACACATTGTCCTTGATTGGTGCTTCAGTTTCCATATGTCCCTGTAGGCCCAGGTTAGTTGACTCTTTGGGTCTTCTTGTAGAGTTCCTATCCTCTCCAGATCTTTCAATCTCTGCTCTAACTTTATCCCTGCACATCTTGTAGGCAGGGTGAATTTTGGGTTGAAGGTTTTGTGGGTGAGTCGGTGTTCCCTTCCCTCCACTAGGAGTCCTGTCTAGCTAGAAGGTGGCCTCTTCAGTCTCCATGGTCTTCTGCTATTAGGAGTCTTAGCTAGAGTCATCCTAATATCCTCCCAGGATCCTACCCTGTTGTAGGTCTCTAGCTTGTCTCATCAACGGACTCGCCTTCAGTTTCTCTTCTCTCTCCAAGCCCTCTTGCCTCCATGCCCCACCCTTACCTCACATCTGGTCTCCACCCTCTTTCCCTTCCTACTCCCTCTCCTACCCTCTTCCCTCTCTTTAACCACTTCTACCCACCTCCTGACTGAGAGTCAAGCACCCTCCCTTGGGCCCTCCTTGTTACTTAGTTTCTTTGGGTCTGTGAACTGTAGTGTGTCTATCCTGTACTATATGGCTAATATCCACTTATAAGTGAGGCCATACCAAGTGTGTCTTTCTGGGTCTGGGTCACCTCACTCAGGATAATATTTTCTAGTTCCATCCATTTGCCTGCAAATTTCACGATTTCTTTGTTTTTAATAGCTGAGTAGTATTCCCTTGTGTAAGTGTGCCACAGTTTCTTTATCTCTTTCTCAGGTATTTTTGTCATGGTGATTTTAAAAAGTGCCCAATCACACCTACTTCTCTTTGCTCTTTGTGTAGGAGGGGCTTTAGTTCTGAGGGATTCTTTATTTACACACAGGTTTAACTTTGATTCTTTTATTTCTAGTTTGTCTTGGAATTTTTATTAAAAATATAGCTAAAGTTCAACTTTTATAAAGATTTTTTTCCCCCCACATTCCAAGCAAGTGCTCTACCACTGAGCTCATTTAAGGAAATTTTATTTTGTTTTGATGTGTGTGTGAGTATATGTTATAAGTGTTTGGGTACTGGTGGAGGCCAGAAGAGGGTGTCAGATTTCCTAAACCTGGAGTTAAAGGAGGCTGTGAGCCACCCTATAATGTGTACTGGGAACTGAACTCATGTCTACCCAGAGGGCAGCAAAAGCTCTTAACTGCTGAGCCACCTCTCCAGCCCTAAAGTTCAGCCTTTTATCTAGGGATAGGGGCTTTTGTCAGTGCTGTCCTGTACTTAAACAACCAGGATTCTCTCTCTAGCTTTATATTTCGCTGAGTAAGTTTATTTATTCTTTTCTGCTTTTGGATGTCTGCTTTGCTTTCATTTCCTCACCTTGCATTCCATCTTGTCATGATTGCTTCTGCAACTAGAGAGTTTCCTGAAGGACGCTCACTGATGCCAGTGAGGGGCCAGCTTTACCACGCCTTCCCCAGCATCAGGGATCACAGAAACGCTCCTGTTCTTCTTTTTAACACTTCCCTGCAACTTGAGTGATCCTTTCTTTCACTTGTTCTTACTTCTTTATGTGAGGGGTTGGCTATGCGAGCAAGGCCTTTCTGCAAACAGGGTAAGTTTCTATTGTTTTGGATTTGCAGGGAGGATTCGGGGCAGCTTTGTGCAAGGCCCTTCCTGCCTCGCTCCTCCAAGCCCAATAATCCATCTTTTCCCTCTATGATTCATTCTGAGCTTAGTGGCTAATCTCCTAGTTCTAGTTTTATGTCTGTTTCTCCCCCTTGCCTGGATCTGAGACATCCTTTCCTTCAACAATTCAAACGTCTTGGCTGTTCATTTTCCCCTTTGCTTCGGAAAGCTTTAGTTGTCAGCAACCATTTTCATTCTTATTGGCTTAGGCAGGCTGTCTGCCTTGGCTTTCTTTATAAGTGTTCTTGTGTAGAATCTTTGCCTCCTAGGGTGCCCACTGTAACATAGTACAATTAAGTGACAATGTAGGAGGTGCCAGGCTTTAAGAGCACTTAATGATTGCTTAGAAGATTTATAAGCAGGAGATAAAACCAAAGAGAACCAAACGCTCAAGTTCTGTAATTAATAGTAATAGTAAGAACTGTTCAGATTATTGTTCAACAGTTACTTGAAACAGTACATGGATGTGTACATAGCGGCTGTGAGCTGTCCAGCACAGCTCCATCTGTGCCTGGCCTTTTCTTTCCCAATGTCCTTATCTCTGCCTCCTCTAACCTTCAGCTTTGGTTTTCTTGCCTGCCGACCTCTTGCCCTCCTGTGATTCTTCTTTGGTCTCCTTCACATTCTCTACAGGACTGAGGTCAAAATCTGCCTCGTTATACATGAGACCAATATCTAACATACTAGCGAGCACAGGGAATGCCTGTCACAGGGATGCTGGAATTGCAGAGAAATTCAGTTTTGGAATTTCTCATCCATTTGACTCTTAGTGATTTGATGTAATGTTCTTATTTGTATTGAAAAGAAGAATTAGAGCTGAGGTGAAAAGGAATTACTCAACAAGCAAACACAGAAGCCCACAGCGACTTTCTCAGTCTGTGGCGGAGTAGGGCCACAGGACAGCGCAAGTCGCAGAAAGTGTTCTGTTGGTGTTTGCAACACCGGTAGATTTTACAGCACAAAGTGGCTTCTTGGTTCTTCGTCGTTATGTCTTACTTTCAAGGTTTGTTTTTCATTTCTTTAGAGCTCAGAAATAGGTATGTGGGAAGTTATACATTTTTTTTTTTTTAATGCACAGTTAAATTGGTTCTCTTTATACAGAACTCTGGAATGTATTTTCTCTTCAAGAACATCTTTACACCCCACCCTGGTTAAATATAAGGAGACTGAACATTCACACTAGATTAGCAAAAGAGTTTTATGATTATATGACAGACTGGTTCCTCCCACAGGCCATATCAGGCAACAAATGAGATCAGTCATGGTGAATAAAGCTGACCAGGCAACAGGAATAAAGGCATACAGTTCTTCTATAATATTCTAGATCCCACTTTCCTCCAGAACCTGGGGCCTTACACACACTAGGCAATTACTCCGCACTGAACTACATCTCCAGTTCGGTGTGTGTGTTTGCATGTTCATACACACGCGTGCTTTTGTGTGAGTGTGTGTGTGTGTGTGTGTGTGTGTGAGAGAGAGAGAGAGAGAGAGAGAGAGAGAGAGAGAGAGAGGTGGGCTGGAACTTCATCACCTAAATCAGACTAGCTGGCCTATAAGCTTTCAAGGGCCTGCCAGTCTCTGACTCCATCTTGCCATGGCTGGGATTTCAAGTACAAAAGCTTTGCCTGAACACATCTCCTGTTGCTACATGCATCAGTTGTTAAACACTTATTATTACAAACTACTACCCAGCTTCAACTGTCCATAGAAGTTACCTCTTAGATTTCTGGATTAACTGATGTACACAGTGAAAAAGAGACATGTATATTGACAAGTTCTTGTTTTTTTGTTTTTTTTTTTTCCAAATGGTTTATACTAGATAACACTTTACCAGAAATTATGGGAATAGGCCGGAGCCTGGCAGAGTGGAACAGTACCTGAGTGGGGAGTGAGGATTAAAATAATTAAAACAAATCACACTACACATGGGATCTGCTCTAGAGGGCTGCAGCGTGGGTTTATTCCATGATTCTTTTCTTTTTTATAGGCAAAGCGAAAACAAGTCACATCAATGCAAAAAGAAAAGTTCTTGGAACCACCAAACTTTTCTAAAACTACTTCCCGATAGCAGATATGGTCCAAGGTCACACAGACAAGCTTTAAGGAACTTGAAACAAGTTTTAAGGAACTTGGCAAAACTTCCTCTTTTCTTTGTCTCAAGGTGAAGGCCAGGGTGGAAACATGAATAACAAAGCAGCTTGACAAACAAGCCACTCTCCACAGGAACACTGATATTTCTGGATCCTTAGCAGCATGGAGCATGATCCTTCAACATTTGTCAACTTAGGGAAAAAAAGAAGAGTTTAAGTATTTTAATTTGAGTATATTCCTCTCTCTCTCTCTCTCTCTCTCTCTCTCTCTTTCTTTGAGATTGGGTTTCATGTACCTCAGGCTGGGTTCAAGCTTCAAACCTGATACGTAGCCAAGGATAACCTTGAATTTCTGATCCTCCTTTACCTCCCAAGTACTGCTACCATGTCAGGCTTTTAGGTGTGTGTGTGTGTGTGTGTGTGTGTGTGTGTGTGTGTGTGTGTGTGATATGTGCACATGTGTGTATACATGCATCTGACGGCCAGAGGCTGATGCTGGAGTGTCTTCCTAATTACTTCTCCACCTTATGGTTTGAGGAAGAGTCTCTCTCTGACTCTGGAGCCTGTTATTACTGCTGGACCAGTTATCCCCTGAGCTCCTGGGTTGGCCTTTCTCTGTTTCTGGCTTTCATGTGGATGCTGGGGATGGGAATTTGGGTTCTCACACTTGCCCAGCAAATGTCCAGCTACCCAGTCAGTTGATAGTCTTAATTCAGAGTTAAATGCCCTAGATTTTATTGTGTTGCCAGCTTCTAGCATGAGCTCACAGAATTTACTTAGAATTCAAGGTCGACGTTAACACTTCACGCTAGCTAAATGATTGAAAAACAGAAATACATAAAACAATTAGTCCAAGTAACAGAGCCTTCATGTTTGCACATTTGACCTGGAGATTCCTTCTTGATGGCGCACATTCCTGGAGGGGACTGGTCTGGGGAGGTTGCTTGAAAGCTCAGCTTCTTTGCTGTCATCTGAAATAAACTCTCAGGTATAACATCACATTCCAGGGTTTTCTTGAAGGAGCAAGGGAAGGCCTGTGTGTGAAACTGTATCCTTTATCCTGTGTTGGATCCTTTATTTAGAGGATTCCTTACTAAATTACACCCAGAAGAATTACTGTCTCGTCATGATGTGGTGGCACATCCTTTTGCTCCTGGCACTTGGTAGACAGGCAGGTGGACCTGTGATTTCAGGCTAGCCTGGTCTACAGAATAAGTTTCAATCCAGCCAGGACTACATTGGAAGAACCTATCTCAAAAATATGCATTGGCTTGGGCATGAGCTCGGTTGTGTGGTTTTGCCAACCACGCAAAAGCCCGTGTTTCATCTCCAGCATCACAGTAAACCAAGCACATGTCTGGGGTCTCAGAGCTTGGGAGGTAGAGGGTCAGGAGTTCAAGGTCATCCTGGGCTTTCCAGGTTGAGGGCAGCCTGAGTTATATGAGACTCTGTCTCAAAAATAAAAACAAACAAACAAACAAACAAACAAAAAACAAGCCAAACAAAAGAACACCCCCCCATCCCAGTCCCTAATCAATTTTTTTTTGAAAGATTCCAGAGAGCAATGGACCATGTTAGCATCCACTGCATGGCTAGATCTGATGGAGGAGCTGCAAGGCTGACCAGTGCTTGCTTGCGAGAGCCAATTTACTTGCATGTAAGCTCAGAATGATCAGCCAAAAATCTTCCTAGTTAAATATACATATATAAGTACATACATACATATTTTTTCCCCAGTGGAAGAAGGTCCTGGCGACATTGGAAGCTAAAATACCAAGAGGTAAACAAACAGAATTAATTGGTATTAGGACATCAAGCTGAAACCATGCCAGAGAAATTTGACTTTTCCTCATTTACATATAGTATGCATATATATATACGCTATTTTTTAACAAGAATTTCATACATATATCAAATGTATTTTGATCAACTACTCCCAGATCTACCTCTCACCCCTCCCAACTTTCTGTCCTCTTCCTTCCTTCCTTCCTTCCTTCCTTCCTTCCTTCCTTCCTTCCTTCCTTCCTTCCTTTCTTTCTTTCTTTCTTTCTTTCTTTCTTTCTTTCTTTCTTTCTTTCTTTCTTTCATAACCAAGGCAATTCTCACACAAAAAAGGAAAACACACAGAAGCCCAGCTTTAAGTGATACCCATCAATTCCTGATTTCTGAAAAGACCAGCCACAGGGACGTGGTCTGTGTGTCAGGGACCCAAGGAAGCTTAGCTGAAGAGCCAAGAAGAGTACGGTGGTTTGAATGAGAGATGTCCCCCGGCGGCTCGGATATGTTATTCTTTCTTGGTGGCTGTTTGGAGGAGGGTTAGGAGGGGCAGCCATGCTGGAGGAAGTGTGTCACTGGCGGGGTTTGAGAGCTCTTAGCCCTGAGAACTTTCCATCCTGTTAACTTTGTTGCTGCTGCCAGACCTGCTTGCCTGATGGACTCCAATGCCTCTGGCACCTACACAAAAATAAGCCCTTTCTTTTATGAGTTGTTTTTGGTCATAGTGTTTTGTCACAAAAACAGAAAAGTAGCTATTAAGGAGAGAAGAGCAAAGCCACTGTTAGCAGGAACAAACAGTGGTATGACTGCTTGGGGACATGAGTAATAGCGCTGAGACCTGATCCTGTCACCAAGAGCTCTGCCACTGTCACCCTGATGCTTGCCCCTGTCATCTTAGACCTGATCCTGTTGCCTTGAGACCTGCCCCTGTTACTCTGATACCTGCCCCTGTCACCCTGAGATTTGTCCCTGTCACCAGGAGACCTGATCTTGTCACCTGAGACCTGCCCCTGTCACACTAAGACATGATCCTGTCACCCCCAAAACTGTAAGCAGGTCCTGTTTCTTGTCCCACACTGATCCTGTTTCATGAGTCTCTGTGTGGGAATGTTCACGCTGAGCACAGGGAAGCACACGTACCTTTACTCTTATAAACAGAACAAGCCCTGAAGTTAATAAAACCAAAACCAAACCAAACAAACAAAAAGCATGCCTCTGTAAAGTTCTTTTATATTTAGAGTGACCTTTTAATATGGAACATGTAGCATTGCTCTTGTGAGCACATGTAGGGAGAGAGAAAAGAGAAGAGAAAAAAGGGGGAAGGAAGTTAGGAAGGAGAAGGAAAGAAGGAAGAGGGAAGGGAGGAGGAAGGAAAGAAGGTAAAAAAAGAAGGATGGGAGGAAAGAGGAAGGTAGGAAGGAAGGAAGAGGAAACAAGGATAGAAGGAAGAAAGAGAAGGACAGAAGAAAGGTAAGAAGGAGGGAAGAAATTGGAAGGAAGTTGAGAAGTTTGGAAGGAAAGACAAAAGAAGGAAAGAGGAAGAAGGGAGGAAGGAAGGAATGTGGAAGGAAGAAGAAATGTGCCCTTGAACTCCCTGCTACGTTTTTGTTCCTACTTGGTGTTTTCTTAGCCCTGATCTGGAATTGAAATGTGGTAGTTTATGGCACCAGAGGCTGAGCCTGTGGTTTTTATTTCCTGCTCCAGCTGGAACCCAGACGTCCCGAAAGCGGGTGTTTGGGATCTGGAACACAGCCTTCCTGTAGAAGAGCCTTGGACTGCAGGCTCTGCTTACATGCAGCGATTTTCACAGGCTAAGTGGCAAGTGCTCAGAATAATCATGTCTATGAGGTGTTTCTGGGACATTTCTACTCCCAGCATCACAGTAATTGCTGGGGCTGAGGAGACTTGAACAGCGGAGTCCTGAGCTGGGGTTCTGGAGGTGCAGGGTAGCTAGTTGCCGTACTGTGGGGAGTGCAGGGACTTGCCTGGTCTCTTCCTCCCAGCATTTTAATTTCCTTTTCTACTGTCTGAGAGGCACTGCAACACACTCTAACAACATATCCAACACAGCTTTAAAAACCACACGGAGATCTGGGGATAGCTCAGTTGTTGAAGCATTTTCTGTTTAAGACTGAGGACCTGAGCATTATCCTTAATCCCACTAAAAAAAAACGTCTCATGTGGTGGTCCATCCATCCTTCTTGAAACCTCAGCATCAGAGAGTTGGGTACGGCAGGATCTTCAGGACACAGTGGCCAGCTAGCCTAGCCTGATGGGAGAGCCTAAAAACCTTGCCTCAGTAAACAAGGTGGATAGTGCTTGAAGAAGGACACCTGAGGTTGACCTCTGACCTCCATGTGGGTGTACACACACACACACACACACACACACACACACACACACATGCTCCACATGGAGTATGAAGTTGTGATTGGACTTTGGTTTTATTCTTTTGAGTTCACTATAACCTGCCAGGCCCTAACCTATAGGATCCCATGGGTGAATTCTCCTGGCAGAGCAACCTTGCTGCCCACTGGCTCGGTTGGCTTCCCACCTCTCCTGACTCAGGCCCTGGCTGTTCAGACAGTCTAGAGCTTCCTAGTCCCTCACTCCATTTTAATGCAAGCCAGGGGTGCAAAGTCCCCAGCTTAGCCTGTCAGAACTTGATAGTTCTGTAAACACTGAAGTTCTTGTTGCCATAACACCAGGAAAAATAATATGGGATCCTGTGTATAAATACAGTGGAGGCCCTGGGGAATGAGAACAGTTCTACATGACTTGAAGCCCTGTCACAGCCTAATCTCTTAGAAATGAATGTCAGGGGAGTCCCTGAGATCACAGTGGGTTTCTGCCTGACTGTGGCACCCAGCTTCCTAGACAATAGTTATGTGTCAAGGTTATCTTTACCTGAGTGTGGTTCGCTCTTTTGTTTGTTTTCTTTATTATTAGTATTCTTCTTCACATAAGCCATGGGAAATGACAAGCATCTCACTTCGGGCACAGGGGCCTGGAAATGACTAACTCATGTCCGTGGGTGGGGCTCAGCATAGCAACCTCTTGGCTCACACCCCTCTGGCTCAGCAATAGCAGCCCAGGGCTCTGGACCAACTCCCCCCTTGGAGGTGGGGTGAGGATTGCTGAGGTGCACACGGTGCTGGCGTGGTGTTTACGGGCTGATGCTTCTTCTGCTCACTCCTGGTGTTCCGCTGGCTTCTGTGCAGATGTGTTTGGTTGGCCTTTGATTTTATGTTTGTTTGTTTGTTTTCCTTGTTTTCAGAATACATTTGAGAATCCCAGTTAGACTTGGCCATGGTCATAGGTGAATCTGGCATTTGCCACCAGATTTTATATGTTTCTTCCAAACACCATGAGAAACCAGGCAAATCTTGGCAAATTCCATATTGAAAAGTTAGAATCGATATAAAGCTTCGTAACAGCCTAAGTTTTAATTATAACCCAACCCAGATTGTGTTGGTAAATTTTGGCCATCTTGGGGTGACACACTTAAGCCATTAGCTAAAAGGCAGAAACCCACCAGGCCTCATAGGTACGCCACTATACTCCCAGCATTCAGAAGGCAGAGGCAGGCAGATCTCTGTGAGTTTGGGGCCAGCCTGGTCTACATTGCAAGTTCCAGAACAGCCAGGACTACAAAGTGAGATCCTGTCTGAACTAACTTCCCCCACGAAATCCTTACTCAAACAAAACCAGAGCAACAACAGCAAAACCCCCAAAAGGTAGAAACAAATGGTGTAGGGAAAAGGGCCCAGTTAGGAGAACAAGAATATGCTGAGAGCCTATATGTATAAGCAGAAAGGCTGAAACCAAGACCAATTCGATACATTGTCGCTTCTTAAACACCTATGTAATACTATCTGTTTTTGTAAAAAATCAAGATGAGTTAGAAGTGTCAGAAGAAGTGAAGGTAAGTTAAGGACACAGGGACAGTGGGGTTGTAGGGAAATGTACTCTAGTTATGATTGATTGAGCCAGAGTACTCAGGGCACTTAAATTTAAATTCAAGTCAATCCAGATGTTTGCTTATTAATAATGTCCCCAGTGTGATAGAAGCCTAGGCCCCAGGAGCTCCATTTGAAATATAAAGACACTGCATGGACTTTATTCTTTCCCGGCCATTTTCATTCCGGGGTTTTCTGTAGCTGTGATTTTCCTGCAAATGTGTTTGAGAAGGCTGGCACTCCCTGTGCCTCGCAGACTGTCTGCTCTAGCAAAGCTTTTCCCTCTTAACATTTCTCTTCTTGCTGCCATGGCAATAAGGAGAGAAACTTGGCATCAGGATTCAACCCCTCCAGCGTGCTTCTCATCTCTGATCCTAAGCTCCTGCTGTCCCACCCAAGACTTCGAATTTTAGCTGGCACAGAACAGCTGTCTGTTCACAGGTTTATTCCGGCCGTAACCAAAGACAAAACTATTTTAGCTGAGTGCCCTCAGCTGCTCTCCAGACCCTCACAATGCCTGGGTCATCCCCAAGAAGAAACTTTTGAGGAAAGGATGAAGGCGCAGAATTTCTGGTAGTCTTTGACACACTGTGTGTTTATGGAGTTTGCCATATTGATGTCTCTAGGTTGGATGCCTCGGAGGTGAGGAGGGGTTTGAGCCCCAACGCTGTGTAACTCTGAAACAGAAGCTCGGCAGGGTAGGGGGGTGGGGAGGGCTGCTGCATGTGGGATGAACGCCCCTCCATCAGCATCTGTGGCTCAGTTTCGTGTATTGGTACCACGTGGGAGCCGAGTGCCCACCATGCCAGAGATCCTGACTTGTCAGTAACGGTCCTACTCTTGCTACTTATGTGATGCCTGCATAGTTTTAGATGTTGGCAATTAAGACCAGTTAGAGTCAAAACATCTGGAAGGCTGGTCTGGACATGCCCTGGAACAAAGGCTGTCAGTCTCTGACCCCTAGGCTTGTTCCCATTTCATGTTTCTCAGTTTCCTGGGTTGGAAAACCATCAAGTGTCACACACCCTCCCTGACCCCACATCTTAAAAACTTGATCCCTTGGTGGTGGGTAAATCTTTCAGAGGTGGGGCCTAGCTGGACAGGGAAGCCATTAGGTCATTGGGAGAATGACCTGGAAGGAAGGGCACCTGGTCCCTTCCCCACTTTTTTGTCCCATGGCCCTGAAGAAATCAGGTTTGTGCCATCCCTCGTACCCACCATGGTGTTCAGGCTGACTGTGGGGGGCATGGCCTAAGCAACAGTGCCAGCCCATCACAGACAGCCCTCCAGAGCTAGGGGCCGAAATAAACGCTTTCTCTTTCGTGAGTTGATTATATCAGCCATTGGTCACAAGGATGGAAAGCTGCGCAACACAAGGCACAATCTATTTATACATTTCAGTTTTATTCTGGTTGAGTACCATGTAAAGTACATACATTTTGGAGTCAAAGAGATGTCAGCTTTAGCGAATCGTGCTTGAAGCTAACTGTTTTGGTTACCTTTCCATTGCCAGGACAAAATGTCTAACCAAAGCGGCTTGCATGAGGAAGGGCTTGTCTTGATTTGCAGTTTTCAGGGATACAGTCATTTCATCATGGAGGGAGGAGCTTTTGCAGCTGGTCGCATTGCACCTCTGACCGGGAAGCAGAGGGAGGTGAGTACTGGTGTTCAACTTACTTTCTCCTTTCTACTCAGTTCAGGACCATTCCCATTTTATTTATCCCAACCTAGAAACTTATTCACAGATAGGCCGAGAGGTCTGTCTCCTATATGACTATAGATCCTGCCAAAGTGATAGTATTAACCATCTCTCTCTCTCAGCTTAAGCAGTATCTTATGAAAGTTGTGTATGAGATTCTTCCTCCTGCATCTTCTCATAGTTTCTTCCTTGTGTTTTTCCTTCTTTCTTACTTGTTGAGACTTGGCTTTCCCTTCCAAGATTTTTTTTTTAATTGTGGTCTTTGTTCAGCTTTAACCTGGTGATAACCACCTTGCTGGGTTGGATGCCCATTCGGATAGTTGTGCCGTTAGCCTTTTCTCACTGCGCTTATTCAGTGTAGATAACATGCTTCTTCTTATACACAGACCACTTTGCCGGTCTGCTGGCCTTTGTAGCGTTCTCATATAACCTGAAATTTTGCATCTGAACTCAGACAAAACATCTTCCTTTTGGTGGGCATAGATAGAATACTATACTTCTGTCTCAGCATTTTGGAAAGAGGGGAAGACAAGCTCTTCCTCCAATGTAAGAAGGTGCATGGGGATGCAATTGGCAGTTCTTGCTTCAGTCAGAAGCCACAAAGAGACTGAACGTTATTTTGGTGTCTGCTTATCCAGTGGTGATAGACATATTCTCTTGAAGACCATCCGTGGCCTTCAAGAAGTTCAGAATTTTGGAACCAGAAGAAACCAGGAAGAAACAGAAACTCTGACCGTTAGGAAATGTAGAGCCATCCATTTTATCAGGGGTAATGTGGGAGAAGTTGAAACTTTGACGACTGAACGTCTTCATTCACGAAATGTGACCTGAGAAGAACATGAACCTCTTACAAAGATAAAGCCAAGGCCTTCCTGCAGCTGCACTGTGAAGTAAGACGACAGAGTCTCCATTCTTCCTGTCTATTTCTGTGGGATTATTGACCTTGGAATTGAATAGATAAACAGTATTTAAAATATTTCCTTCCTTTGAATGCAGCAGGTCTGCTCTTGGAGACAATGTCTTCTCTCCTGGCTATGGTTGACAGTTGAGGTGCACGGGGTGGGGTCTGAAAAGACACCTGGTATTCCCTTTTGCTTTTTGCTCAAAATTTGATTAAGTGATGTATTTGTATTCAAAGGAAAACCCCCTTCTTCTTTGCACCCCCTTCCTTTCCTTTCTTAGAAACAGATCACTGGGTTTATGCTTTTTCAAATGTGACAGGTGAGTGTCCTCCCGCCAGCTCATGCAGACTGTCAAATTAAGTGTGAGTTGTTTCTTGAAAAATATTCCCAGAGGGCTATCCACCGTCTACCGCCGTCTAACCTCCAAGCATTTCTTTTTAAAGAACGCATTAGATTTATTCATTTTATTTTATGTGAAAATGTTTTGCCTTCATGTATGTATGTGCACCTTAGGCATGCTTGGTACCTGCAGAGGTCAAAAGGGGACTATTGATGGTCGTGAGCCACCGTATGGGTGCTGGGGGTCAAACTCTGGCACGCCACAAGAGCAGCGAGCGTTCTTAGCTGTGCCATCTCTGCAGCCCTCAGCATGTGCGGTGACCTACTGAGCGTGCAAGCTTGCAGAGTTGTTTTACAGTTTGTAACTTTATTTTATGGTTTATTTGAACTGGCTTTCACTAAGGGCTATGAATTGTGATTGTTTGATATGTTAAATCTTTGGAACTATCAAAGTTTCCCTTTCAATAGCTTTGTTTATAAGATCCTCGCCATTTCCATTTTGTAAAGTATTTCCACAACTTGCAATCGGCTCTATGGGGCCCCACGGTGCTGTGAAACACCCTCCCTTCTCCACATTTCCTATAAGCTGGAGTTAGACCCAGAGGCTTTGTTTTATTCAGGTCTGACTTCTTCTCTTGGCAAGGAATAGTTATACACTTTCACACCCAACATTTGGTGGGAACTGACATCCTCTGTGAGGGTAAACTGTCCTGCAGAGATCTCCATGGTGACATGACTGGTCTACTATGGCCACCACTAGCATGCTGACCTGCTAAGATCTTGGAAGGTGGCTAGGATCAAAAAGAGACTGATTTCTCTCTTTCTTTCTTTCTTTCTTTCTTTCTTTCTTTCTTTCTTTCTTTCTTTCTTTCTTTCTTTCTTTCTTTCTTTCTCTCTCTCTCTCTTTCTCTCTCTCTCTCTCTCTCTCTCTCTCTCTCTCTCTCTCTCTTTCTTCCTTTCTACAGTTTTATGTGTTTGAGTGTTTTTCTGGGATGTATGTGTCTGTATTATATGTATCCTGTAACTGGAGTTATGGACAGTTGTTAAATACCATATAGATTCTGGTATTTGAACCTAGTCCCTCTGCAAGAACAAATGCTCTTAACTCCCCAGCCCCAGACACTGATTTCTTTTTTTTTTTAACTTTTATTAATTACACTTTATTCACTTTATATCCCCCCATAAGTCCCTCCCTCCTCCCCTCCCAATCCCACCCTCCCTCCCCCTTCTTCATGCCTGCCCTTCCCCAAGTCCACTGATAGGGGAGGTCCTTCTCTCCTTCCTTCTGATCTTAGTCTATCAGATCTCATCAGGAGTGGCTGCATTGTCATCTTCTGTGGCCTGGTAAGGCTGCTCCCCCCTCAGGGGGAGGTGATCGAAGAGCAGGCCAATCAGATTATGTCAGAGGCAGTTCCTCTTCCCATTACTATGGAACCCACTTGGACACTAAACTGCCATGGGCTACATCTGTGCAGGGGTTCTAAGTTATCTCCATGCATGGTTGGAGTATGAGTCTCTGGGAAGACTCCTGTGTTCAAATTTCTGGTTCTGTTGCTCTCCTTGTGGAGTTCCTGTCCTCTCCAGATCTTACTATTTACCACTTTTTACATAAGATTCCATGCACACTGCCCAACAGTTGGCCATAAATCTCAGCAGCTGCTTTGATAGCCTGCAGGACAGAGCCTTTCAGAGGCCCTCTGTGGCAGGTTCCTAGCTTGTTTCCTGTTTTCTTCTTCTTCTGATATCCTTCCTCTTTGCCTTTTGGGATGGGGATTGAGTATTTTAGTCAGGGTCCTCTCTCTTGATTAGTTTCTTTAGATGTACAGATTTTAGTAGGTTTATCCTATATTACATGTCTACATCAGTGAGTATATACTGTGTGTGTCTTTCTCCTTCTGGGACAGCTCACTCAGGATGATCCTTTCCAGGTCCCACCATTTACCTGCAAATTTCACGATTTCCTTATTTTTCATTGCTGAGTAATATTCCATTGTGTAGATGTACCACAATTTCTGCATCCATTCTTCAGTTCAGGGGGATCTGGGTTGTTTCCAGCTTCTGGCTATTACAAATAAAGCTGCTACAAACATGGTTGAGCAAATGTCCTTATTGTGTACTTGAGCCTCTTTTGGGTATATGCCTAGGAGTGGTATGGCTGGATCTTGAGGAAGTGCTATTCCTAGTTGTCTGAGAAAGCACCAGATTGCTTTCCAGAGTAGTTGTACAAGTTTACATTCCCACCAGCAGTGGAGGAGGGTTCCCCTTTCTCCACAGCCTCTCCAGCATGTGTTGTCACTCAAGTTTTTCATCTTGGCCATTCTGATGGGTGTAAGGTGATATCTCAGGGTCGTTTTGATTTGCATTTCCCTGATGGGTAATGATGTTGAACATTTCTTTAAGTGTTTCTCTGCCATTCTATATTCCTCTACAGAGAATTCTCTGTTTAGCTCTGTTCCCCATTTTTTAATTGGATTACTTTGGTTTGCTGCTTTTCAGCTTCTTTAGTTCTTTATATATACTGGATATTAGCCCTCTGTCAGAAAAAGGGTTGGTGAAGATTCTTTCCCAATCTGTAGGCTGTCGTTTTGTTTTGATGACAGTGTCTTTTGCTTTACAGAAGTTTTTCAGTTTGAGGAGGTCCCATTTATTGATTGTTGCTCTTAGAGCCTGTGCTGTTGGTGTTCTATTCAGGAAGTTGTTTCTTGTACCAATGAGTACTAGGGAGACATTGATTTCTTAATGTAAAACTTTCTAATTATTTTAAATTTAAGGGGCTGTCTTTGGCTAGTGGCTACCTGTTTGAAAGTGGACTCCAGACCGTGGATCGAGGAAAGGCCAGGGAACAATAGCTGTTACTTTTCTTTTCTTTCCAAATCAAATATGTCCTCTTAGGAACTGTTTTTTTTTTTTTTTTTTTTTTTTTGTTTGTTTGTTTGTTATTACGATGAGGCTTAGTTCATATAAGAAAGAAAGGCAGAATGCACATAAACCCAGGGTTCATTTGTCTGGGGCTTTAGCCAGTTCGTGACCGAAATCAGAGCCACCTTTGGGTTTATATCACAAAGGGACAAGGAATGCAAAAAGCTATGAAAAGAGTGAGGCCAGATGACTTATCTCGATTGTCAACTGGATGGGATTCAGAATCTCCACAGAAGAAACACATTTCTGGGAATGTCTGGGAGGGTTTATCTAGGTTAATTAGGTTGATTGACTTAAAGAGACCCAAGGTGGGCCACAGCACCCCATGGCTGCAGTTCTCTCTGAATAAAAGAGAGCGGTTGGTGCAGTGTGGTAGCTGCCTCGAGCTCCTCCTGGCATGGACCTTACTCTCAAACTGTGAGCCAAAGCAGCCCCCTCCATCCCTCCCTCCCATCCTCTCTTCTTTCCCTCCTCTTCTCTCTCTCCCTTCCTTCTTTCCCTCTCTTCTTCTTCTCCTTTTCCTCCTCCTTTTTCTTCTTCTTCTTTTTGGTTACAGCGTCAAGACAAGTAACTAATAGAGTCAAACTGCTCTGAAATGTGACCTTCACACAGGAAATATCTAGGAAAAACGTACAAGAGAATGCGGATTATCATGTAATGAGCTGTGGTTTGTTTCATGGGTTTTCTGCCTAACCTTCCAAGTCTAAGCTATCTCCATAGAAGTCCCTGGGTCTTGACTCTCCTTCCCCCTCCCCTTTTTGAGTTTTTGGATGTAGGATCTCACTGTACAGCCCAAGCTGGTGTAAAACTTATGGTCCCTATGCCTTAGCCCCCTGAGTCTTGGGATTGTTGGTGTTTACCACCATATTGGACATTTAGGTGACCACATGCTCCTGGTGGGTTACCAGAGCTCTTCACATTAAACTTTCCAATTTAAGTTTTTGAGGATGTCCGTTCCTCTTCTATTCAGAATTCTGCATCTCAGAGTTTCAATGTGACATTAGCTCCTAGCAGAGCATAATAGGATCTTGTCCGCAAGGCCTCCAGGGCTAGCATCCTTCTCTAATCTCACAGAAGACAGGGCTGTGAGCTTTCGGTCATGAGCCAATACTGAGGGGGCTGCTTTTCTGCTGTGGAGCTTGGATGGACCACATAAGAAATCTCGGCATTATTGGGACACAGCTGCCTGCAAGGGGGAGAATCCAGATCTGGATAATATCATAGATAAATGGCTTCATTTCCCATCCTAAGAGGAGTGTGTGTGTCTGTCTCTCCATCTGTCTGTCTCAGAGGGAGCTGATCTTATGCCAGGAAGGGGAATACTTTAGATCAAAGATGGATAAACTTTTCCTGTAAAGGACTAGATAGTAAATATTTTGACTGTGGGGGGCCAGACCATCTCTATTCAGCTGAATCACAGTACAAAAGCAACTACGAAACCAGTTCCTCCCCCATCATTTTCAAAACAGAGCAGTGGATTGAATTTAGCCCATGGCTCCTGTTGGCATGCCTCTGCCCTAGACCTTCTGCCTCTTGAATTTCTAATGTGAAGTAGGTGTTGAGGAACAAGAAACCAACAGCTCTTTGGGAAACCGGAAGTAGACATACTCATATGCAGGTAAATTTAGACTGGAGTAAAAAAGGCTGTCTTCATTTCCCAGGGCAGTGAGAATGTTCGTTCATTCATTCATTCATTCATTCATTCATTCATTCATTCATTCAAGTCCTGTTCATAAAGCCTACTGGGAGATAGGGCTCAGAGATACCTAAGATGGAATGAAAGCATCTCAAGGAGATGTCTTCCTGTAGGAGAAAGTAATGTTTGGTCATAGCACAGGATGGAAGTAGTGAGGCATTTGGGTAATAGATAATGTAGCTCTGGACACGAGACGCGTGATACACACCATGTGTATCATGTGTGTATTTTTTAGAGTTAGTGTGACCAAGTCTAAAAAGCATCGTCTCTCTCTTCCTCTTTTGATTCTTTGCAGATAATAACTCTGCGTCATGAAGGTTCATTTTCAAAGCTCTCTCGTGGTTGGCATGGGGATTTTGCATGTCTTTCTTTTTAAAATGTTCCTTAAAAGTTGTTGGGGCTCCTACCGTGTGTATCAGTAGGTAACAACACTTGCTGCCAAGCCTGAAGACACGTCTGTCTCAGAGAGAGCTGGTTTTATGCCAGGAAGGAGACTAACAGTACTTTAAACCAACAATGGATAAACTTTTCCCGTATAGGATTAGATAGTAAACATTTTGGCTGTGGGAAGCCAAACCATCTCTACTCACGTCTGAATCACAGCATGAAAGCAACTACAAAACCCAACTATGTTGGTTCCTTGGGACCCACATGGTGAAGGGAGAGATTCAACTCCAGAAGGTTGTCTTTTTACTTCCACTTAGATGTCATGGCATGAGTTTCCGCCAAAAATGTGTAAGAAAAAGTTGATGCCACCTGCTTCATTAAAGCACACTCATCTACTGGCAGTTCTGACAATATTCCAGGGACAAAAAGGGGAAATTTAAAGGCCTTTGAGGCCTCACACAGATGGAGAGGAGACAATGGAAGCATTCTAACCCTCTCAGCCTCAGATCTCAGAACCCCCCACACTCCCAGTGTTATGACATCACTAGTACCACTTTCCATACACCTGGCTCGTGGGAGGGGCCTGGAAGACAGTCCTCTACAGGGCAGGGAGAGTGAGCTCAGTAGGGAAGAAGCCTAGGAAACTCAGAAGCTACATGGAATCAAGAGAGTTGGCCTTTTAAGAAAAAAGTCTAGTTCAACTCAAGTGTATGGAAGAGACTTAGATTTTTCTGGGGGACCATGCCCTTAGCACACAAGCAGCAGGTATAAACTGGTGTGTCTCAGTTTGCATTTCCCAACACTCAGAGATCAGGCCATGAGACCAGGGCAGTCCCACCACGATGGCAAGGAGCCCAAGAATGGGCTGTCGCTGGATTGGTTGGTCTCCATGAATACATTACATTCCCTTTCACCATTCCTGCAGAGTCCACTTTCTCACTTTGAGTCTTTGTAATATTAAGTTGCCAGTGGGACTTGTACACTTCAGATAAAATTTAATAACGATTAAATATTTAAGGCTGCTGGCTGGATGCTAATTTCAGTAATCTATTATATGATTTGCACAATTTCCCAGTGTTTTATTTTATTGTCTTAGACTCTTGTGGGGTTGAGATTAGAGAGAAGTGAATGAAATTGGGCACAGAACCAAAGAGAGCTTCAAAGACATGGTCAGACAGTCTAATGAGGAAACACCAAATGACCAAAAATACCTCACAATGAATATCATAGTAAAACTTTCTGACAGTGTGGCAGGCTGGGATAACAAAAAACCAAGGGATTGTGGGAAGGGCAAGGGGCCTCTGGCCAGCTGAGAGTCAGTCAGAATCCTAGTACAGTGAACAAGATTCACTGTGACGGGGTCAACACACAGATAATACTCCTTGTGTATAGAGATACTTTCCAAGGAGGATTAAAATGGCAAGCCAGGTTTAAGGCCTGGGAGTGCACACCCTTGAACATAGTCATGTTCCTCTCTCATTATTTTCTGGGAACTTGGTGATGAGTTACTTTTCACAGTGAAAACTCTCTAACTCTCTGACCTCTTGTTTCACCTTACTGGCTGCCGTCCAGGGCACCTCCAGACCCATTCCATAATGGCTTTAGATGCCTAAGCAATTTATTGAAGCTGTGACTTCAGAGCCCACCCAGATCTCCTAGGTACCTGTTATAAGGTAAGGAAGCATGTTTCTCTGTGGAGAAGCTCACACCCTTCCTCCCCTGTGTTTTATCTTTTCTCTGGACACCTCTCCTTCTAGCAACCCCACACAAATCTGCTTTAAAATGTTTTCCTTTGAATAAGGCCCGACTCTGCTCCACATTGGCTCAGCCTTCGATTCCTTTCTTTGATCAGGTGAAGAATCCAGGCTTCACCTGAGTTGAGGTCTCTGAGGAGAATGCTGGCTGCAGCATGGGGCTGTGTTTGCCCTTCTGTACCACAGCCACTGACAGCACCATCTCACCATGCGATCAGACAGCTCCGCCTCACTCACTTGACTCTGGTTCTTGAAAACTGTATTTTTCAAACAAGCAGCTAGGGCCGGCAAGATGGCCGAGAGGCTCAAGGTACTTGCTACCAAGCCAGATGACTTGCGTTCAATCCCTAGGACCTTCATGGTGGAAGGAGAGAAAGATTCTGCAAGTTGTCTCCCGAGCTCTACATGTTTGACCAGTGTTCATGGTACCCTGCACGCTGCCAGAGGAGAAAGGGAAACACCAACGCAGCCGCAAACCCTTGGATCCACCATGGTGACCTGCTTATAAGATATGTGGGTGTGATAGTGGCACAAACATCGTGGGAGGAACCAACCGCTCTCTAATTCTCTTCAAGGTCCACTCCACAAGACAGAACCCATGCCTGACACTGCTCAGGGGGCCAAGGACCTGAGCGGAGACTGGCCAGTGGCCTAGGGGGAAAACCAAATACTGCTGTTCTGCTGAAGGAACTCGGCAATCACATGGCTCCTCAGGACAGTTTGTTATATTCACAGAAGAAGGTGTTCTAAAGAGACATTTGTGTCTCTCAGTCAGACTGGCGGCTTTATACTTCTGGAATCCTGGGACACCCCTGCTGTGATGGGTCCAGTGGGTTATTGTTACAGGAGCCTTAACGACTACGAAGGATGAACCCCTCTCCCGTGGAATCTGGCATTCTGATCTTCTCCAAAGATTAGAGACACATTGTTGTCTCCTCTTTAAGAGTTAAACAATCTGGGCCAATCCAGCATCTGGCAAAAGATCACCCCTCAGGGAGACTGGAAGACAGTGTGTGTGTGTGTGTGTGTGTGTGTGTGTGTGTGTGTGTGTGTGTGAATAATTATCTCCTCAATGAGGACTACTTTTTCTTTCCCGTCATGGTGCACTGGCTTTCAGTTCTTCCATCCTGTAGCGCTGTGGAGATTGCCCACTTTCAGTCCCAACTTAGAAAAGTGTAATTTCTCATTTCCTTTTCATTTGTTCTATTTCTTTCCTAAGCATACCTTTCTGAACACTCTGAGCTTCCTCACTCTTTCTCACAGCTCTTTCTCCACCTTCTCGTCTGCCATGCAGGTGCTAAGCAAAGGATGTAACCTCAAGATTTTCAGCAGGCCTTTCCTAGTGTTCCCTCTGAACCCATCTTTCAGAAGACTAAGAACATAAAAGGTGAAGCTCTAGTTTTCCCCATGCCGCCCTGATGGGGACTTGCCATGGCAGTTGGCGCTGTGGCCGCTTTCCGCCTGGACTCTTAGGCTATCTGCAATTTTCTGATATGGGGGTGGAGCCTACCGCGGCCTGCATGGCTTACAGGTTTCGTGTATCTGCAGAATTACTATTGCGTGGTTACCTCCAAGGTCTACAGTTTGTTGTGTCTGCAGCAATGGCCAGAGTCACACCTCGGCCTACTTGAGCTGTTGTGGGCAGTGCTGACACAGATGGTAGGTCAGACCTTGGTAAAGGGCCACACATGTGGGCGCTGTTTGCTGGGTCTCATAAGTGTCTTGGATAAATGTGTGTGTGTGTGTGTAGGTGTGTACCTCTGTACCTGTTTGTGGGTTTTTAGTGTGAGTTGTGAAGATCAAACTCTGGTCCTCACTGCTTCTACAGCACTGTTCTGCGGGGGCCACCGCTTTAGCTCCTCCTATGACCTTAAACATCGATTTTTTATGACCTGTTTGCCTGAGCTTAAAGCCAGTGCTCTTTTACTATCAGTCTGTGTCTCCACAACGTTCCCAATTCCGGATTAATCCAATGAAATCAAAAGAAATGAAAAACAGCAGAAACAGAAAGAAAACCTCCTGAGACTAAAACTCATTTATTTGGCACCAGGCAGAGAAAACAGGTGCCTGGCTCTTTCCTTTCTTTTAAACAATCAGGTTGTGATGGTATGTAGATCCAGGCCGAGCTTGCTAATGTTCCAGAAACATTAATCCCCTTCAGAGGAATTTGCTGAATTAATCAATGATAATTGGATCAACCCACGAAGGACAGTGTACCGGGCAACCAGCAAATGTAAGGCCAGTATGTGTGTGTGTGTCAGGGAAGAAGATAAGAACTCGGCGTTACCAGCACACAGCCCTGAGGTGGGGAGCAGGCGGGAGGAATTGGGAAGAGGGGGGCACAGCTGTCTTGTATGGTTTTCTGGTTAAACTGAGAGAGAATTTTGAGTTTCATGTCAGCCGGCTCACATTACTCTTGCTCCCATCCACTTTAAGTCACATGGTTTCAGTTTCGGAACGTTTATGGAATAAAACAAAGCAGTTGGAAATGCTGACAAGTATTGGAAGCAATTACTGAAGTCTTATTCCCCCCCCCCCGTTATCCCCCCTCCCGCTAAGGGTCCAGTCCCAAAGGCTGGCCATGGCGGCAGGAGTGAGCATCCATGGTTGGCAAGCAGGGAGAGATGGTTGCAGATGCTCAGTTGGTTTCTTTCCTCCCCGCACCCCCTTTTTTCTTATTCAGTTCAGGTCCCCAGTCCGTGGGTGGAAGCTACCCCCACTCCGTGGGTCTTTCGCCCTTACTTAGTCCTGTCTGGACATACCTAGGTGCTTCTGAAGCCAGCTAAGTTGACAATGAGGATTAATCGCTGTATAGAGACAACATAACTTTAACTTTTGACTTACTGGTCAGCTAATTTCATTTTTTTTAAAAAAAACATTTTTATTGATTATATCCTCAGCCTACTCAGATCACCCTCCCTTCGCATTCTCTCTCCACCCTTGCCACCTTCCCCACGACATTGTGGAAGCTATAGTGTGTCCCACTGTGTCCCACACTGCACCCTTTTCCAGTACACCCTTTTGTCCACACTTCTTTGCTTGCAAATGTTCATTGCCACGATTCGTTGGTCTTGGTACGGGGCCTCTGGCTTCTGCTACACTATCAATACTAGAACCTCACTGGGTCTCCTCTCGGATATCCTGTTGTTGCCCTGTGTCATGGAGATCCTGTAGTTTTGGATCTGCAGGACCGGCCCCTTCATCCACGCCAGCAGATCATAGATGGGGTAGATGTTGGGGTGGGCTAATTTAAAGCCCTGGGTCTGGGCCTGAGAGGTATCTGAGCTGGTCAGCCTACTGGTCAGCTCTCTCACTCTCATACCCTTGGGGGAGCTCATTGGCACCCCCACCCCCAACCTGGGGCTAGCTCTACCCTGCTGCCCAGGCAAGGTGCAGGGCCTGATCTTCTAAGTGTTGCAGTTCTGGGCTTGTTCTCCTGCTCTCATGACCCAAGGGGCAGCTCTTCCACTGGCCATATGTGTTGAGGGATGTAGGAAGGGAGAAGGACATTTTTCTCTCTTCTTTGCACAGCAGATAAAAGGCAGGGCCAGCTCTCCTGTGCTCACAGCCTTGGAGCCAGCTCACCTGCAACCACCTACATCCAGGGGGCCAGGCAAGGTACAGGGCCTGCTCCCCTGCTCTCTTGACCCCAGAGCCAGCTCTCCTGACTGCTGTCGCTGGCAAGGGATATGGATCAGGGAGGGCATCTCTCTCTTGTCTCTGCCACTGTGAAGAGATGAAGGTAGGGTTGGCTCACCTGCAACCCCCCTAACGTTCCAGCCGCTTTCCCACAAGCTGCAGGTGGCTAGAGGCTGGGTCAGCCCTCAGGACCCCAGGGTCAGCTCTCCCACGTTGCTGAGGTAAGGGGTGGGGCCAGTTATACACAGCCCTCAGATGTCAACATGTCTAGGGCAGCAACCCAGACCATGGATGTCTGCCTGGCCTTCGGTGGTAACAAACCTCTGCTGCCGCAGGGCCATGGACCCAGACGTGACAGCACAGGCCAGCACCCCCCCCCATGGTCCCAGGTGGCATCACCGGCTACTCACATCAGTCTGTTCCTCACTACCCAAGTCTCCAGTTCTGCCTGTCTTCAGTATGCCCACAGCCTTCTGATTCATTTCTCCACCACTTACTTGCTCCTCTTAGTGGTTCCTGGGGTCCCAAGAGAGCTGTTCATCTCAGTGGTCTCAGGAGACTGTGCCCTGCTTGTGCATTATGGCACTGGGCAGGGGTCATCTCCGGCATGGGCTGCTCCCTCAGGTCTGTGGTTATCTCAGGCTCGCTCTCTGCCCAGGCCCCGTGGCGCTGGTCTGGTGGTTGTCTTAGGCTTGCTCCTTGCCCAGCCACCCTGGTGGCTCCTTTGTGAGGGTCACCTGTCTTGGACTCACTCCTGCCCAAGGCCTGTGGGGTTCTTCTAGCCTCTGGCTTGCTCCCCACTCTGGGCTACTAATCATCCAGATGTTTGTATCCAGATGTTCATAGGTCAGAGCACTGAGCTTAGACAGAGCCTCTCTCCTCTCTGCCACCTACTCACACACAGGTGACACAGCAGCCACACCTGCAAGGCCTCTAGAGACAGATAGCTAATTCCATTTCTAACCCCAGCTAATCACCCGCATCATGTGTACTAACTTGTAATAGACACTGACTAACTCCTTTAACGCCCACAGCATGCTAATGCTCAGGGCATTTGTGGGATGTTTCAGGAAGGGAAAAATAAGAGCATTCCTCCAACATCAGCTTGTGTTGGGGTTCAGTGACACCTTGGCAGAGTTCCAGGTTCTTGGGTCCCAAAACAAAGGATTGAGCAGAGATGCATGAGTATACCAGAGGCAGGGATGGTTCGTTAAGAAGAAACATGTGCCTGAGGGAGGGAAGCAATTTGGAGCAACGGGAGACATTTTATCTTCAGAATTGGCCCATGGTGCAATGAGTTAGGGCTTTTATGTCACAGAGTGAGGATTTTTTTTTTTTTTTTTTACTCATTTGCTTAGTCCAGGCTTTGTCTCTCTTGACTTGTCCGTTATGTGTAATTAGTTCAAAGCACACTTCCTCAGCATCTTAAATCTCCACCCAGGGGTGTATATTTGAATATCATCATGGGCCACGGGTCATCTTCAGACACCAAAGTACCTCCGTGCTGTGGTGAGGGTTTAGTTGGCCTGGTATGGGGTTTGGGTTCCTACCTTCCTCTTTGCCAAATGTTTTTATTTTTTTATTTTTTCCCCACATGCTAATTCTATAATGCTATGCATAAGGAATTCTGGGCTCTCTCCCTAACCCACTGCACTCTGTTTTTCTTCATGTTAAAAAAAAAAATGCAGTCTTGAAAGAAAGAGATAGGAGGTTTTGGAAGAATGAGGTGTTTGGCCTCCTCGCTTTCTGGTCCACAAAGCCCTTCTTTGCCTTACTAGCACTGCACCGAGCGAGACCCCCTCTGTAGGTCCCCTCATCACCTCCCTTTCTCTCTGTTCCCCAGTCACACTGTTGTCTGCCTCCTCTCATCCCTACAGACACCCTCTCAGCTTGTGTCTCTGAACTGTCTGTCTTCTCACTTCCCACCCGGGGCTCAGTCACCAGAACTCGGTGATTCACGGGAGATGAATCCTTCAGGACTTGAAGATTCTCACACTTGCCACGACCTCTAAAGCAAGTCATTTTCTCTGTAGATTATGGTTTGTGGCTAGAGGGACTGAGAAGGTCATGAAAAAGCTCTCGTTTTCCTCAGTAGGTCCTCTGTGCTCATCAGGACAACGCAGGATCCAGCTGTGACTTTAGGTGTTCCTCAGCAGAACCTCTTGTGCTCGTCTTTAAAGCTGTCTGCCTGGAAGTTGGTCACTCATGACTTGTGGAGGACAGGGACTGTGTCAGAGATTCAAGTTGAACGTCAAACCATGCTATGTTCTCGTGTTTGCTTATAGATGCCTGGGAGCATACATTTTAAGTGCAGCCTTTACTCCGGAAGGGGACCGTATTTCCGTGTGTGAGCCTCTCTGCACTGTGCTTCCCGCTCTCTCCTGTGAGAGGCTGCAGTTTATTTATTCTGTCAAGCGCCAAGCACAGCATAGGCTGGCATAACCCCCGAGGGAGAGAGAAGAGCTGGGGTGTAGACCAGCCGGGGCCATTGCCCCTTCCCCCCCACCTGGAGGAAGTAATTCTGGGCCGTGTTCAGTGTCTTGAACTGCCCTGTGGTTTTCGCCTACCTCCTGGTGCAGGAAGGAAGGTCCTGGCAGCACCAGGCCCCGGTGGGATCCGCCTCAGCTTGTGGAGCTGGCTCCGATCCAAAGCTTCTCCTTTCCATGCTAGGCGGGAAAGCATTGTATGCTCTCGGACTCTGACTCCACAGTTGGAAGCGTGGTCAGAGGCGGGTGCTAGGCTTCCTAGATGGCTCTGGTGGGGAAGGCGCTTGCTGTGAAGGCTCATGGCCTAAGTTCGGTTTCTAGGAAACAGCCTAAAGGCGGAAAGAAAGAACTCACAAAGCGGTCCTCCAGCTCCCACTGTGTCACATAACACAGCATTCACACGTCACACACATACACACACACACACACACACACACACACACACTAACAAAATAAACCAGTACTTTAAAAAGGATCCAGCTGATGGTAATAAGCATGATGATGTTTCTCCAAGGATAACCAGAGGGCCATGGTATCCCACGTACCACCTGGATTTACACTTCTGCCCAAGTAAAATTTAATTGCTCTTTCAAAGGCAGGAAAATATTCCATTGCCGGGAAATATGGCATAAAGGATTTCGGCACACTTCCTCTGGGTTTTTCTTACAAATTCTAAATGAGAATTTTCTGCCAATTTTGGGGCAGAAGCAGAGGGGCTGAACAGTTTTACCAATGGTTTTGATTATGGATTGTCTATATGGCATCAATAAAAATAACAAGCGCTGGATCTGATGGGCACCGGGCTTTCTTAAAAAGCTAATAAAAATTATGGGCAGTGGGAAGACCTCTTAGGTTTTAGATGTTTTTCTTATACTGCATATGGAAAGTCTATTTCCCAATATTTTAGTGCCGGGAGCACAATAACTGGAGACGAATATGTTCTCTTCAGAGTGCCAATAAGAATTGAAAATATCGTTTTCCAGCACAGCCCAGGCTGAAATCAACCTGTTTTATGGTAATTGTGGGTCCTGGCGGCAGACCACAGCAGAGCTTTGGAGGACCGGGTTTGCTGGCTCCCATCCTTCCAGTACGGACAACCCAGGGGATAATTTGTGTGAAGTGAAAGCGGAGAGTCTTCATTACTGTGGTGGGCGTCCGCCACAGCAACAGCGCTCCTACAAGATCCCAAAGTGGACATTGCCAGTGAAGCTGTGTCGTGGGAGTTAGGGAGTAGCGCCTTGCGCAGGGCAGATCCTGGCGTCACCCACATACATGTCTCGTAACCGCTGTGGCATCTGGAGTGACGGCGCAGAAGGACGGCACACGCCACATGGCAGCGACGGGGAGCAGCTGTTCCAGCCACGAGGAACACTTCATCCTCACCTGCCTCCCTTTCTCAGCAAAACCAGAGCCCCTTGTGACACAGGTGTCCTAGCATGGTGTTGCCTTAGATGGCTATTAAGTGTGTCATGAGAGGGGAGAATAAAAGAATCCTTTAGTGTTCATGTGTCTCATATTATTGACCCAGATGGAGTGATGGCCAAATCTTCTTAAGTTCCATTTTTTTTTTCAGTCTAAATTTAGTAGTGCCATAACCATCAAAGACACTGAGCAAGTAGCTAAGACATTTTCCTACAAGGAAAACTTAAGGAATAGATTATTTTGACTGAAGAGTCTTCCAAACATGAAGTTAATATTCAGACCGGGTACATTTTACTCCAAAACATACAAAGAAGAAAATCGGTTACTTATTTTGTGTGTTAGGAATAACCTTGATTAAATAAAACAAAAGTTAAAAAAAAAAAAAAAACAGAAAATGAACAACAATAACAAAACCCCTCCAAAACTGACAAACAGGACAGGAAACAACTCTCATGCATACATTCAGATGCCTCATCCCTAGACTAAATCATTAAACCAAAATTAAGAATATATTATAAGAAACATCTTGACCAGGTTGAAATTTTTCGTGACTACAGGGCAAAGGGAAGAGCCATCAGTTCAAAAAGAAAGGCCTTTGATGAAGTTCAGAGTCCAATCCATGGCAAGAGCACTGAGTGACTTGTGAATTAGAAGCATACTATTAATAAAGGGTGTTAGAGAAAAAAAACTGTGCTAAATATAACACTAAATTGTAAAATATTGAAGACAACCCCAAAGCTACTTAGAACAAGAAAATGAGTCCTTGTGTCTGCTAATAGATATCCCTAGCCCAAGAACTGCAATTTGTAGAGGTTGGAAGGAGGTAAGAAAAGTGCTGTGGTTGGAAAGTGATTTGGTTTCGTGCATTAGGAAAATCCAGGGATCCACAAATAATCATTTCAAGATTGCCAGAAACTGCATGGAGCAGAGGCTCACACACGCCTGCCTACCACCCTCCTCCTGCCGAGCTATGGCCAGCTGATGGCTTCTGGGGAGGGAGAGTCAGTTTTCTTTCTTTTTTTTTTAAATTTTTATTTTTTATATTAATTACAGTTTATCCATTTTGTATCCCAGCTGTAGCCCCTTCCATCCTCCCCTCCCAGTCCCATCCTCTCTCCCTCATCTCCTCCTATGCCTCTCTCCAAGTGCATGAATAGGAGAGGTCCTTCTCCCCTTCCATCTGATCTCTTTCCTTTCCTTCCTTCCTTCCTTCCTTCCTTTCTTCCTTCCTTCCTTCCTTCCTTCCTTCCTTCCTTCCTTCCTTCCTTCCTTCCTTCTCTCTCTCTCTCTTTCTTTCTCTTTCTATTCCTTCCTTCCTTTCTTCTTTCTGTCTCTTCCTTTTTTTCTTTCTTTGCTTGTTTCTTTCTTTATTTCTTTTTTTCTGACATAGGGTCTCACTAGGTAGCCCAGGCTGTCCTGGAACTCTCTATGTAGACCAAACTTGTCTGGAATGACAAGATCTACCTGCATCTGCCTCCTAAGTGCTGGGATAAAAGGCGTTTGCCACTGCACATGGAGAGGGTCAGGTGTTTTTGTTATTTTAAGGATGTAGCGCCTGGTAGGTGGAACTCCAGTGCTGACCTTACATGCATGTCTATGGGCAATGTGTAGGCAGCACAAAATGAACTTTGTGGGTTACAAAAAAAAAGACACAAAATTCAGAGGTGGTAGGGAATGGGAGGTAGAGCTGGGAGAAGTTATGGGGAGGAGTGAGAGTGAGTATGATCGAAACACATTGCATGGATGTATGAAATCTCAACACATTTAATAAAACATCATAGAGAAAGATAGATGGAATAAAATAATTTAAAAAATAAATTGGCTTTGGGGTCCTGGCAGATGGCTCAGTTGGTAAAGAACTTGATCTACAAGCATGAGAACTCTAGTTCAGACCCCCAGTACCCTTCAAGAGCTGAGTGTGGTATGTATGTGTGCTCCTGGAGTCACAGCCCCTGGGGGGTAGGCACAGCGGAGTGGGCGGGGGGAGGGCTGGCTGCCTCCTCTAGCTAGATTAAGATGTCCTAGGTTCACTGAGAAACTCTATCAAAAAAAAAAAAAAATTAAGGTGGAGAAAGACTGAAGAATACGCTTGCTCCAACAGTTACATACACACAAAATAAAATATGTAATGAATTGTTTTCCTATCCACCAAAAGCGAGTGCTTACCAAATGGAATTAAAACATCCTCAGTGACATTGTGGAAAAAATACTAGACACCTGGAAACATCTTAACCTGAGTTGGATCCCTGAAGCCCACATGACAGTGGAAACAGAAATCTGACTCCACAAAGTTAGCCTTTGACCTCCACGGGTGCACTGTAGCACATCCACGTGAACACACCTGTTGAGTCAGTTTAGTATAGTCATAGACAGATACAGTAATGGGATGAAAAGAAGGAATGAGTTACAAGCTGTAATGGTCAGTTGTGGTTCTTAACTTCACAAAGGAGAATCACCTGAGAACAGATTCCCAGCGAGGGATTGTCTGAGTCAGGCTGACCTGTGGGCATGACTGTGGGTGTTCGTCCATGTGGATGGAACAGTTCTCCAGGCAGGAGAACTTCCTGAACTCTGGAAGAGTAGAAGAAGCCAGCTGGGTGTGGACATGCATGCATTCCCTGTGCAGTGAGACCACCCGGATCGAGCCTCTTCCGTGAATTCCCTCCAGCGACGAACTAGAGCCTGGGAGTGTGAGTCAAAATAAACCCTTTCACCCCCAAGTTGCTTTAATCAGAGTATTTATCACAGCAAGAAGAAAATAAACCAAGGTGGACAGACTCATATAATACGCAGATATTTGACTTATGATAGCAATGTGTAGCCAGTCAATTGTAAAAGGGTTTATCTTTCATAACCATAGCCCGGATGACAAGTAATTAACGCTGGAAAATGAGACTGCGTGTTACCTCACACTGTGAAAGTCACTTCAGGGGCTGTGGAGGTCTGAATGAGAAGTGTTCTCTACAGGCTCATGTATTGGGACATTTGGTTTCCAGTTGGTGGCCCTGCTTGGGGAGATTATGGAGGTTTTGGAACAGTGGTCCTTGACCTGTGGGTCGCAATCACATATCAGATCTCCTACAGATCAGATATTTACGTTATAATTCATAACAGTAGCAAAATTACAGTTAGGAAGCAGCAGTGAGATACTTTTATGGTCGGAGGTCACCACAACATGAGGAACTGTATTAAAGGATCACAGCATTAGGAAGGTTGAGGACCACTGTTTTGGAACATGGAGCCATGCTAGAGGAAGTATCACTGTTGGTAGCCTTTGAGACTTACAGCCATGTTCTGCTTTTTTTTTTTGTGTGGTTGAGATGCAGCCATCTCTCAATTTATCTGCTCTGGCTGCCTGTTGCCATGCCTGCTCCAAATTATGGACTGCCACCATAATTTGCCACCATGGAACTGTGAGCCAAGATAAGCTCTTTATTCCTCCTACATTGCTTCTGACCATGGCGTTTGATCGCAGCAACCAAAAGCAACCAACAAAGGGACATCTGCAATCCCTTTTTAATCCCACTTAGTAGGATTTAAAAAAAATAAACAACAACAACAATAAATAAAGGGTCTCTTGCCTAGCTACTCGGGAAGTCCCAGGGTTCTTCTGTCTCCACAGGTCACCATCGCTGAGAGACAAATGTGCGCCACCCTGCATGCTTTCTTAACATGGGTTTGGGGCCTTGAACTCAGGTACTCGTGCTTGCAAGACAAACACTTCATTTCTCCATGGCCTGGCCATGGTTTTTGTTTATTCTCTGACAATTTCATGAAATGTGTTTGTATTACATTCTTTTACTTCCACCAGCTCCTTCCTGATAACCCACTACCTTTAAAATTCATGTTCTTTCTCTCTTGAGAAGAAACAAAAATGAAAACAAAACAGAGCAAGCACAAAGGGATGTGGAATCTGGCTTGTATTGGCCAACTACTCCAGCGTGGGGCCTGCTCTGGAGTGTGATGGAATACCCAGTGTCACTTTATTGACAGAAGTAGATTTTTTTTTTTTTATAGAGTTTATAGAAAAAAAAAAAGTTTTTCCTCTCCCAGCAGCTAGCGATTGCAGAATGGGTGGGAATTTTTGTCTGTGTCCCATTCTCTGGACTGTGAGTTTTGTCCCGCTTGAACATGTGCAGCTCTTGCACAGGCTCTCACAAGCTCATGGGCTCATGTGTGTGTCAGTCCTGCGGCATCCGGAACACGCTGTCCCTTTGGACTGGTCTGCCACCTCCGCCTCACAGAGCCTTTCTGCTTCCTCTTCCTCATAGATCTCTGAGCCTTGAGGGGAGGGGTGTGATAATGGCACCCCATTTAGGGCTGAGTGCTTCACAGTCTCTCACTCTCTGCACAGCTGTGGGTCTTCATGTTAATTTCTCTGAGGGTTGAATGACGCCCCCATCTACCATGCAGCAATATACAATTAGGAGTTGTTTTACGGCTATTCTCAGTTAACAGAATAATAGTAATAGGTTTTCCCCTAGTGGCATGCATAGTTTTAGGGATCAGGTACCCACTGTCCATTTCCTTCCCAGGAAGGTTGTGTTAATTTGCATTTTGGTCCAAAGGAGCAGGGAAATGTCAGTCTACCAATGCATGCACCAGCATTTTAAAAGGTTTTGCCAACCAAAATAGCTCTCAGAAAGCCTTTTGCTTTCATTAGAACCAAATTTATCTTTATTAAAGAGCTTAAACTTTTCTCACAGCTTTATTAACTATTTAACTCTCCTCTTTGGCTCTTGCTTCCATTATAGCGTCTGTACTTTTTCTGTTCTCATAGGGGATATGGCTGCCAGATGCTTTTCTTGCAGAGCATAGCCTCTTCACACTAGCTGTAAGAGAGAAGAGTGACGGCTTTTACTTCCATGGAAATTAGGCTTTATTTCATCGCAGGCATATAGCCTTCAATTGTATAGTATCGCTGACTGTAAGCTATCAGGCATGCACTGTTACAGTCTACAGTTATTATTGGCTAGTGTCACAAACGAAGCAATACTCTGGGTTAGACCTTGAGTCTTCTCCAAGGGCCAAAGCATTGAAGACTTAGTCTGTAGCATTGCGCTTTTGTGAAGTGATGGAAACTGGTGTTTATGTTCATATTTGTGTATGTCACCTGCATGTGCCAGTCTCAGCTGTCATCCATCAGGTGTCTACCTTGTTTTTTTTTTTTTTTTCTTTTTTTTTTTTATAAGGTCTCTTATTGGCCTAAAACTTATCAAGAACTCTGGTTGAGCTGGCCAGTGGGCTGCAGAGATCTCCTGTACCTAGTGTTGGGATTACATGTGTGTTCCACTATGCTTGCTGGTTTATTTGTTTTTAATTAATTATTTCTATTGGGTTATCCAACCTTTTAGAATCTAAGTTTTCATGGTAACTTCAAATGATGTTCTATATTTTGGAATGAATTTTTAAAATGAAGTTGTGGGCATCTTTGCCATGTAAGGTATAATTCTGTATATTTCTTGGCCATGTAAGGTATAATTCTATATATTTCATATAATCTATTTTTAAAATGTAATGCTCTTTCAATAGGAAGGAGTTGTTTATAGATTTTGTGTTGTGTTTTGTATGTTAAGTGTCCCTCTAAAGACACAAAAGCTGCAAAAGACTTGGTCCATGGCTGGTGGCAATATTTGGAGTTGACTGAATTATAGGAATTATGACATTATCAGTGGATTTAATGAGTGGGGCTTAGGGGGAAGAAGCAGGTCATTATGGGATGTCCTGGAGTGATATACCTTGTTCCTGACTCCTCCTCCTTCTGCCAGCATGGAGCTCTGCTTCCTCATGGATGCAGGAGCCAGCTGACATTGAAGCCCTGGAACCAAAAGCCAAACCAAACTTTCCTCTTCTCCACGTGTCCCTCTCTGTTTCATTACAGTGACAAAAAGCCAAGACACACGGTAAAAAACAAAACCCCCTCTTGGCTTATGAGTTGTAGTCATGACCCTGAACGTAACTGTAACCACAGAAACCTTTGTGTGGAATGGATCGATCAAATTTATAACACGCCGTCCTTATCTTCCTACCCTCACTGTCACTGTTTGTATGCTTTCCCGGGGAGTGGGAAACAAAATTAGGAACAAAAGTGGAGTCGTTTACAAGAAGGGACATGCCTTAAGGAGGGAATTAGTTAACGATGAAGCCGTCCAGCTAAGCTGTGGTGGTGTGGAGAGTTCTAAGGAACACCTCCACACTGATGTAACAGCTCTGGTGTGGGATGCTCAGAAACAGCTTCCAGCAAAACGTTATTCTGCTGGACCAGTGTGTCTCCCAGGCCCCCAGCAACATGCACCAATCCCACTGGCACACTGAGGCAATTCCATTTGAAACTGCTCTGTGGGAACTCTGATTTGTAGTGACTATAATAAAGTGAAACATTTTGTCATGTAATCTTTAAACATAGGCAACAGATTGCATTATTTGTGAAGAGTTTACCTCCCATCCTACTATTCTGCTTAAATTCTTGTTCAAGGATGGAGGGTATTTTTGTTTGTTGGTTGGTTGGTTGGTTGGTTTTTTGTTTTTCTTAAGTATCAACTCCAGGGGACAGAGATGGCTTAGTAGTTAAGAGCACTGGCTAATCTTGCAGAATACCCAGGTTTGGTTTCCAGCGCCCATACAGCAGCTCACAACCATCTATAACTCCATTTTCAAGGGATCTGATACCATCTTCTGACCTCCAAAGGCAGCAAGTATGCATGTGGTGTTACGTGCATACATAAATGCAGTCAGTCACCCTCAGACGTAAAATAAATCCAAAAAAGTAGCAATTCCAAAACCTATAAAAGAAACCGTAATTGTGATTATTTGCCTAAGTAGTAGAAGCTGGGAAATGATAATGACTTTTCAACCTTTGTACCAAGATCTTAATTTGACATGATGGTAAGTTTTAGCTTTGTTTGTCTTTACTGTCAAACTCTAAGAACATTAGTACATGGTACCCGCACTTAAATCAAAAAAAGAAACGCAGATTTGTTTGCAGTTTTTTAATCTGTTGTTAATAAGCTCGAAGGAATACAGCCTTGTCTAATAAACACATCAAGCTAATGGGTACCAGAGCCTTCAGAGGAGTGTTTGTTTGCTGTTTAGATTTCAGTCAGAATTAATCAACAATGGATGGGGCCTGCTGCATTTATTAGCAGCTCAAATCTCTGTGATTTAATGCCAGGTCCCTTTGACTCATTCCAGTGAGTGCTGGCAGGTTTACAGCACGGATACATACTTACATCCTCCGGCCTTAAAAAGAAAAGGAAAAATAGAGCCTGTACAGAGACCACAGGATTGGCAAAGGTTTCCCGGGAGCCATTTTGAATTTAGCCCTGTACACTGAGCCTGTGAATAGGAAGCAATTGATTCAGGAACAGTAGGGGCTTTTTTTTTTCCCCCTGAGGAAGCCTTCAGCTGTGCAGATGGCTGGCATATCCTGTCTGCTTTGTCTTTTATTTTACATGTTGTGCTACTTTCTTCTCACACTTTACATTGCCTTCCTTTTTCTCTTAGCTCTTTTCTCTTAGCTCTAAGCTTCCAAATTTTGGTGGTGGGGGGTGATGGCAAAGAGAGGCTTCAGGGCTTAACAAAGGGGCTGAGCCAGCCAGACTCTTTTGTACAGGTTGGTGGCCTTCTGCTAAATTGCTGGCGATGTCACTTCTTTGTCACGGTCAGCACCAGGATGTTCTTTGCACAGAAGTGTTCACTTTTGAATGAGTCTTCTGGAAGCTGACACAAAGATTAATCTAGAGCCCTCCCCACCCCCACCCCAGAGGCTCCTAAAAAACATACGTCTTTGTTCAATAGCCTGATTTCAGGACATTAACTCTTCAGGGTGACCTCATTTCTCAGCATTCTTCACCAGAGCTGTCCACAGCCTGGTGGTCATCTGTCCTGTTTCTCACACACGCCTGCATCACCAGATCAAATCATTTGTAGAAAGCTGTTACTACCAAGACTCTTCAAGAAACGCTGGATGGAGTCTTTGTTATTCTAGAACTATCTATTTTTCTCAAGGGACAAGATTTTCCATGGCTTCCCTCATACCACAGTCATGGACTGTGGGTGCCATGGATCTCAGGCTGGCTTTGAACTCAGTATGTAGCCAAAGATGACCTTGAACTCATGACCCTCCCTCTACTCTCTACCTTCTGAATGCTGGGATTACAGGCATGTCCTCGAACACCTCCTTTATACAGTTTTGGGCCTTAGCCTGGAGCCTTACTCATGTTAGGTGAGCATGCTTCCCTGAGCTGTAGCTCGGCCTCAGGAGTTGAATACTGAATATGTTTGAGTCAGTCTCTATTTCTGTCCTCAGAAACAAAATTTCCTCTCCCACCATCTTGCTTCACAGACTGTAGCCTTTCTCTTTCCCTCTCAGATAGAAATACATTTTGAAGAACACTATAGAAAATGGGTACTTGTTCCAGTACGTCCATGTTCCATATTTAAGGAGTATCTTTTGGTTTTAGTAGCAAATCTATGTAAAGATGAGAAACCCCAGCTTGTTCGCCACCTGTCTGCTCCCTTTCCCCCAGCACTCGGTCTGGTGACATGGTTCCTTTCAGCAAACAGAAACTTGGTGGGGACTTTTTTTTTTTTTATTCCCTTTCTCATAATTGGACCAGAAATGGGGAATAAATATGACTTTGAAACAGCCTGCTGCTTTTCCCTTTCTGAAAATTGACTCTTCTGTTTACACAGGGAAATGCGTTCAGACAGCCCTTTCTTTCTTATCATTAAGTAGCATGTGTAAAGCATTCATCCAAGGATAGAAAAGGATCCTGTTCTGGAATACTGGCCTAAGATCAGCAAACTCCTAACACAGGGATGCTTTCTCCCTGCTCAGGCATTCTTCACAGACTCAGCACTTTGGTTTGTTAAGGGATGTTCATTTTGACTCTGCCATGCTTCTTCTTCTCCTCCTCCTCCTTCTCTTCCTTCTTCTTTTCTAGCACTTTTTAAAATTGTGTGTCAAAGGCATTGCATGTAACAAGCTGGGCTCTTAAATGAAAATAAATAAATAAATAAATTCAAGACCAAGAACAAATTTTTGGCTAAAGAAGTGAGTTTATTATATTTTTGAAATAATAATGATGATGATAATGGGGATATGGGGAGATGATGATGATGATGATGATGATGATGATGATGACGACAACTACCCAACAGTATGAAAGACAAGTAGGAAGGATCATGTTCAGTGAAGCTGGGCAGCAGGCACACCTGCAGCCATGGCACCACAGTAGGTACCCCCATTGGGGAACAGAAAGTCAGTGTGATCCTTGTGAGCTGGTCCAGTGGATGCTCTTTGTCTTTGACATGGATTCTGATTGATGCTTTGAGAGACACCAGGGTGCAGGCGGGGAATCGCTGATGTGATTGTTACAGAATTGCTGATGTGTACATTACTGCATGATGGCCACTGGGAACAGAGCACACAGTAGGTGAACAAACTTCCTTGGGAGCCATAGGCAGCTGAAAATTCATTTTTTTGAGCTGGCTCATCTGAACATTTCACCAGATTACAAGTTGATCTTTAGCTAGGTAGTGCTGGCACATGCCTTTAATCCCAGAGGTAGTCAGATCTTTGAGTTTGAGGCCAGCCTGGGCTACAAAGTGAGTTTCAGGACAGCCAAGGCTACACAGAGAAACCCTGTCTCAAAAAAAAAAACCCCAAGTTGATTAGTGTAGTCATTATTAACACATTACCTGACAAATATATATAACAGCAAAGGCAGTTACTAAAACTGGTGGCTTATGCCTGTAATCCTAGTACTCAAGAGGCTGACACAAGAATATTACTGTGAGTTTGAGGCTAGCCTGGGCTACATAGTGAGTTCCAGACTAGCCTGAGCTATGTAGAGGGTTCTTCACCTCCCAACCCTCAGAAGAGCAGAGGGAGTAATTCTTTGAAGCTCATCACTCTTCAGTCCAGAGCTGACATCATTTTTGCTCGGAGACTACTCTCATTGACACATCTGTCTTACGGAATGTCAATTTCAAGTATGTTTCTAGGGGCTAAGACTGGGGCTCAGTGGGTAGAGAATTTGCCTAGTGTATACAAAGTCCTAAATTCAATCCCAGCACCACATAAACTGGGCATGAAAATGAATGCATGTAATCCCAGCACTGAGGAAGTGGAGGGAGGAGGCAGCTCAGGTTCATTCTTGGCTATACAGGGAGTTTGAGAACACTGTCTACAGGAGACCCTGTTTCAAAAGTAGAAGATATGTATATATATATCCAACCCTGATACATTAGGTTGGTAAGAATATTACCAATCAGCACAAGCATTATTTTTACATTGTATTTACCTATTTATTTATTTATTTGTTTGTTTGTTTATTTATGCACATCGTTACTAACATCACTGAAGGTCAAGTTGAGTATGCACAATCTGAAATCTAAACTCCAAAATCTGAAACTTAGCTTTCAGATTTGATACATATGCAGAAATTCCACAGTGGGCCTCATGGGGTGTGTCAGAACTGACACTTGGACAGCCCAGCACGCAGACGACCCAATAGATCCACAAGAAAATTGCCTTTGTGACCCATCATCTGTGATGGCTATCTTCACAAACACAGATTCTTTGTGCAAACATGTATGAATGCAGTGAGCCAGGCACCATAGTTCATGCTTACCCATTGATGCTAATATCAGAGAGAGAGAGAAGCAGATAGATCCCTTAAAGCTTTGTGGCCAGTTGGCTAGCATTGTACGGCAAGTGCCTTTACCCAACTGAGCCATCTCAGTGACCAAGAGGGAGTATTTTGACTGATGTCATGGGTATCTCAGTGCATTGGGCAGGCCAGAGCAGTGGCATAAATTCCTGGATAAAGTGGTGCTCAATAAGAATGCTGGAATACAGAAGCAGACGAGACCAAGAGACTGCAGAGGTCAGCTATAGACTTCTGGGCCATGTGTGGTTGCCAGGTACTTCTGGACCTTGCTGCTAAAACATATTCCTGTCCTCCTGTTTCTGTCTAAAAATACCAGACTGGGTCTCAGATGCGTATTATCTTTAGGACTCCCTGGCCACAGAAGCAGGTAGGAGAAGCAGGGGAATCCTCATTCTCAATCTTTGGTCAAGGACTCTCCAGCAAGCCTCTGGCTGATGAGGTGCTAATGGGCTGTTATTCCTGGCCACTTGACTGAGACATCAGACAGGCTGACAGACACACTTTGAAGTGTGCCTCTAATGGGAAGATAAGCACACTTCCTGACTTAGCCTTAGCTTTGTGTCACCACCTGGGATATAGAATCTAGACTATATTGGAAAGTGGTAGCAGCATAGCGTGGCTCCGAGGCTTGGCCTTGCTGTGTTTGATTTGGTGAGTAAAGCTTCGCATAGGCAGCCTCTAAATAACTGCAAACCTCCTTAGGTGACCCTTTCACACCGCCTCCAAAAAAACAAACAGAAGCTCAAGTCCTGTCCTATGAGATGAATTTACTGCCATTCTCAACTTCTCTCTTCTCCGATTTTACTCCCCCACCCCACCCCCGCATTCTGTCTCATCCAACACTAATTAGATAAGGTCAAAACCGCCTCTTATCTATCTGAGCCCCAGTCTGCGGTGTGGTGATTTACACACAGCAGATTGGAATGTTTAGTATGTAGACATGAATAGAGCTCCTCTTCCCTCCCACCCCAGTGTGTGCACGTTCATGTGGGTGCACATGTGCGTTACCCCTCACGTGCTGTCCACCTTAGCTTTTTTTCTTTCAGTTTTCAAATTTATTTTTGTGTGTATGGGTGTGTGCTAGCTAGTTTTTACCTCACTTGACACAAGCTGGAGTCATCCGAGAGAAGGGGACGTCAGTTGAGAAAATGCCCCCCATACGATGGAGTTGAGGGCAGGTCTCCAGACCATTTTCTTAAGAGTTGATGGGGGGAGGACTCAGCCCATTGTGGGTGGGGATACCCCTTAGCTGGTGATGTAAGGTAGAATGCTGAGCAAGCAATGAGGAGTAAGCCTGTAAGTAGCCCTCTTCCGGGGTCTCTGCATTCGCCCCTGCCTTTGGATTCCTACCGTCTTTGAGTTCCTGCCCTGGCTTCCTCTGAAGGTGATGTGATGTGAAGTGGACATATGAGCAAAATAGACCCTTTTCTTCCCAGGTTGCATTTGGTCATGGTGTTTCATCACAGCAACAGTAACCCTAATTAAGGCAAAGTTTTTTTTCCTGCATATGTCTGTACACCACATTTGTGCTTGATGCTCTTAAGAGACTGGAAGAGGGTATTGGATCTGCTGTTACGAGAATTACAGCTGTGAGCCATCCTGTGGGTACTGGGAATCGAACCTGGGTCATCTGGAAGAGCAGCAAGTGCTCAGAAGCACATATCCATCCTTCTAGCCCCTATCTCATTTTTTAAGATGGGAGTTTTCCTTCGGCCTGGAGCTCGCATACAAGGGCTTCTGATAAGCTAGTCCTGGGACCCTTCTGTCTCTGTGCCCTCGGTGCTGGGATTACAGCTGCACTCCTGTTTCATGAAGGTTTCAGGGATCAAACTTGGGCCCTCAGGCTTGTATGGCAAATACTTTATCAACTGAGTCATCTCCAAACCTAGATTAGCTTTTTATGTAGGTCAAGACCCCAACAGGATTCTTGAAACTAAAAAGGTTTCTGCCTTACACTAAGCCAGACCCAGCACAGGACTCCTACTTGCCTTTTGGTGTTTAGATTGTAGCTCACTTGCCTCAAATGAAACTTGGTGGGATTCTTCAGACTAAGCTTTAGGGCTTGTGCTCTGAATATGAACTGTCCCCACAGCCTCGTGTGTTTAGTCTCTAATGGTTGATGCTCTTTTGGAACTTTGTGGCCTTTTAGTGTTATAGCCTAGTCTGCCCTTAGCTTCCAGATCTACCAGGAAGTGAACAAATTTTCCTATAAGTTCCCACGGCTAGCACCACAGCCACCACTGCCATACCCCTCCCCCCCCAACCTCCATGCCGCCTTCCTTACCACGATGGATGGTAGCCTGAAACTTTAAGCTAAAATAAACCTCTCCTGCCTTACCGTGCTTCTATCACAGTGTCAACAGCATTAGCTAACACAGGGTGTGAGGGCCTGATGGGAAGGGGATAAAAGTCCTCTGTGTGTGGGTTTCATAAGGGCAAACTGACAGGGTCCACATTGGTGTCACACTGCTCAGTTCTTGTCTTAAATACCTACTAGAGTTATTCATCTTTCCCTCTCTATCAAGTTCAGACACCACTCACTCTTGCCTTGGTTTTGCTTTTTCTTTTTTTCCAAAATGCCACATGGTTGGACTCATATAATAACTAACATTCTCTTTACAGTTAATTTTGGGTGTTACCTTGCCTCGGTAGAGAGATGTCTAGAGAAGAGGGGATGTCTGTGAGTGTTTCCACAGCATAGGTCAATGACTGGAAAAGACCTACCTCAGTATGAGTGGCATGTGATAGCTAGTCATGGTTGCCAACCTGGTACACCTAGGAAGAGGGGTTCTGAATTGAGGCCTCCATCAGTTTGGCCCATAAGCATGTCTGTAGGGGCATTTTCCTTATTGTGAGAAGGAGGTCCTAGTCCACGATGGGTGGTATTATTCCTAGACAGGTAGGCCTAAACCATGTAAGTGGAGGCACACAACTTGAGAGGCAGAAGTAGGTGGATCTCCGAGTTCAAGGATAGTTCTAGGGCAGAGAAATCCTGTCTTGAAAAACAAACAAACAAACAAACAAACAGACAGACAAACAAAAATAAAAAAGAAAGGAAGAAAGGAAGCTGAGCAAGCCAGGGGGAAAGCAGTTTTTTTCTCATGGTCTCATGATCACTGTTTCAATTCTTACCTTGGCTTCCCAGACGATGGACCATAACCTGCAAGCCAGATAAACCCTTTCCTCCCAAGCATTGCTTTTGGTCAGTATTTTATCATGGCAACTGATGAATCAGCTTGCCTCCATCCTATGCTTGAAAGCCATCTTATAGTAAAGACAACTAGGCTCACTCCTGTGTATTTATAAACCCCTGTTTCTCAAGGATTGGGCTATGCTCAACTGTAACCTTAATTACAAATGGTCTGCACTGCTTGTTCCAGGAAATGGCAACCATGTGTTTGTTTTAAAAAGTTATTATCACCATATTGCAGCCCTACCTTTGCTACATGCTGTTATAACTACCTGTTGTTACAACTGCCTTGTTACAACCACCTTGCAATCATGCCCTTGTTTCAGGAGGTTGTTTTGACTAACTTGTTATGCTTTTGTTCTTCTCATGTAGCCCTGCTTATTTTCCCCATCAAATCCTCCTACCCCTTGAGGTATAAAAAACTTGCCTTCCTCGTGTCCAATGCTGGCAACCATTGTACATGAGTAAAAAAGCTTTAATTAATTTGGTCATGATGATTTGTGTCATTTCTTTCTCCTCATAGACTTTGGGATTAACAGTAACAGTGAAACAAACTGGAACAGATACCATTAGACCAATCTTGACAAGAATACAAAGGAAGGGGCAAAGGCTCCTGAGACAAAGACAGGTTCCCTTGCTTGCTGTGGACATCAGACTTGGTATATTCCTCAGCCTTTGGAATTTAGATTTGTAGCCATTTGGGGGTTCTTGGGCCTCTATATTTCTTTCCCTCGTTCCTTCCTCTGCCCCCACCCCCACCCCCAATCTCTGTTCTCAGGGTCTTACTCTCTAGTGTAGGCTATCTTTGAACTCTTAATTCTCCTACTGTCATCAGAGTGGATTAAAAAAAAAAATCAGTATTCTATACAAATATTACATGGCTGAGAGGATGTTTTGGGCAGTCTGTTCCTTTGAGGGAAGCCACAGCTGAAAAGGAGGGTGGGGCAGTGGAAAGACTTAAAATCCTCAAAGAGAACCACCCTTGTCCTCTTGGACAGAGAGGAGGAAGTGAGGGTTGGAGGAGAGGGTGGGCTGACCACTCTCAAGCATTCAGTTGCCAACTGCTCGTAGAGCTAGCCACTGTGTTTGTGTGGAGAGGGCAATTTCTGGTAAAAATAGTTAAAGCACTTTAAGAACAACTGTGGGAAGTTTTAATCACAGGTTTGGTTTTTTTTTTTTTTTTTTTTTTTTTTTTTTTTTTTTTCTGGAGGAAGAAAAAGAGAAACAGACATTTCCATTTTGTAGTCAGTGGGCTTAAAGGCTTGAGTCCTTTAGTCAGTGTGGAACATGCCAGGCAGAGGGCTCTTTTCACTACGGAAATTATGACTTGACAATGTAACATTTTCACTTAGAAAAAGCAAGTGTTCCTGTGATTTTTTTCCCCCTCAAACTTAGATCGTTGCTGTATTTAGAAAGAAAAAAGTAAAAATATCACTCATAATTTTTACCATTGTCATAGAAATAGAAGTCTTATTATGGGTTAGATTTCTTAGTATGGTTAAAAGAGACAGAAAAACCAGCTTGCTAATTTACTTAAAAAATTGATGCTTTGGGGGGCCTGGGAGCAGGGGCAGCAATTACAAGCACTGGCTGCTCTTACAGAGGACCCAGGTTCTGTTCTCTGAACCCTCAAGACACTCCACAGCTGCCCGAAGCTCCAGTGGGCACTTCATGCCTGTGGTGCTCGCACAAGTACACAGGCAGAACACGGATGCACACAAAATAAATATAAATCCTTCAAAAAATTATAAACAGTCATGCTTTGCCTATAAGAGTGTCAGAGGACATGGTGACTAAATTGTAAGGTTCTAAAGTTCCGCTTGAATTGTATTTATTGTCTAAATATTCTTTATAGCTCATTGACTGCTTAGACATTTCATAAAGATTTACAGACTGAGTTCTGAGATGTCTGAAATAAAAGTATGCATTAATCGCTTAAGACTATCACATGTCAGCAGATACTAATTAAGATAACAAAGATATTATTGCTAACAAAAAAGATTAATATGGACATTAGATGTAAAAATAATGGCTTTATGGACTTTCCTTTTGCAGCTGACAGCATTATATTGTGGATTAAGTGACCAATCATGTCATGTAATAATACTCAGAACAATATGTTTCATATAAAACAACAGATAGACAAACTCTTTCTAAATACAAACATATATTCAGGGCCAGGAGGCCATGGAGGCTGTCAGTTAATACTAAGAAGCGTTGAGTATGTGGACTCCTAGTCAAAGATCCTGAAAGACACGTTAATAAATTATGAATTTATTTGTGGGGGACAGAAATCCTTTTTCAAAGTGATTTTTCACTTATTCTGTGAGAGCTTCAACCTAAACCCCTTTCTTCTACAGCTGCCCTTTCATGAACGGCAGCGGCTCATTAGTGTGTGGAGTATGTGTTACATTGAGCATCTGTTCTTTATAAATGCATGATGCTGTTTCTTCTCTGTACATTTTTACTGGCAAATCAACATGCTTTGATGGCAGCTACCAGTCACTTCTGCCTTGCAGTGATTCTGTAGTTAGCATGTGGCAGTCAGCGCGGATGACAATTTTTCTAAAAGATACTTCAGAGAAATCGGCGAACTTCCCCTTTTGGAGATGTGTCATGGCTGGAAGTGTTTCTATTCCACCTCCTTCTGATGTCCTTCTTTTCTCAAATAAATTCTTATATATCTGTGCAAATATATTTTTCAAACTTCTGGCTAATCTATTTTATGTACCTGAATGTAGAACACGTAAAGTAGTGAGACTCATTTCCATGTGTAGATTTTGGAATAGATTTCAATATAAACACAGCTTTGACCATATTCATAGAAATAGTATATTTAAACTTCCGCATTAGTTGCCTTTTGTCATTCTAACAAAATGCCCAAGATGGTTGATTTAAAGGAGGAAAGATTTATTTTGCCTCATGCTTTCAGAGATCTCATTCTATGGTTGGTTGGCTGCATAGCTTCCAGCCCAGGACAAGCCAGAAACATCATGATGGAAGGACACAGCTGAGGAAGACTGTTTACTTTATGGTGTCTAGGAAGCAGAGGGCACTAGAAATTAGCAAGAGAAAGTTGGGAGTGGACACACACACACACACACACACACACACACACACACTGTCCACTTCAAATGCCTCCAATGACCTATTTTCTGCAACCAGGCCCTACCTCCTAATGTCCCAATTCACCTGTGAGCTTATTAATGGGCTGATTAAGCCCTGGATGAAGACAGCACCCCCACAGCCCAATCCTATCTCAACAGTGCTGCCAACTGGTAACAGAGCCATGGGCATAAGGTAGGGGACGCCCTCATATCACTTTACACACCATCAAAACATTTTACAAGATGTCATGGTTAGGGCTAGTTGTCAACTTGATGAAATCTAGTATCACTCTAGAGACAGGCCTCTGGGTATGCCTGTGTGGGACTATCTTGATGATGCTAATTAAGATAGGAAGACCCACCCAATGTGGGCTGCACCATTCCTTGGCTAGTACCTGGATCCTGTAAGTGGAGAAAAAGGGAGCTGAGCATCAGCCTGCATTCTCTCTGCTCAGCTTTCTGATTGTGAATGCCTTGTGAGCAAGGCGCTCCTGCTCCATGACTTCCTGCTATGATGGACCCTACCTTTGACCCATGAGCCAGAATGAACAGGAAAGGAAATGCAGACACTGTGAAACATGAAGACTGTAAATGTGGGCCCACATCTGTGTACCTGTAGTGAGCTCTCGGCTCACCTATAGATATGTCCCTTTCTGGGCTCATACTCCCTGCTTCTTGGTCTTCTCTGGCAATTTCTCTCTTTGCAATGAATTACAATTTTCCCATTTACTCATACAAGTATATTCAAGCTGACGAGGCTGCATACTTCGCTTAGTGAGGGCAGCTGGGTAAGCAAGACTAGGCTACTTTCTTTCTTCTCCTTCCTCAGCCTGAATGCTGGTGACAGGGACTGGAGGAATTCTGTTTTCAAGGTTCTTCCCAGGACATAGCACGACCGTGGTCAAATTGATGGGATTTAGAACCATCTTGGAAACATAGCTCTGCATGTGTGTGGGAGGGTGTTTCCAGAGAAGTTTAACTGAGAAGGGACCTACTGGATTCACCTCCTCTTGGACTGAATGGAGAAAGTAAGCTGAGCAGGAGCTGCCATCACTCCCTACTTCCTGGCGGTGGGCGCCATGTGACCGGCCACCTCACGCTTCCGATGTCATGCCTTCCCTGTGCGCTGCTTGAAATCTTAAACTGGAGCCAACGCGTATCCTTCCTTCCCTGAGTTGCTTTCATTAAGTATTTTCTCACAATAATGAGAAAAGTGATGAAAACACCCACTGTGCATAACACCCACTGTGCAAAACATCTTGACTGTGGGGTACATGTTCCCCAAGGCCTGGTTCCTGTGTCATCAGCTCAGTGCCACCGCTCATCTTTCTTCTGACCCTGGCTTGGTTAGGAATGTTCTTCAGTCCATCTCCACTCTGTGAACTCTAGGCCTCCAAGTGTCCTTCAGTGTTCAGCCAAGGTACTGTTGGGCCTCAGAAGTGTCCTGCGACAGTGCTTTCTTCTCTCTAAGTCAGCTGTCCTCCTTTCCTTTGTGTTATCTGTGAGCATGGCCTTCCTTACCATGCAGGCTTAGAGGGTCTGTGTTCTCAGTGGATTTAGTTCCGTGTTGGCGTGATGGCGTAGTATTCGTTTGTTAATGTAGCCTTGTATGGTAGGGTGTGTGACAGCCAGAGTCGTTAGGGGACACTAACACTGACTTCACTGGGGTCTGGGGAAATGGCGGCAGTGGTGAGGGAATCGTCATTTCCTTTTATGGGACTACAAAACAGCTGGAATCTCAGCGCTGGAATGTCCTTCAGAAGACTTAGCCTTTGCATAGGTCTGTTGCCTATGGCGAACAGAAGAGGGTGTAACATACCCAGGAACTGGAATTACAGGTGGTTGTGTGTTGCCGTGGCTGTGCCGGGGACCCAATTCAGATCCTCTTCAAAAACACAAGCACTCTTAACCGTGGGGACATCTCTCTAGCCCCGTGTGATGTTATTCCAAAAATAACTATATTTTCTAACTTGTAAGACATTTCTATACATTATTTATGTGCTTAAAAAAAAGTTGTAGTACAGCTTGCTTGCTGGCCACATTTTTTTTTTTTTTTCCTACAGAACATTTATTGGGATGACAAGCTCTCTAAGTCCATGGGACAGAGGACTGTGAGACGTCTGCAGTAAAGTGGGCTGGGCGGTGGATCTTCTCATGGCAACCCGTAGGCATTTAATAAATGCTTCAGAATACACAACAAGCAAGCAGTAACCCACCTGCTTCCTGTGGGAGTGCAGTGTGCTGCCTGCCCCCCGTGTGGCGGCTTGTATGACTGTCTCTAGAAGGCTTGCCTCATTCCAAGATCATTCATTCTGCACTCAGCAAGTGCCTATTTTGTTTTCATGAACAGAAAACAAAGAATATTTTATTTACCTTTTTTTTTAAACTTTGTTTCTGTGGTTTAAAAGATGAATGTTTAAAAATAACAATATTTAAATATTGTACTAACTATCCAGGACACAAGTGTATATGAGACAGCAAAGATTATGGAGACCTGTTAAGTGGGGAGGGGACTGTGGGTCCCTGGAATGACTGGAGGGTTTGGCATGGATTGACTGCATCATCTCCCCCTGCCTCAGCATTAAAGCAGTGGTTCCTTGAATCCTCTTGAGCCAGGAGAGGCTTAAACTGCAAATGTCATTGTTAGTCTGGTAGAAATCTCCTATTTAGACTAGAGCTTTGCTATTGGTGTTTCCAAGCCTGTGTTGACTGCCTGTTTCACTAGACTGCTCAGCCAGAGGCCAGACCTCATTTCCACACATTCTCCTGGAGAGGGATCCACACAGTAAGTGCACGCTTGACACAAAAGAGGAAATTGGGGCAAATTTGCAATAATGGGCTCGTGTCATATCTCAGACTCCTGATCAATCCCTTACTAAGGATGTTTAATTTTCTCCTTTTATTTCATTTTTAAAAGAGTGTTTATTTATTTGATGTGTATGGGCATTTTGTCTGCATGTGTTTTTATGTGCCATATGTGTGCCTGTTGAGATGAAAACCAGAACAGAGCGTCAGATCCCCTGGAAGTGGAGTAACAGGTGGCTGTCAGCCATCATGTGGTGGGAATTGAACCAGGTCCTTTGGAAGAGCAGCCTGTGATCTTCACCACTGAGCTGTCTCCTCAGCCCTTCCTTCAAGAATTTAATGCTTCTTTTACTTTCTGAGAGCTCTGATCTTCCATATGTCTTCTTGATCGACCAGCGGCTCACTGGTAAGTCTGTCATACTCAGAATCAAGGGCATAAGTAACCATGCTGTCACTTTCATAGTCCAGTGGAGGGATGGGTTTGCTGAAGTAAGTTGATTTGTTGTTATGTTGAAAGGGAAGGAAAAGATAGAATGAAATAAGACATTTATTGCTTAAAGCATTTGTACAAAACCATGAATCTACACACAGAGACACATAAAGTCATGTGTACACACAGACATACACACATAGATACAGACCACAAAACACAAAGACATGTAAGAGACACCCAGGGACATAGACACACAGCAGAGACATAGTAGGCACACATGCGAACATATATGCATGCAGACACCCATGTATGGGTTTTTGACCATAAGACAGGGGCATCATTCTGGTCATATTGTGCAATTTGTGTACGAAAGGTAACCGCTGGAACACAGTGTTCATTTCCATCAATTCACACCAATCTGAAGTGGCAGATATCTCCTGAGGTCTCAGGCTGTGCAGATGGATAGCTGTTCCACCAAGAACATCATAGAGCACAGCTCTACAGTTGGGTTTGTCTGTGGGGCATGCTCACAATTAGACCCTTAAGCTAAGGTTGGGGTGGGGGAGGTGTGGATTTTCCTGCTCATTCTTTACAATTGTGACTAGGAGGTAGGCCTGTTGCCAATGTCCTGAGTTATGACCTCATTAGAAAACAATGCTCTGTCTGGCTCATAGTCAGTTCCAAAGATGGTCTGTGTCATTCAATCCCTCTGTCCCTCTTGCCTATCCTCCCCATGCTTCGGATTGCTCTTTCAGGGACAATGTACAGTTTGGCATAGAAGCTCCCTGACAAAGTCCAGCATAATTAATTGTAAAGACCCTTCAACTCAGGATCCAGAATAAAGCAGATTGTCAGGGCAAGGGTATTTCTTAATGCCTGACCCTGACCAGCATTAATTGATTGCCCTTCTGGGCATCTGAATAATTTACTCCATCAGGTTATAAAATAATGTTTGTTTGTTTGCTTGTTTTTTGAGACAGAGTTTCTTTGCATAGCCTTGGCTATCCTGGATTGACTTTGTAGATCAGGTTGGCCTCAAACTCATAGAGATACACTGGCCTCTCTCTCTCTCTCCCCGAGTGCTGTAAAGAACAATCAAGAGCATTAGCTTCATTTATACAGTGTATGCCTATGTGTGTTTGTGTCTGTATATATGCACATTCGTGTCTGGTGCATGGCATGTATGTCTGTGTGTGTGTGCATGTGTCTACATGTCCATGTAAGTGTGTGTGTACATGTTTCCATATGCATGTGTGTGTACATGTGTGTTTGGCTACGTTTGTATATGTATATCTTTATGTGTATACATAATGTATGCATATATGTATGACTGTGTACATGTGTTTGTGTATGGTTGTGTATGTATGTATGTATTTATACATACATAGATGTATGTATTTTGTATACATATATGTGTACATGAGAGTAGACATGTGTATGTATAAGCTAAAAACTGAAAATGTAGACATAAAGGTGTGGGTCCTCTTGCTCTATGGGGTTGAATTCTCAAAGGTTACATAAAGAGAGTGTGCATGTTGCGTAAGAGGATAATTTATACTAAGTAAACACAGGCATGTGGGCCAGGAGGGAAATTGCTTCATTAACTACCTGCTTATCTTATCAGGGCTTTAATTTTTGGGTTTTCTGGAATGCACAGCAGGACTGTGTTGCTTCTGTGGCCTACAGATGAGCTTTCAGTGCTTTACTCCATACTCAAATGTTATGATGTCAGCGGCTGCCTGGGCTGTGGCAAGCCTGGGCTTAACAGGGCTCATCAGCTTCACTTTTGCTTTTGCTCTCACTGTGGAACCCACTCCTATCTTTTACAGTGCCTGATTATACTTTCGGAGGCAAACTCTAGACTCTAGGGTTCCTGAAAGGGGCAGGAGAAAGGTGAAACCAATGGAAGCCATTTTCCTCAAAGGATCTTTGGGCTTCAGAACTGTAAGGATTAAGAGTCACATTAACCCACTAGGGAATACAGCAGTTACTGCTCAGATCTTGCTTTGTTTTTTGAGACAGGGTAGCCTCTGGCTTACTATGTGGTCAAGGATGATATTACACTCTTGATCCTCCTGCTTTCACCTTCAAAGTGCTGGGATAACAAGGCTGCCATTTTATCTGGGATTATTTTCTTCTAAGTGCCTGGAAACTTTTTACCTGCCTATGTGGCTTTCATAAAAACATGAATTTGAAATGTGACAGCGCATCTGCAGGGTGCTAGTCCCAGTGTTTCCGCATAAATTATCAACAGCATTCAGAGAGCACCTTGGGTACCCTCCCATAGCCACCTCCCTGAAGCCACCTTTCCGCAGCCGGGCCCTAATTTTGTCCTGGGTCTCATCTTCTTTTCTGAAGAGGAGCCGCTGAGGATAGAAGGGATTGCAATTGTTTCATGCAGAGAAGCTTTTGCATTCCACCCTACATCACACTGGTGGGAGGAAGAGGGATTGTGATGCTATCATAGGCTTCAGGTGACAACACAGTGGCTCAATTTCATTCTCTCATAGGTTTTAGAATGCTGGCATTAAAATATATAGGCAAATCTCAACAAATAAGGGTGGAAACGTGTTTAAAAGCATGGTGGGAGAACTGTTGACACCCGGTGACTTGAAATGGGCAAGAGATTTTTAGCTGGGGATAAAAGTGCCTATCTGCACATGCTATCTAACAGGGCTTCACATATACTCATTATGTAATCACACATGATACCTCTGAAAGAGAGAGGATGGAAGCTGCATGTGGTTATGGAGATGCTGGAGAAAATGCTTACGTGGTTCCACGACCATCAGCACCACTGCAGGTCACCTGGTGCTGGATGAGGACCAGGCTCTGACATTTTTCAGTGCATTCTGCATCTGGCTAGCTCTGGCTGAGCCAAAGGCTCCTCACTTCTTTTCTCTTGATCTGAGCCACCGTGTTGTCACCTGTAGCCCAGAACAGTGTCACCTTCCTCTCTCCTCCACGGCAGTCTCATATAGGGTGAAACAAAGAAGTTTCTTTTCACAAGATATTGCAATTCCTTGCTTCCTTAGTTCACTCCTCAGACAGGAAGCCAGAGTCCAGGGGTAAAGTGGAGCTGGTCTGGTGTGTGGTGGTTCAGTTAGTAGAATGCTTACTCAGCATACACAGAGTTCTGGGTCATTTAGACCCAGAAACCGGTGTGATGACAGACGCCTGTGAGTCTAGCAATTGGAGGCTGAAGTATCCAGAAATTCAAGGCCAGCCTGGGGTACAAAAAAAACTCTAGCTCGAAAGAGTAAAAGTTAAAGTGAAATATTAATACTGAACTGTAGGTCAGGTGCTCTTTATGCCCCGTAACATTAACTAACATCATTGTCAATACGATGAGCAACAAAACCAATTCTGTTTGAAAACCAGCCCATTACAGCCACTTCCCACTTTCCTTACCTGGTAGAGGTGACGGTTTTTAGGTAGAGACTCTCTTGTCTTTTTGGAATGAACAAAAACAGGTATCCTTTATCCCTGCTCTGACTGAGTTACAAGGTGGCAGCAGAGGACCTTTAGGGACAGGGCAGCTGACAAGAGTGGAGTGTGGAAGAAAGTGCAAGAGGACATTCATGGGATTGCTTAGAGAACAATAACGCCAGCTTCTTTGTTGAGCAACAACATCAGTAAATTGGCCATCTAGGCATCCAGTGTTCTCAGTGGTGGAGTCTATGGAAACCTGGGGAGGACTGAAGACAGTTTTGCTTAGTTTTCATTAGAAATAGCAGCCATTGGACACTGAAGTCTACCCTTCAGTGGGCATGAGAAAGAATGATACAGACTTTCTGCACCTGGCACATGCATCTGCCCAGCCTTTGAGAAGGCAACAGATTTCTGTTGGATGTGTTTACCCATCCAGTGGAGTATGAGAGGTCTTGGTGACTTTGAACAATTTCTTCCACTCACAAAGAAGAGGTACTAAGTCATAGTTTACTCTCTGGGAACCCAAGGATGGGACACAACAGACAGATTTCCATAGCTTGTCAAAATAACCGAGTTAACAAGAGGAAGAAAGATATATGCGGTGGGTGGTTTCAGTCATAGTCACCTGATCCTGATTCTTTGGGCCTGTGTTGAGAGGCAACAGTAGTGGAAATACGGCAGTAGTGGAAATACGGGAGAGGGGGATGCTTACTTCATGGTGGCCAAGAAAGGAGAGAGGGATGAAGGTGAAGAGGAACTGGGATCCTAAAATCCTACGTAATTATACACACACAGTGACCTAGCTTCCTTCCACTGGGTCCCACCTCCTACAGGCTCCACACTTTAGCATTGGGCCATTGATGGACATTTATGACCCAAGCCATAGTAGTATCCCCGAAAGAGCTTTTGGATTTAAGGAATTGCAACACTAAACATCAGCTGCTCACCCTTTCCCACTGCCTTCTCCTCTGCGCCCTGTGAGGAATCAAACATCCAGACAAGGAATTTAACATACTTATAGCTATCAGCTCACTGCCCTAGATACACTGGCCTGTAGCACCTGGAAAGACAGGAATCTGTTACACATTGAGCAGGGAGAGGGCACCTCTGTTCAGACAGGAAAACATACTCATTGATCTCAGAGCCAGAGAACACCAAGGCAGACTGCTGGACAGGTTTGCTGATAGCCGGCAGCAGCAGATTGACGAGGCTGGCCACCAGTGGCTTTCAAGAATGAGGTGTGGCAGGATGCTGGCGTTGCCATGGTTAGGAGCTGGCAACAAGTGACGACTGATGATTAGACCTTGAGCGGCATGGAATGCCCACACTTCTGACCCAGGGGACACAGATATTCCCTCACCACCCAGACATTTGGATAGCATCAGAAAAGAAAAATAATTAAAAAAAAAAAAACAAAAACAAAAGCATCAAATAGTTTCATTAATTTTCTATTTTATTTCACAACCCAGCTTTCCAATGTTTTCATGACGAGGTAGGAAGGTACACAGAAAGTAAAGCTGAGCCTTCCACACGCCCCAGAGATCTCTGACCATGCAAAAGCAGACACCGACCACAGAGCCATTCAATTTTATCAGTAAAACATGCAACACTGAAGCAACAATGAATTGGGGGACTTAATGCCAGTGAGCAGCTATGACAACAGCATTATCTTCAGGTGACAGGAAGAAGGCTGTTCACCGAGACTTGGGCCAACTTAGAAACAAGGGCTGGCTTTCTACTTCCTCCTCCTGCCTGCCGAGCTGTGCAGGGCAGACACCTGATATTCACCTCAACACTTCCCGGGATCAAATGACAGCTCCCCACCGGAGGATTAAGGGCCATCCTATCCCCTTGGCTTGGAAAATGGAATTTTCATCAGAATGACCTTGAGTGTGTTGAGAAGGATCAGGTTTTAAACATCTCACCTTGGGAACCAACCAGAGGCTCCTTGGGGAAGGGCTTCCTTCTAGACCTCCAGTAGGGCCATTAGCTTATCTCACTTGAGATTTAACCCCGATGTAGGTGCAACGCAAGGACTTGAGGGGTCTTCAGTACGAAGAAAGGGGGAAAAATGAAATAAAACCAGCTATTCCCAGCCAGGCTGCTGCCTCTTCCAAGACTGTGTATCTGTTGGACTTGGAACTCTTTCCTCGTTCCTCATCCATCATCCTGAAAGAAGGAGCAGCATCTGTCCCATTTGTCCTGTGTGATTTTAGTTTCCATTTTTGAAACAGGGTCTCCGATAGATCAGGCTGACCTGGGACAAGGTAGTGGAGGATGATCTTGGATTTCTGATCCTCCTGCCTCTAACTCCCAAGCATGTGAGACAAGGGAGGCTGATGGCTGCAGCCCAAACCAAGTGCTCAAGTTTATTGTAGGCCCAGGCCTTAGGATAGTGTACCTGAGGGAGAGCAGAGGCCTGGGACAGTTTACTCTACCCAAACTCTAACAACTAAGGCAGATGTGAAAAGAGACTAGGTTTGCGAGATTGGATAGGTTTCTGGGGGTAGACTTAGCAGCAGGAGAAGGGGACAGAATCCTGCGATGGTCCTCCTGTAGGACTCCTTTATGTCTTTTTTGAGACAAGGTCTTTCTACATAGCTCAGGCTGACCTGGAACCCAATATGTAGACCAGGCTGTCCTGGAATGCACAGAGATCTGCCTGCTTCTGCCTCTCAAATGTGCCACTTACTGGTTGCCTAGGATTATTTTTAACTAACATCCACAACTGCCTCATAGGAACTAGAGTCTGAAGCCTGTGGGAGAATTTGACAGGAGTCCCCTGCTCGGTAAAATTGGAAGGAAGTTCCATCGGCCTTTGTTCATACCCCAAAGGGTATAGCTCTTTATGCTTTGAAATTTTCCACCAGCCCGTTTTCAGTTCTTTGTTTTGAGACAGGGTGCTCTTTGTAGCTCAGGCTGACCTGACACTTCTGGTGAGCCCCTTGCCAAAGCCTCCTGAGTCCTTCCGTTTCAGTAGTGTGCCAACAAGCCTGACTAAGTTGCATTGTTAAGCCAGAACCCATGAAGAACTCTCTTTCCCCTTGGTGGTCTGAGTGTGAGGAGCTGAAAGCTGTTTGTGATCAGGGTACTCTTGATGAAACCTGGCCTGTGAGATTCACAAGTGACCACAGGCTCAGCCGTAGGTTCCCATCTAGCCACGGCTATTTATTCTGATAGCTGTCTACTATAGGATCAGCTTTACAGTAGACAATAATATAGATTGTTGATAGATTTTTTTTTCCTTATTTGGGAGACCAAATAGGTGAACAGCCCTCCAATGGCTGCTAATATCTAAAATTCTAGAGCACAGGAAATTCTGTGGCCATATGTTCAGCCATGTGTACCATCCAGCCAGAGAGAGCATGATGTTGGGTATGGAAGGGAAGAAAGATAATATAGAGAGAGGCAAGGGAAAGGGGGTTAGAGAATGTTGTCATGGCCTCCAACATTCCTGAGTCAGCTACATTAAGCATCCTGTTCTTACCAACTTGCTTTTTTACTTTAGCTATGTTGGTTTATGTCAGCTATGTAAGAGATCTGAATAATTTATGCCAATAAAGTTAACCTTTTTAAAAAAAAAATACCAAGAAAGAATAGGGTGACTGTGAAGGGCTGTCATAAGAGGCCTTAAGCAAAAGATGCTGATCATGTTAGGGAAGAGGGCTTCACAACCATCATAAAAACCCTACCCCGGGAAGCTTCACACAGATAGATCCCTGTGGCACACTGGGTACCTCTTCTAATCAGTGAGCGCCAGGCCAGTGAGATCCCCGTCTCAAAAAAACTATGTGGGCGGTGCCTAACCCGTGGCAGCCGAGGTTGTGAGCCTTCACGTGTGTGCACCACACACACAGGTTATTTTTTCTTACTGAGAACAGGCATCTCAGTATGAGTAGTGTTGTAAACTGAATTTAGAAGGATTGTGCCCGGGTCTCTGCTTAGGGATGCTCAGCTGCAGGCAGCCAGGTATGGCATGCGCAGTGCTTGCTTTTCTGAGCCTTCCAAGTGTTGAAAGCTCTCCTTCCTTTTCAGTAAGCTTAGAAGAGGAAAGAAATATTAGGTGTAGGCTATGTCCTACACCCAAAGCACACAGGAAATGGCAGTCAGATGAAATCACTGTGCTCTGTTTTTATCCACCTGAAGGAAAGATGCAAATTTTCTACCGAAAGAAAGCCATCAGGTACTCAGAAAATCCAAGGCCGCCTCTCACTTTGTGGAAAGTTTGCCCAGTTGAAAAAAAAAAAAAGAGAGAAAATGAATCATTCTTAAAAGATAAAACTATTTATGTTAAAATGTCAGTAAAACACCATGAAGCTCCAAATCAACTTTATTCCATCACATCATACTGTTAAAACAAGAAAACGATATGTTTGCTTTTAAAATATGGTTTTTAGAAAAATTATTTTAGTATTTATTTATGTTTCTGCATATGCAGCTGCCCATGGAGGGAGAAGAGGCAATCAGGTCCCCTGGTGCTGGAGGCACAGGTGGTGGTAAGCTGCTCCACATGGGTGCTGGGAACTGAACCTGGGTCCTCTGCAAGAGCTGGGAATGTTCTTAACCAAGCCCTGAGCGTCTTTCCACTCATGAAATATGCTTCTACCCTGGGAAGATTCTCAATGGTGGTAGAATTTGACCCTAAATTTCAAGCATCTTTCACAAAAAGTAACATATACTAAGTAGAGAACATACTCTGTGTAACTAGTGTGTGTGTGTAAACTAATTTTTTTTCATCAGTGTAAAGTTTTATAAAAACCGTTGCATGTGCTCAACTCTGCTGCCAACCTCCTTCAGATAAGTCCATTTGTTTACTTGCTGTTTCTCTTTTTGGCCTTCATTTCTTAACTTTCCCAGGTCTTTTTACGTGAGTGACAGTTCTAACCCTTTCTCACAGTCAGAGAGTCCTCTTGGCTGGATGACTCACCAGTTGGAAACGATCTCAGGCTCCCAGGATAATTGTGGAATGTCAGTTCACTGCACAGAGTGCAAGTCCAGCACAAAAGGGTATGAGACATGAACTTCAGAAGAAGGCAAAAGTTAAAAGCAGCCAAGTTCAATTACAGGAGAAATACTCCCACCCACAGCTGGTATACATGAGGAAGGGTTCTCCTACCCACAACCTGGAACACCCGAAAAAAGAAAATGCCCCAACCTAACCATGTTACTTTCCAAGTTTTCTAAGATGTTGCCATTTGCCTCTAAGTTCTCAAATTAAAAAGAAAAAAAGAGCCATATTATCTTCTCAAGAATCAATACAGAAACACCACCTGTTTAAAAAGTACATTATGATGATAAATTAAAACCCAAATTCCTGGAGCCATTAGCTTGAAGCTAATTTTAGAAGGTTATAAATTTTGGTCAACATTAGATAGTTTTTGACTTTCATTTTTGGAGGATATTGAGTAATCATATCAGCTGGAAGCAGTCTGTTTTGGTCACTTCAGTACTTAGAATCCCTTAAGGAAAAAAAAAATATATATATATATATAAGCTTTAGAGCACTTTGGGGAATCTCTAAAGATAAACACTTTCATGTTGCCCTCTGTGGATCTTCAGTTAGAAGATTGCTATAGTAAATACTGCCCGAGTAGTTTGAAGAATATTAAATGCATAACAATCATTTAAAATACGAATTTTATTTAATATCTCATGGCAGGCCATGTTGTATGCAAAGAAATGATAATTTCAGGATTTTTGAAAAAAGAGAAAAACGTATGAAGTGCTAATGAGTCTAATTTCCCAGTTTCAGAGAATTAAGAGGTACTTGCTCAAGATTCCATGGGTTGGAAGTTACAGAACACTGTAAAAAAATTATTTTAATTCTATGTTTTTAACTGTATCTATCTGAAAAGTGTTGTTGCTTCAGTGACCCAAATAAGAAGGATCACAAAGATCATCTATCATCGCTGACCTTGAGTTCAGGCTTATGAATCTGGACAGAAAAAAGAACCCAAGTGTGTTGGCCTGGTGTATTTCCATGCTTCTGTGTGGTGAAAAGGGAGCATCGACAGCAAGTAAAGACAAGGCGTGTGCCTTTCTGAAGGAACTGTGGCCTGGGCGCCAGGAGAAGGACTATAGGAATCTTTTCGCAGCTAAATTCGGTAATACTGCTAAAAGGATTCCATGAAGTATGTGTGCACGATTGGTATTTGGACTTAGCAGTTGACCAAGAAACACCAAGAGCGAACCTAAGGAGACTCACATGGATGGACATGAACATAAAGCAAGATCTTGAAGCCATTAAGTGCGGCAGTTATCTCCAAACATGAGGAGTACTGCTTCTCAGGGAATAGGGAGACTGTGCTTTGTCATTCTCACAGAAGACAACATGAAAAAAGACTTGAAATTCACCATGAGGAACCTAATATAGAAATCAAAACTTCCTGACACTGGATTGAATGTTCACCAGGTTCCAGTATTGGCACAAATCTCTTCTCAGAGGTCTCTGGGCTGTATCGTTAACAACATTGAAAGGAGACCTTGAGGCGTAAACACTGCTGATTGTGATGAGAGCTGTTTGGGAGAGAACAGCTGGCCAATAGCTCCGGTAGCCAGGGGCGAACTGTGCACCTCCCCACAGCTGCATAGCAAGCCTCTTGCCAGCTAAATCGAGCTGATTGGACACAACGTGGTTGTTTGCAAGCCCCAGAGAGCATTCCCTCATCCCAGCCCTGGGGCTGCTCATGGTATTTCCTCTGGTCTTCAAGCTTAGACCCAAGAAAACTGGAAAAATCCATCTGGTGTGGGCTGATTTTAGAAATCTGGAATGTATGATCACTTCAACAAAAGCAGAAGGCAAAGTTGTCCTGGGAAGTTCAGAGGCCTGAGACCCCATTTTTCTCTCAGATTTGAACTGAATTTGGGGGAGAAAAAACGAGTTGGTTAAATGAGCTATCTCCTGCAGAAAGCTTAGCCCGGTAGCCAGGCAGTAGCATGTACCTACCTCGTATTTGTGTGTGTATGTGTGTGTGGGGGGCACGACCATAAATTAACTATGCTATCCGGATTCAAGCACATTTCAATCTTTATATATATATATATATATATATATATATATATATATATATATATATTCTGTGCAAGGAACATTTTATGAGTCTTATTTTTAAAACAGTGGTTTTATGAAATGTCTTTAGAAGGACACCTTCATATTTTAAAGCTTTTTTTGTGATATTACAAATATTATATCTTTGAATGTCCATGTAAAACAGATGAGCACATATTACTAAACATATATCTTTATAAAAATAGAAAATAAAACACAAGTTTTTAATTAGAAAAAGCCTTGTTTCATGATGGTCCCCAAGTTTGAAACTGTAGTAAGCTTAGGAGGGTGTTAATTTTTGTTTTACTTAATGTAAATTGTCATTGAATGAGTCACAAGCAAGATAAGTAGCTATTCCCATGCTAATTGTGTTTATATTTATATCTGGGTATGCTTTCTACCTCATGTTTCTTTTCTGGTTAGAATTATTCTGGTAGAATAGTTGGCTTCAAATCTCGGTTCATTGTTCTGTGGTATAGTTACTTAGCTCGGGTACCAGCACATCTTCTCGTTCATCTGCTGCTCAGGTGATGTCAATATTCATGCTGTGGTGGTTTGGATGAGATTGGCCCTCATAGGCTCATATGTTCGAGTGATTGGTCCCTAGTTAGTAGAAATGTTTGGGAAAGATTAGAAGGTGTGGCCTTGTTGGAGAAGGTAGGCCACTGGAAATAGCTTTTGAGGTTTCAAAGGCCCACACCAGGCCTAGTCTCTCTTTCTCTGTCTCCTTGACTTTGGATCAGGATGTAAAGCTCTCAGCTACTGCTCCAGTGACAAGCCTGTCTGCTTCCAGGCAAGATGGTCATGGACTAACCCTCTGAAAGTGTAAGCAAACCCCCAATTAAATACCCTCTTTTATAAGAGTTGCTTTGGTCATGGTGTTTCTTCACAGCAACAGAACAGTGACTAAGACACCCGCTAAGCACTGGAGATGATAGCTTAGTTACCTGTGATCAAATACCCATCCAGAAGCAACTTCAGGAAAAAGGGCTTATTTTGGCTCACAGTTAAGAGGGGACACAGTCCACCATTGTAGGTATGATTAGTCTCATCAGTCAGAGAGGACTGGGAATATCCTGGGATACAAATCCCTGAGGGATTTTCAAGATTAGGTTAACTGATGTGGGAAGTCCTACTTTAACTGTGGGTTGAAAAACAAGTGATCTCAGCCCTAGCACCTACTACTCACCAATTCCACGGTGGGCACAAAGTGCCCAGCTCCCTCATGTTCCTTCTGCCACGACTTCCCCCAAATGGTGGGCTCTACCCTCTAACTGTGAGCCAAAACAAGGCTTCTTCCCAGTACGTTGCATTTGGCATGAATGTTGTCATAGCTACGAGGAAAGTACCCAATACAGCAGGGAAGACATGTTGGCAGGAGCAGAGGCAGCTGGTCACGTTGCACCCATACCCGGGAAGCAGAGGGTGAACGGGAAATGGACCAGGCTGTAAAACCTCCAGGCCCACCCTCTTCAACCCATTTCCTCCAGTGAAACTCTGCCTCCTGCACCAGCACCAGCACCAGCAGCTGGGACCAAGTGCTTAAAAGCCAGAGCCTCAGAAGCCTCTCACATGCAAACTGTGACAGGTGGCACCACATGTCCCCTGCATTCCAGAAGAGAACAGTCTGTGATGGGGAGCCAGGCACATGAAAAAAAGAAAAAGAAAAATAGGAAGAGAAGCAAAACCTGGGACAATTCTATTAGCTACACTGTATTTTTTTTTTTTGGGGGGGGGTTGTGTGTGACACAGACCCAACTTGAATGAGTTTAAGAAAAAGGAAGTAAGGGAACTTACCGCTCACATAACTCACTCAGTTTCAGGACAATTAGACAGTAGAAGACAGGGCAGCAAAGCCTTGGGGACACTTGGCAGCAGGAACTTCCCATGGGCTCAGGTTTGTGTCGTCACCCCTGTTTTGCCCTTTCATTGTCCCTCACCACAGCTTCTCTCAGTGTTGTGCCATACCATTGCAAACGCTTTACTGTGAGGTCTATGTTTTTTACAACAGAGAGGGACCAACCAAAGCTGCAGTTAAAAAGTATCCTAGAGTTCCAAGGTCAAATCTGAAGTGTGGCTCTAAGCTAGGGTCACATCAAAAAAATGGTATCGTTTATCACAGCCGTGTGAATGAAGATGTAGAAGGCAATGGTGAGTTCCAGACTGCTGATTTGTGTGCATGGGGGCATTGTGGGTGCTGTGATGGACACAGAACACAGAATGATGCTTCCTCTCCTGGGAAATGGGTTGACTGTCCTAAGAGGCAAAATGTGACCTTGGCTTTGAAACACAGGCACTAATTTTTCAAGTGGATCATGATGCTGGAAATCTAGGATTAGGATAAATACATGACTAGAGAGTTTGGTCAGGCCAGAATATTGAGGTGGTCATATTTCATATTTTGTCTTAGAGACAAATACCAAGATGCATATATGTAGAGGAATTTTAATTCAGAACATGGCTGCTCTGGTAAGAGATCACATCCAAAGACCTTCTAGGTCTGTGTGATCTGGCTGGAATACAGACAAGCCTTTAATCCCAGGAAACAGAGTCAAGCAGATCTGAGTTCAAGGCCAGCCTGGTATAGAGCAAGTTTCATGTAAAGAAAAGCTTAGGTCCAGGCATGGTGGTACCTGCCTTTAATCCCAAACAATGAAGGGAAAGTTAGTTTGTAGAAGGAAGCACCCATGTTTGAAAGTGATGTCTAATTGAGTGGCAGAAACAGAGAAAGATCTGACAGAATAGAATACTTAAGGCGCAATGCAGAGAGAGGAGGCAGTTTTACCGGGACAGTAAATAGAAGAGGCAGGTTGCAGAGAGAACTCAGGTGAAGAACAGATGAGCCAGAGAATGAGAAGGATCCAGATTAGAACAGATTGCTAGACTTAGTTTGAGGCCAAGCAGAGCAATTCAGAGGCCTAGAGAAAAGCCAGATTGAATAAGTCAGCTGGGAGAGGAGTTTGAGCCAGAACAGCTGAGTTGAACTGTCCAGCACAGACCTCAGAAAGAGCAAGAAAAACAGCTTATTAAGCAGTAAGTCTTTGAGGCTGAAGGCATCCTAGGCCTAGATTAGATTGTATGGAGGCTAGAAGTTTCTAGGACTAGGTCTAGGTTAGCAGAAGGAGGAAGTAAGCCTCTGAGACAAAAATTACCTCATGAGAATGAAAGTTACTTTTACACATATATTTGAAAAATAATTGTTTTTCAGCATCTAAGAGTTTCTTTTCATTGTTTCTAAGAGAAGAAAAGGAAAACACATGTTAACATTTTTCTGCTTAATCAGAAATTAGAAAATAGTTTAATTAAAACTCTGGCTTCTTACAGTCCTTATTTTAATTATTATTCTTAAACAACGTGTTCAAGTGTATGTCTGTGAGTGGGTGCATATGACCACAGTGTACACAGAGTCCATGAGAAGGTACTGAAACCCCTGGAGCTGTAGTTACAGGCAATTGTGAGCAGCTCAACATGGGTGCTGGGAACTGAATCATAGTTCTCTATCATAGTAATATGCCCTCTTAACTGCTGAGATGTCTTTCCAGCCTCCAAAACTCTTGTCTTTTGATATCAAGTTTATGCATATATATATAATTACGTGTGAAGTTGTTTTTAACTTTTTGATTCTTTGTGAATTTCACACCATGCATCCCAGTCTCCCTCATCTCTCCATTCTCTCATATTTGCCCTCCACCCTTGCAACCTCCCCCCCCCAAAAAAAAACCATATAAGCAAACAAACAAAAAATAAAGAAAACAAAATAAAGCACAGAAAACATTTCATCATGGCAGCTGTAGAGTGTCACAGTGTGTCACACAATATACTCTTCTGTCCACACAGCTTCACCTGAGAATGTTCATTCCAATGAATCGTTGGTCTGGTTTGAGGCCTTTGGCTTCTGTGATACCATTAGTCCTGGGTCTTCCCTGGGACTCCTTCTGGTTATCATCTTGCTGCCTTGTGTCATGGAGATACCCCAGCTTTGGGTTAGCAGGATTGGCCCTTTCACGAATCCCAACAGTTTGCAGATGATGCAGTCTTTGGAATGGGCCAACACAAAGCCCTGAATCTGGGCCTGGCTGGTAGCTGAGCTGGTCAGCCCACCTGCTCTCCCTTATCTGCACCACCGGGACAAGCTCTCCAGCACTGATCCAGCTAGGTCACCTGGCCTAGTTGGCTGCCATTGGCAAAAGGCAGGGTCAGCTCTCCTGTTCTCACGCCCTTGGCGTCAGCTCACCCACACCCACAGCCCCAGAGACAGCTCCACTGTGCTGCCCAGTCAAGGCGTGGGGCCTTGCTCTCCCAAGTGCTGCAGCCGTCAAGAGGCTGGGCTGGCTTTAATGCCTACTTCAGGTGGTGAGGGTAGGAGAGGCATCACCCTTGTAGCCACACCACTTCACACAAGACAAGTGGCAGCACCAGCTCTCCCATGATTCCACCCTTGGGGCCAGCTCACCTGCGTCCCTCCACCAGGGCCAGCTGCATTGTACTGATCAGCCGAGGTACAAGACTCCCTTTCCTGAGTGCTGTAGCCAGCAAGAGGCAGGGCCAGCACTCCTGCTCTCATGACCCTGGGGTCAGCTCTCCTGATTGTCTCAGGTGTGAAGGACTCTGGGTGTGTGTGTGTGGGGGGGGAGATATCACACGAGCCACCTCATAGCAGAAGAATGGTGGGGCCAGCTCTCCAGTGCTCTTGCCCCCGGGGCTGGCTCGCCTGTGCCCCGCCACCAGGGTCATATCTGTTGTGCTATTCAGGTGAGGTACAGAGCCTGCTCTCTCAAGTGTTGTAGCTGGTGAGGGGCAGGGATAGCTCTCCAGAGCTCATGGCCCTCAGCTGAAACTTGGGCTGGGACCTTGTGGCCCTAGGTGGCAGGGCTGGCCACTCACAACGGGCTACTCCTCTCTACTCTCGGGTGTCCAGTTCCCTCACTCTTCAAAATGCTCAAGCTGCTCTACTTCTCTTTCTCTTCCATCTGACCACCTCACACCTGCACATTGTAGTGGTTCCTGCTGTTGGCAGGCCACGTGGCTGGTGGACCTTTCTGTGCCCTGTGGCATGGCAGCAAACCGGGTCTATAGACTTCTTCCTTCTCCAGCACAGTGTGGCATGGCGGCAGGTGGGCCTCGGTGTGTCTATGGCTTGCCCGTGTTGTATGGCAGCAGGCAGATCTCTGCCCATCTTTCCCTGCCCTCACCCCATGGCATGGCGTCACACATCTCTGTGCATCTTCCTCCCACTGAGATGATGTGTAGCGTAGCGGCAGGCGTGTCTACATCCTGCAGGTGCTCTGCCATGTGGCGGCGGAGAGGTCTCTGGGTGCCTTTCCCAGCCCATGCTGCATGGCACGGTCGGTGGTAGGCAGGTTTCTGGATAGCTCCCGACTTTACTTCTAACCTCCGCTGTCACCAACACATCCCTGGGATACCATGCTGGCCTCCTTGTCACCAACCTCAGCACAGCGGCCCAAGGCAAGTCAGTGTGTGTGAAGTTTTATACAAGTTCCTAGTGGCGTCTTGTCTAAATGAAATGCCAGCGTGTGTGGTTAGACATGAGAGGCTGGCTTTCACACGAGTGTGTCTGACCCGTGGAGGAGGGACAATGAGGAGCTAGGAAGAGACACAGGGAAGGCAGGAGCTGGGATGAGAGGAGGATCAAAAGGCTGGCTGAAGGTCCAGGTCCAGAGCTTTAAATTGGAAATTGACACTGCTTCTAGGAAAAGACAAAAAGTGGCTTCAAGGATGAACATAAAAATTATTCCAGAACCGTAAGACTAAACTGAACTTCGAAATTGGATTTGACAGTCAATGACATCAAACTGATTATTCTTATTAAGCTTTTGACTTGGTGTTTCAGTCAACTGCCCAATTAATTCTTCCTTATCCAGGATAACAGGAAGGTCCTTTACATCTTCTTATGCGGCTGGCTTCCTGTTGAACATGTAGGAAGGTTTTCTCCTGCCGACTGATTTCTAATAATGCCACACACATCTCATCTCGAGAGGTAGTAGATATATGTGCTCAGGCGAAATACGTTTAAGTGAACTGATCTCTTGACTGGAAAATTAAATTTATGTAACCAAGATTCTCCACAAAAAAAGCAAGGTTACCTTCGACATCAGTGCAGCAACCTGAGGCCAGTCATTGAGTGTGCTGTTAGAGATTTATTTTTGATCTGGGGAAGATCTGCTGTGGACTGAAGAGCACTTCAAGCTTGCAGCATGAGCTCTCCTGGCTCGCTCTGTATCGGGCTTTTGTTTTTGTACGTGTGATTAAGACTTTGGCTGAAGAAACCAAACATAAGTTTCAATCCAATTTAGTTTCTGCTCCAAGCGGTTCTCCTTATTTGTTCAAGAATTTCAGACTGATTTCCCCCCCGCCTCCCCCACTTACTCTGATCACTTATCCTTCATGTATTTCATAGACAATAGACATCCAGGGATTTGGGTTTGATTTACAACATTTATTGTTAAAGAATAGTCTGTGCTGGTTCAGCCATTCTTAATAAGCAAGTTAGATGGCTGGTATTCTGGTATTCCAAAGGAACAAGCTTTTGATGCCAAAGAGTCCCATGCAACACAAATATGTTCCTGGCCTAGGTGACAGGGAAGTCATTTAGACTCTGCTTGTCCCAGTTTCAACAGGATGGTCCCTGTTCACCGATGGTCCTTCTGATACCCTCAGGTATCAGAAACATCCTGAGAGCCGTCCACCCTTCACTTTGCATAAATGAAACAGGGTGCTAGGCTCTCCGTATGTGGCTTTGGTTCCATCCCCAGCGTCTCAGAAGATGAGAGCAACAGCACACACCTCTAAGCCCAGCACCTGGGAGGTGCAGGCTGGAGGATCAGAAGCTCCAAGTTATTTTCTGCTGTGTAACAAGTTGGAAGCCAGCCTGGGATTTACAAGACCTTATCTCAAACCCCCCCCCCCCCGACAAACAAAAATTGTATTATGTAATCAACGTCATCAATCTGTTTGAGAATCATGGAGTCAGACAACTGAGAAACAAACCCAATCCTTTGGTGACAGCTCTGTCCCCATTGTTAGATGCCTCCTCCTCAGTACTGCTTATGATGTGCATATGAATGCTAATATGTTTAGACCTGGGAAAAGTCACTTAACTAGTGAGTCACAAGTCAGAGACATCAAGACAAATATGCCATCTTCCCCACATTTTTAGTAAGAAAAAAGAACTACGTATTTTTCAAATTTTTTGACCAAGACTCATAGTGACAGACTAATAAAATGTTAGTTCGCCAAGATCCTAGAAATGACCTAGTCCAAAGGCTTCATTCTCAGATGAGAAGGCTGACCTGGAGAGCTGACCTTTAATTGGCCGCACCCAAGACTCAGCCTTGTGGCCCCCACTTGACAACTTCCATCACAGACACCTTGACTTGTATGTGCCTGAGTACTAAGTGTTGCCATGTTTCAGACAGTATGGAGAGAGACAGAGAGACACACAGAGAGAGACAGAGAAAGAGAGAGAATTAAAGGGGTGGGCTTACTTTCTAAGAGTCTTCAGCTCAGAAACCAAACTCTTTCTAACTGCCCTGTCATTCAAGATGGCACAGAGTGCTAGAACAGTAAGAAGGAAAGCGATCCCACCCACTGGAGGGCGAGAGCTGCAGGGTTCCAGATTGAACGGGAGACTGGAGCAGAGATGGTAGGAGAGTAAAATGACAAATCGAGGAAGAGGAAGAAGGCCGTTGTTTTCTTTGTGGGACAATCTCATATTGCTGTGTCATGCATGCAGTTCTTGAGGGCCACAGGCCACGTTCGTTTGTGATGAGTCTCTTGAGTGCGGAGTGTGGGTGATCCTGTACTCTGTTAGAAATCTTTCCCTACTTACTAAGCTCTTAGGGTCTTTCCACTTCCTGTTTCTCTCTGGTGATTTAGAAGGAGGACAGAAGAGATAAACCTGAATAAATGCAGCCCAGGAAGCTTCACACTGGTGTCTTTTGCCAGTAGTTATTAAGAAGTACACTCAACAGACACCATTTTTGACATTAGAAAGCTTATGTGGTAAGGCACACAAGCAACTGTGTGTGTGTTCATAAAAAAAAAAAATGTTTGACCATGGATGATCTTCCATGATTGTATCTCCTCACACTGATGAATACTCTTGAATTGTTGACTTCTGTTTTTGTTTTTTTTTGTTTTTGTTTTTTTTTTTGAGCCATGGTTTCTCTGTATAAACCCTGGCTGTCCTGAACTCACTTTGTAAATGAGGCTGGCCTCGAACTCACAGAGATCCACCTGCCTCTGCCTCCCAACCGCTGGAATTAAGGGAATGTGTCACCATCACAGCTAACCTGTTGGCTTTTGTCCTCACTAAGTTTCTGGTGAGTCTAGAGGGTTGAGTTGAATCCCAGAAGATGGTGGTGTACCTAACTAATCAAAGGTTTTGTACTTAAATAGACATTAAAAAAAATCTTTTTCAAACATCACTACAGCTTTGGGAGTGCTATGTTTTGCACACGCTGTGACTGTTTGCATGAACGTTAATCCTGCAGATGGGCAAGATCTCCCAGGACGGGATGAGAGAACAGAGACACATGGCTGGAGAGTAAATAACAAAGCGAGGAAGAGGAAAAAGCACTTCGTTTACTTTTGCCTGGAAAATAAATATGCAGGACGTTTTAAAATCAATGACAGATGTAGACTATTTTTACAGTTAATAGCCATGGAGATAGCTGAGAAAACAAATAAACAAACAGAACTGAATTGCATCTGGAAACGTTTTCAGTACAGGCTCAGGGAAGGTCGGCTTGGACGAAACATCCGGAGAAGAGCTGGGCGAGAATAGCTGTAAAGCTCAGGACGAGATATTTTTGTTTCACTGTGTGTCTAGAGAGAGGAAATAAAAAGCTAGAGTGAGGGCTGCTCCGTGAAGCCCCTGGGACCTAGAGTCCCCTGGCCTGGTGCTCCATCACACATGTTCTCTATTCGTAGGCCCACCTGGTGGCCATGAAGGCTGGGTAGCTCTAGTACAGCAGTTTCCAGGTAGCAGAAGAAGCAGGAGTTGAGCTGACCCTTGTCTTTTAAGGACATGTGCCACAGATTCTGAGTATCATTTTAGTTCATATACAGAAGTTAGACAAATGGCTACAGATGGCTTCAAAAAAGTAGGAAGTAAGTACTTCAGATGGCCCGATGCCTGACTAAACTGCCATTACTGTAGAAAATCGCAGAACAGGCTGGGATGACTATTGGGTTTCAACCACAGATGACTCCCCTGCCTCCCTGAAGCCTTGTAAGTCTATAATTTTAAGTCCAGTACCAGCACGTCTTCAATGGAACCTATTCTTCAGACCCACTTCCGAGTTGCTCAAACACCTCTTAGTGCCATGGTTGCGGGTGCGAACTAAGGATGTTGGGAGAAGAGGAAAGCCAAGTGGATTTGAACTTGGCTGTCTTCCCTGCAGTGCCACAGTTAGGCTGTGTGATCTCACCAGGACCTATGAGCCTCACAGCGAGAACCTTATGGTCTCAAAACAACTCTCTCTGGCACTGGGACTTGGGGAGTAGAGGCCAGATTCATTTCAAACTTCGAAATGGTGGGGCCCACAGTCCCTCTTCATGGGTC
>NW_026596073.1:31003398-31021331 GCF_907164565.1 Psammomys obesus
CCCCCCCCCCCCCCCCCCGTGTGTTCCTCCTAGAGTTTTAATAGGTGTCTTTAGCCCAGCAGGGGAGACTTGGCAAACGCAAGGCGTGCTTCATCCAGAAGCTTCCTGATCCTCTGGGCAGAGGCCAAATTTGTCAATGGGAAAATAATCTTTAGAGGTATCATGAACTAAACTGTTTTGCCATGCTCTGAACATTGGCTCTCAGCAACGAAAACTGAGGCTTGCAGACAGGCCCTGGAACCGGCTGGCTCTTGAAATGGCTAGCAGGTGGCAGTGCCTGCGGCCGGAATCTGTACAGCTCTTTAGAAAACTCTGTTGGACTTAGGCATGCTGGGAAAAAGTGAGTCAAAACAGAGGCATGCCCGAGCTTCCATAGTAACACGTTGAGGTAATTTTTCCCTATGATCCCGTTTGCGGGTTAAAGAGAAGGCGGTGGTGTGAGGAGCCTGTAGAGATGACGGTTTTCACAGATGCTCTTCAGTCTAAGTGTTCATTACAGTAGAGAGCTTCCCTGTTCTGTTCTTCAATTATGGTTTCTCATTTTCTTCCCTCATGATCTGTACGTTTCACTCACAGAGTGGGGGGAGACCCAGGGTGGGGAGGGGAGTGACAGAAAAACAGAGGGTCCCTCATAGCCCTGCTGCGAAACAGGATTAATGTTGGTAGAATCTGAACACTTGTTTCTGCCTTTACCTCAAAGACATGCAGCTACTTTCTGTTTGGTTCAGGACTTGTGATTTAAGATTGTCACCAGCTTTTTTTTTTTCTTTTTACATACAGTGTTAGCTGTCAGATGTCAGTTTTCTGAGGTTTGAAAAGGCTCTCCTTCTCTTGCTGTGCAAGCTGCATTCCTCGTCCTTAGCAGCTACAGATGTTACATCACTTTTCAGAGTCATAACTCCGGACTCTCCATGATAATTTTACAGCCTACCACAGAGGAAAGAAGAGCACACCACTAAGGACAACAAAATGCCTGGGGTGGAGTGGGAAGGCACTTCCTTCCTCCTAAACTTCCCTTCACTGGGAAGAAACACTGAGAAGCAAAGCCACAAGAAAGTCACTGTTCGTGGGGACTATGTACTCCTCAGGATGCAAGCAGGGGCGTGTGTGCCTGCATTTCAGAGACGCCGCCGTCTCCTCTTAAGTCTCTTGGTCCATGGCTTTCTCAGAAGTTCAGGGCCCTCCCGCTGTCTGCATGTTTTTGGGGACAAGGCTTAGTTGGTCCTTCCTCTGTGGCTGGTTGCAGCTGAGCACAGCTGGCTACAGCTGTGTAGCTGTATGGGGGCTGCTGAGAAGGCCACTGAGCATGGAGGGTGTTTACTATTTGCAAGTGGGGTAGAAGGCTTGGTGCCAGGCTCAGCTAGCGACTGGAACTTTCTATCTGAAAGCATGCTGGCCATCGAGGGTCACTTGTGTGACGTCATAGTGAAAGAAGAGCACACCCTACTGTAATGTGGCTAAGGCTGGGCCTCAGCCCCTCTGTGCTCAGAGCTGGGTGTTCAGAACCATTCTCACTGAGGCGTTTCATGGCTTCCCCTGGGAGCTGTCTCAGTAGGGCCATCATCTCTTCATTTATTTTTGAGTAAATTGTGGACTTATTAGATACTGTGATTGGTTATGAGACTTGTCTGCTGGCAAGGGGTGCTCCTCCTATGGTGTGTGTGTGTGTGTGTGTGTGTGTGTGTGTGTGTGTGTGTGCGCTTACAAGTGTGTGCGAATGTGTATGTGTAGGTCAGAGGATAGCTTGTAGGAGTGGGTTCTCTCTATCCACCATGTGGGTCCTGGGAATTGGTGTATTTGCCCACAGAACTGTCTCACTGATACGATTGTAATATATTACACTTAATCCTGATTACAACTATGCCTGACTCTTGTGGATAAAGACCAGGAAATCTATTGCCACAAGACTCGAGAAAGCGAGAAACTCATTACTGTTTGAAAGTACAATGTTTAATTACACCAAGTTTATCACAAAACTTGATTTACATGCCTGGTGAACACAGCGCATGACCTCTGGTAACTGTTTAATGGAAAAGATCTAGCACCCACAGATAGCATTTATTACAGATGAACTAGGTACTGTTAGGCACACGTGTGAGTGCTTTCTTTCAGTTGAGCCTTTGTCTTATAAAACGGTGCTAAAGATGACCCCTTGAGGGAGTCTACTCATAAAACGTATGCAGTATTTTCTGTATGTTTCTACCAATTTATTTAGTATCTCATGAAGAAACTCTAATTTCCTGGCACAAATTTCTCTTGCGATTTTATAAAATATGTTTGGTATGGGTCAAACATGTTTTATATTTTTCTTATGAAGTGGAAAGAAAAGTAAAATTAGCTATGTCTTCCCCTCCCCCTCAAAATCCAGCTGCAAAAAGTAGAACAGCTGTGCAGAACTCTTGATGGGAGAGTGTCAGCAGCTAAGGCCTCCTCCCCAAGGAGCCCAGGCTTCTGTCTCCATTTTTCTTCATTCTACATAGCCATTCGACTTGGTTCTCTCTCAGCATTTGTCCTTTTTTCTGTTTTGTCATTAAATCTACCAGCATTGATCTGGTGTAGGCCTTTCATGCTTGGCATCGCAGTTTCCACCACGTAGAAGCTTTCCTGACCTAGACGACAAATGCAGTTACTAGTAACAAATGTCGGAGTATTTAGCACAGGTGTGCCCATTAGATATGTCCTAGAAGTTTGATCATTGCAGTTTTACGCCAAGCCCAGGGACTGAACTCAGGTCTCTAGGCTTGCATAGCAAGTACCTTTACCAGTTGAGCCATCTTGCTGAACCCTAGAATTACATGATTGTGAGATTACAGCCTGAGAATGTGTTCCCACCAAGGTTTACTTTCTGTTCTGTTTTTTATTTTTAAAAGAAAGCATCACCATTTTAGTCAGAATATTAAATGGCAATCACTTTATACTTGACTATCACACGTCTATGCCTTGATGGCCAGAACAATAGTCTGTGGCTTTGGTTGAATTTTTTCTGGTATCGAATGTCTTTTAATAGTCTCACTGTTTTGTTTGTTTGTTTGGTTTTGTTTGGTTTTGTAGAGATGTCTGTTCAGATCCGAGAGCCATTTGCAAACCGGGCTACTAAGGTATGTGGTGTCCAGTGGTAGGAGAACTGTTTGTATTGGGAGAGGGGACCTTTATCGGATGTAGGTCGTGACTAGATTCTGGACTGCAGGCTGCCTCTCCGCTTGTTCCTTTGCTGGGAAGAAGCTTTCTGAGCTGATGTGGTCCCACTTGTTATTTCTGCTGCAGTTGCTCATGCTTTTGGCATCACCTGCGAAATCACTGTCGAGACAAAGCAGAATTTCCCAGCTCAGCTCGTAGTCTTATTTTCGTGTGTAGGATGAGATGGCTCCAGCTTTGTCTTTTTGCATGTGAACTTCCGGTGTCCCACTGCCGTCTGCTGAATTTTCTTTACTGATTGTTTTTGATATTCGTGTTGTGATCGATTGACTGTTTATATGTGGGTTTATTCCTGCAGTACTCTAGGAGGCCTGAGTGACTCTAGGATGGCAATGTATTTTGGTATGAAAAAAAAATACGAGGGTGCTAACATGCCTTATTTTTTTGTTTTGTTTTCTAAGATTTGGGGGTTTTACAGGATTCTTGTGTCTCCATATAAACTTTAAAATTATTTTTCCTGAGACTGGAGTGGTAGCTCAGTGGTTGAGAGCAATTGCTGGTTTTGCGTGAGACCGAAGTTTGATTCCTTGCTCACAGTTACTTGTAATTCCAGCTCCCAGCTCCATGGGATATGGCACATGCTTTTGGCCCTGTAGCTCATCTGCACAAAACTGTACATACACACAAGTACACACACACACACACACACACAAACACACAAACTTACGCCCATAGGAACATACGTACACATAAATTTAAAGAGATGTTTTTCCCATTTCTGTAAAAATAAAGAATTTCGATAAGGATAATGCCAACTCTGTGTGTAGCTTAGAAGAGAGCATAGTGTGTCTTTCTGCTGGATTATGGCTTTTAAATTATTTTTTCATCAGTGTTTTCTCACCTGAATATATAGGCTCAACCCTGAGTCATTACTATTTTCACACTTCTTCTCTACTTCCTTTTTAGAGAGTTGTTACTGGTGTCTAGAAAGGCCAGTGACGGTTACTGATTTACTGATTCTGTATTTTCCAACTGTGATGAACTTGCTTTTTGTACATAATGTGTTTTGTTTGTTTGTCTGTTTTAGTGGAGTCCTTAAGATTTTAATATATAATGTCATATTGCTAGAAAACAGAAACTATTCTATCCCCCCCGCCCCGGTGTTTTAAATTCCCTTTCTTGCCTCTTTGCTTTGCCTTGAATGTCAGGATTTTGATGAAGGAAAATGACAAGAATTTGTTTATTCTTGCTTTGTTCATCATTTCAAAGGAAAAGATTTCAGGTTTGCATTTTTGAGCTTGATGCTTTCCATGGGCTTTGCAGGTATGGGTTTTCTTCTGGTTTCTCTATTTTCTTATTTTGTTGAGAGCTATTTATTTTGAAAGTGTGTTGACTTTTATCAAACACTTTTTATATATCTAGTGCACCCTGTGTTACAGATATAAATTTGTTTTATGTTTTGTGAGGACTCTTGCATCTATGCGTATCAGGAAGATTGGCCTGTGGATTTCTTTTCTTGTAGTGTCTTTATCTGATTTGGGCACCAATAAATTTTATGCTGGGTTCATTCTGATTTGCATTTCCCTGATGGCTAAGCATGTTGAACATTTCTTTAAATGCTTCTTGGTCATTTGAGATTCCTCTGTTGAGAGTTATTTGTTTAGATCTGTTTCCCACTTTTGAATTGGGTTGCTTAACTTGTTTAGTTTCTTTATACGTTTTGGATATTAGCTCTCTGTTAGATGCAGAGTTGGTGAAAATCATTTCCCATTCTGTAGGCTGATATTTTGTCTTATTGATGGTGTCCTTTGCCTTAAAGAAGCTTTTCAGTTTTATGAGATCCCATTTATTAATTGTTGATCTTAGTGCTTGCACTATTGGAAGTTGTTATTCAGGAAGTTGTTACCTGTGGCAATAGGTTCAAAGCTATTCCCCACTTTCTCTTCTGTAGGTTCAGTGTAACTGGTTTTATGTTGAGGACTTTGATCTACTTGGACCTGGGTTTTGGGCAGGATGATAAATATGAAACTATTTGCATTCTTCTACATGCAACCATCCAGTTAGACCAGCACCATTTGTTGAAGATGATGTCCTTTTTTCCAGAATGTATTTCTGGGTTCTTTGTAAAAAATCAGGTGTCCATAGGTGTATGGATTTACTTCTGGTTGACCAACGTCTCTGTTTTTATTTTTATGCTAGCACCAGGCAGTTTTAATTACTACAACTCTGTAATAGTAGAGCTTGAAATTGGGTATGGTGATACCTCCAGAAATTCTTTTATTGTACAGGATTATTTTTTCCCCCATAGGAAGTTGAATATAGTTCTTTCAAGGTCTGGAAAGAATTGTGTTGGAATATTGATGGGGATTGCATTGAATCTGTGGATTGCCTTTTACTGTGAATTCTTCCAATTCATGAGCATGGGAGATCTTTCCATCTTCAAATATCTTCAATGTCTTTCTTCAAATACTTGAAGTTATTGTCATACAGGTCTTTCACTTGCTTGTTTAGAGTTACCCCAAGATATTTTATATTGTCTATGGCTATTGTAAAGGGTGCTATTTCCCTGATTTTTTTTTCTCAGCCAGTTTGTCATTTGTATGTAGGAGGGCTACTGATTTTTTTTTTTTGAGTTAATTTTGTATCCAGCCACTTTTCTGAAGATAATTTCTCAGCTGTCTGAGTTTCCTGGTAGAATTTTTAGGAAAGCTTATGCATACTATCATATCATCTACAAATAGTGATACTTTGATGTCTTTGTTTCCCATTTCTATTCCCTTGACTTCCTTCAGTTGTCTTATTGCTCTGGCTAAAACTTCAAGTGCTATATTGAATAGGTATGGAGAGAATCTTGTCTTATTCCTGATTTTAGTGGAATTTCTTTGAGTTTCTCTCCACTTAATTTGATGCTGGCTATAGGCTTGCTGTATATTGCCCTATTATGTTTAGCTATGTCCCTTGTATTCCTGATCTCTCCAGTGCTTTTATCAGGAAGTGGTATTGGATTTCTGTCAAAGGCCTTTTCAACATCCAATGAGATGATCCAATGAGATGTATGTGTGTGTGTGTGTGTGTGTTTTCTTTAAGTTTGTTTATATGGTGAATGACATTGACAAATTTTTGTATGTAAAGCCATTCCTGCATCTATGGGATGCAGCCTACTTGATTGTGGTGAAAGATCATTTTGGTGTGTTCTTGGATTTAGTTTGCAAGTATTTTGTTGAGTATTTTTACATCAATGTTTATGAACGAACCTGCTCTGTAATTCTCTTTCTTTGTCAAATCTTTGTCTGGTTTGAGTATTAGGGTGACTGATTTTGCGCTCATAAAATGAATTTGGCAATGTTCTGTCTGTTTCTATTTTGTAGAATAATTTAAGGAATATTGGCATTAGCTTTTCTTTGAAAGCCTGGAATAATTATGAGCTAAAACCATCTGGCTCTGGGCTTTTTTTTTGGTTGGGAGAGTTTTAGTGAATTTTCCTTTTCCCTTAGGGGTTATAGTTCTATTTAAAATGTTTATCTGATATTGATTCAACTTTGGTAAGTGGTTTTATCAAGAAAATTGTCCATTTTTTTAGGTTTTCCAATTTTGTGAAATACAGATTTTTAACGTGTGACCTACTGATTCTTTGGATTTCATTGCTGTCAGTTGTTATATCCCCTTTTTGTTCTGATTTTGTTAATTTGGATACAATCTCTCAGTATTTTACTAAATTTGAATAAGGGTTTATCTTGTTGATTTTCCCAAACAACTAACTCTTTGTTTTACTGATTCTTCGTATTGTTCTCCTTGTTTCTATTTTATTGATTTCATCCCTCAGTTTGACTTATTTCCTGCCCCTCTACTCCTTTTGAGTGTGTTTGTGTCTTCTTTTCTAGAGATTTCAGTTGTAATGTTAAGTAACTAGTATGAGATTTTTTAAATTTTTTTATGAATGCTTAGTGCTATGAACTTTCCTCTTAGTACTGCTTTGTGTTTCATAAGTTTGGGTATGTTGTGTATTCATTTTCATTGAATTGTAGGAAGTCTTTAATTACTTTCTTTATTTCTGCCTTAACCCAGTAGTCATTCAGTAGAGAGCTGTTTAGTTTCCATGAGTTTGTAGGCATGCTGTTATTTCTGTTGTTGAAATCCAGCTTTAATCTGTGGGGGTTTGATAGGATACAGGGAGTTATTTCAGTTTCTGGTATCTGCTGAGACCTGCTTTGTGACCAAATATGTAGTTAATCTTGGAGAAAGTTTCATGAGGTGCTGAGAAGAATGTATATTCTTTCGTGTTTGGGTGAAATGTACTGGAGGTATCTATTAGGTCCATTTGAGTCATAATGTCTTTTAGCTCCATTATTTCTCTTTTTAGTTTTTGTCTGAATGACCTTTTCATTGGTGAGAGTTGGATATTGAAGCCTCCCCACTATTAATGTATGGAATTTGATGTGTGGTTTAAGCTGTAGGAATATTTCTTTTACAAATGTAGGTGCCTTTGTATTTGGGGCATAGATTTTCAGCATTGAGATGCCATCTTAGTGGCTTTTTCCATTGATGAGTATGAAGTGTTTTTTCCCCATCTTTTTTGATTAATTTTGGTTAGAAGTCTATTTTGTTAGATATTAGAATGGCTACAGTACCTTGCTTCTTGGGTCTATTTGCTTAGAAAACTTTTTCCTAGGCCTTTACTCTGAGATAATGTCTATCTTTGTTGCTGAGGTGTGTTTCTTGTATGCAGCAGAATGATGGATCATGTTTTCATATCCATTGTGTTAGCCTGTGTCTTTTTATAGGGAATTGAGCCCATTGATATTGAGAGATATTAATGACCAATGCTTGCTAATTCCTGTTATTTTCTTGTTGTTGTTGGTTGTGTGTGTATGTACTTCGCTTTTGATTTTTCTGATGTTTGGAATTATATATTTTCTGTGGTTTCATAGGTGTAATTAACCTCCTTGGGTTTGAATTTTCTTTTAGTACCTTTTAAAGGACTGGATTTGTAGGCAGATATTGTTTAAATTTGACTTTGTCATGGAATATTTTGTTCTCTCCATCTATGCTGACTGAAAATTTTGCTGGGTATAGGCGTGCCTTTATATTATTTGGTCTTTTCCTCTCGCAGCTGTTAGTATTCTTTCTTTGTTCTGTATGTTTAGTGGCTTGATTATTATGTGGTGAGGGGAGTTCTTTTTCTGGTCCAATCTATTTGGTGTTCTGTACGCTTCTTCTGTATATCTTTGTAGGCATGTCCTTCTTAAGGTTAAGAGAATTTTCTTCTGTGATTTTGTTAAAAATATTTTTTTTGGGGTCTTTAATCTGGGCTTCTTTTTCTTTTTCTTCTTCTATTCCTACTGTTCTTAGGCTTGGTCTTTTCATAGTTTCCCAGATTCTTGTATGTTTCATGTCAGAAATTTTTGAATTTAACATATTCTTTGACTAATGTGTCAATTTTTTATGGGCTCTTCTATGCCTGAGATACTCTCTTTCATCTTTTGTATTCTGTTGGTGATTCTTGCTTCTGTAGTTCATGTTCACTTACCTAGATTTTTCATCTCCAGGATTCCCTCATTTTGTGTTTTCTTTGTCACTTCTATTTTCATTTTTAGGTCTTGAAAATGTACAAAACTGTTGAAGTTTTGTTCATTTTCTTCACTGTTTATTTTTTCTTGGCTTTCTTTAAGAGACATACTCATTTCCTCTCATTGTTTGTTTGTGTTTTCCTGGATTTCTTTAGGGAATTTATTTATTTCCTCCAATTGTTTGTGTTTTCTGTATTTCCTTAAGGGTTTTATTAATTTCTTCTTTAAAGACCTCTATCATTTTCATAAGATTAGATTTAAATGTCATTTTTTTGTACTTCCACTGTGTTGGAATATCCAGGGCTGTAGTAGGATAGATTTACTCTAGTGGTGATATGTTGCCCTGTTCATTGTGCTGGCCTCTAGGCATTTGGGTTTTGGGTAATTATAGGTTTAGGTACCAATTTCTGAGTGTATCTTTTTTGCATGGTATTGCCCTCTCTGCTCTTGGTTTCTGTTTTCTTTCTGGTCTTCAGGCTTGAGTGGCCTGTGGTTCTGGTGACTGGCAGATCTTCAGGTAGGGTAGTGTATCTCTGATAGTGTTTTGGGTTCTGTCTTAGTTTGAGTTTTATTGCTGTGAAGAGACACCATGACCAAGGCAACTTTTTTAAGGGAAAACATTTAATTGAGGCTGGCTTAATCTTTCAGAGTTTTAGTTCATTATCATCATGGTGGGAAGCATGATAGCATGCAGGTAGACATGGTTCTGAGAAGGAGCTAAGAATTCTACATCTTGATCTGCTGGCAGAAGAAGGGCACTGTGTTACTGGGCATATATAATGTCATAGCCTGCCTTCACAGTGACACACTTTCTTTAACAAGGCCACACTTATTCCAACAAGGCCATACCTCCTAATCGTGCCACTTTCTATGGTCCAAGAATTCAAACACATGCGTCTATGGGGCCCAAACCGATTCAAACCACCACAGTCAACTCCCTGGCCCCTATACGCTTGTATCTATAACATAATGCAAAATGCATTTGGTCCAACTTCAAAAGTCCCCATAGTCTATCACATTCTTAATAATATAGAAAAAACCGAAGTTCAAAAATCTCTTCTGAGATTCATGCATTATCTTAACTGTAATCACATATAAAATGAAAATCAAAAATAGATTACATACTTCCAACATATAATGGCACAAGACATGTATTACAGTTCCAACATGTAGGAAAGGGAGCATAGTGAAGAAATATTGGACCAAAGCAAGACCAAAAACTAGCTGGGAAAATCCAAACACTGCACTTTCATGTCTGATGTCAAAATTCTCTTCACATCTCCAACTTTCAGCTTTGTTGACTGTAACACACTTCTCTCTCTTGGGCTTGATCCACTTTCTGTTAGCAGCTTTCCTCTGTATGCATATTTTTCACTTTAGCTATTTTAATGGGTTCTTATATCTGCCACCCTTCTCTTCCCCAATCCCTTCCAACCTTCCAACACTAGATAGCTAAAAAAGAAGTTTAGAGGGGAAAGGGGATATAGAGCTCTTTAGACTACCTCCTGATGATTATGGCAGTCAGGTTGTTAGGGGCAAGTCCATTTTTCCTCATCAGAATATCCAGCAATCCAGCAAATCAGGACTCTAGTAATCCAGCAATGCAAATGCAGTAGCAGGAACCAACAACAGCAGGATGAGCAGCAGCTGCTATAGGCTCTCTCAGGACTCTCCCATTTATACCTTCTCCAGAGCCCCCTGATTTATACTATCTGCAGCTGACAAAAAAAAAATCATGTTAGTACATGAGGTGAATAATAATTACCTTCTGTGAAGCAGCCTCTTATCCTACACCTGAGATTAAAACAAAAACACATTCACGTAATATAACTTGGATTTTTTAAAGAAACCAAAATTCCCACTACATTTCCCCCTTTTGGTCCCCAAAATGGCTTTTTTCTCTAACATTACTAAACTTGATAATTACGAGAATTATCAAGTAAGAATTATATTTACAATATCCAGTCCATATGTACTTGGCAACCTTGGAGAAAGTACTCCACTATCTATCCTATGTTGGTAAGTTCAAAATTCTGTACCTAAAACACTTCCTTGTCATAACTTGCATTTATCAACTTAAAAACATTTTTTTAGAGCCTAAAACATTTTCTTGGATCCTAAACAATTTAAAGCTTTTATGTCTTTAATCTTTAATAAGGAAAAGTATAAGACTATAACGAGCTAGTCTTCAACCCCATCAGAGACCCGAGAAGAATAAATACTACCTGAGTAATTGGTAGTACAGAGCAGAGACTGATAGCTACCTGTAACGCTGGGCACCCAATCTTTGGCCTTCCGGCCCAGAATATCTGACAGATATTTTTGTGAAGCAGGCATTTTCAAAGACTGGCCTATCTTGTTTCTGCAAAGTTGGATAGTCAATTTCCCAGCGTCCTGCTTTTCTCCAGTTTGGACAGAATACTGTCAGCAGTTGAGGTAAGGGCAGGTTTTTTTTGCTCAGTGGCCAGCATTGCCACGTTTGAAGCAAACCCATGTGGAAGTTTATCTTCTTCAACCCATGTGTCCATCATCATCTTTGAAGTAGATTTGGGGTACTGCCAGGAGCAGATGTGCTCTGTGTCATAAAAGCCTTTTATTATTAAAAAAAAATCTTTAATTTTTTAAAATCTATATTATGTAGATAATATATGAAGTGTTTGAAGACTATTGATCGACTCATGTATCTATCTGTCTATCATCTACCTATCTATATGTAGTATATTTGAATAGATAAACATTGCTTATTTTAGCTACTTACTATCTGCTTAACTTTGAAAACACATATAAGAGACTAAATAAAGCTTATTTCTGTAATTAACTAAACTAGAACCTAAAAAGTCTGCAAGTAAGATTATTTATAGATGATTAACTACTAACTTGTATTTCTAAATATCCTAAATAGTTTGCGCAGGTAGTGTTCATAAGACTAGAACTTTACATTTTTAGATGAGTTGCATATATACATACAATACATTACACAAGAGTTGACCCAAATAACCTTAAATTTCTGTCAATATACAATAATTCATACCAATTTAAAATTATTTGAGACTTGTTTCTTAGAAGAATATTCAATAATCCACCTTTTATCCTTTTATTCCTATATCTCCCCCTTTTTAAATGCCCTCTTTCATCCTTTTCCCTAACACTAGATACGAGAGAAAGACAAATTGGAGAGGGGGAGAGAGAAAAAGACTTTATTTAACCTCCTTTACTTTTTTTCCTCTCTGACCATGACCAATAACAATTTGTAACCAAAACCCTAAGTGACCAGAAATATCTATAACCCACAGAATGATCAGAAGCCCCCCCCCCCCCCCCTGTTGGTACTCCTTTTGGTCTATTTTATTTGGGTCTTTACCTCATTTCCAACTTTTATTCTTTACTAATCCCTTTCAAACCCCCAACATCAGATAGAAAAAACAGAAGGTTAGAGGGGAAAAGGGACATAGTTCTCTTTAGACTACTTCCTGTTGATTAGGGGCTTACTTCCTTGTGGCAAGCCCAATCTTTGTGGTCAGGATATCTAGCAGTCCAGCAAACCAGCAAACCAGAAACAGTAAACACAAATACAGCAGCAGGACAAACCAGCAGCAGCATGGTGGCGGGGCAGCAGCAGACACCCCAGGTCCTTTCAGAGTTCTCCCATCTCCCAAGAGTACCCCAGAATTAAACTATGTGCAGCTGGTACAGATCATGGCTCTGCTACTGCGTGAGACAAATAATGATCACCTGCTATGAAGCAGCCTCTTACCCCACACCTGGGATTAAAACAAAAACATCTTCACATAATATAACTGGGTTTTAAAAGAAACCCAAACTCACTACGTTTCTCAGCAGTATCTCATGGCTCTGGCATTTCAAACATCTTGAATCTCCAAGGCAATCCAGGCTTTACATTCACAGCTTCATTCAATGGCCTCTGTGGGCCTCCATGTAGAGAAAGCATTGACACACACATGGCCTCAATTGCTTCCCTTAGTTGCAGAGAGAAATTCCATTGTTGACTCTGAAGCCAGAACCACAGGGCTGAACCCTCAAAGTTCTGCTGCTTGCTGGGGCTGGAACATGGCTCCCTCTGGTTTTCATGGTTACTGTCATGGCCTAAGCTTGTATGTCCTGGAATTTGCTCTGTAGACCGGGCTGGCTTTGAACACAGATATCTGCTTGCCTTGTCTCCTGAGTACTTCAATTAAAGGCTTGAACCACCATGCCTGCACTTAAGCTTTTCTTTAATTCTTTTTCTCAAGATAGAAGCTTAGCTGGAGGGGATCTTGGCCCTAAGTCACCACTCCCTTAATTCCATTTAATATCTTTAATCTTCTTGAACACAGGATTTAGCTCCATTTTATTCACCACTTCCTGGTGCCCCTTTAACCTTTTTAAAAAATTAATTAATTAAATTTACATCTTGGTCATAGGTCCCTCCTTTCTCTCCTCAAAGTCCTACCCTCCCTCTCATATTCCCTTTCCCCTATTCATCATAAGAGGGGAGCCCCCCTACCCACACACCCCAACTCATCTAGTCGAATGAGGACTGAGTTCATCTTCTTCCTTTTTGGCTTGATAGGACAGTTCCATGAGATCAAAAAGCAGGCAACATGGTCAGAGATACCAACCACTCCCCTAATTAGTGGGCCCACATGAAGCCTAAGCTTCCCATTGGCTACTAATATGCAGAAGACCTAGATCTAGTCCATGCATTGTTCTTGGTTGGTGCTTCACACTCAAGAGGTCCCTCTGAACCCTCATTAACTGGCTATGTTGGTCTTCTTGTGGAGCTTCTGTCACCTCTATGTCCATTTACCCTTTCCTCCTCTTTTTCAGTAGACTCCTTATACTTTGCCTAATATTTGACTGTGAGTCTCAGTATCTGTTTCAAGCCATTGCTGGGTGAACATCGCAGAGGACAGCTCTGGTAGCTCCTGTCTGCAAGCATATCAGACTATCATTAATAGTGATGGGGTTGGCTTTCTTCCATGGGGTGGGGCTTAGGGTTGGGCCTGGCATTGGCTGGACAGTCCCTCAATCTCTGCTCTATCTGTTCTATCTTTGCCCCTGCAGGTCTTGTAGGTAGGGGCAGTTTTGAGCTGAGGTTTTTGTGGGTGGGTTGGTGATCTCCTCCATCTACTAGAAGTCTTGTCTAGATAGAAGAGTGTCCTCTTCAGTCTCCATGGCCCCTGCTACTAGGAGTCTTAGCTAGAGTAGCCCTCATATCCTCCCAGAGACCAATTCTGACTTAGGTTTGCAGCCTGTCTCAGAGATGCCCCCACCCACTGTTTCTCTTTTCTCTGAAGGCCTGCTGCCCTCCTGCCCCTTCTCTCCCCAGGTTTGCTCTCCACCCTTATTTTTCTCTGCACTGTCTCTTCTACCTTGATCCCACTCTTTAATCACTACCTCTGTCTATTCTACTTCCCCTTCTGAGTGAGATTTATGCGTCACCCCTTGGGTCCTCCTTGTTACTTAGCTTCTTGGAGTCTGTTCATTGTAGCATGTCTATCCTGTACTATGTGACTAAAATCTGCTTATCAGTGAGTATACACCATGTTTGTCTTTCTGGTCTGTGCTACCTCACTCAGGATGATTTTTTTTTCTAGTTCCATCTATTTGCCTGAAAATTTCATGATTTCCTTGTTTTTAATGGCTGAGTAGTATTCTGTTTTGTACCACAGTTTCTTTATCCATTCTTCGGTTGAGGGAAATCTAGGTTGTTTCCAGTTTCTGCCTATGACGAATAAAGCTACTATGAAAATCGTTGAGTAAATGTCCTTGTGGTATGGTAGAACATCTTTTGGGTGTATGCCCAGGAGTGGTAAAGCTGGGTCTTGAGGTAGGGCTATTCCCAGTTTTCTGAGAAAGCAACAGATTGATTTGCAAAGTGGTTGTACTAATTTACATTCCCAGTAGCAATGGAGGAGGGTTCCCCTTTCTCCATATCCTCACCAGCATGTGGTGTCTCTTGAGTTTTTGATCTTAGCCATTCTGACAGCTATAAGATGGAATCTTATCTTTTTGATTTGCATTTCCCTGATGACTAAGGACATTGAGCATTTAAGTGCTTTTCCACCATTCAAGATGCCTCTGTTAAGAATTCTTGTTTAGCTCTGTATCCCATTTTTTAATTGGATTATATGCTATGTTGGTATCCAATTTCTTGAGTTCTTTATATATTCTGGGATATTAGCTCTTTGTTGGATGTAGGCTTGGTGAAGCTCTTTTTCTAATTTGTAGACCTGCCATTTTGTTCTGTTGTTAGTATCCTTTGCTTTATAGAAGCTTTTCAGTTTCAAGAGGTTCCATTTATTAATTATAGATCTTTGAGCCTGAGATGTTGGTGTTCTGTTCAGGAAGTTGTGTCCTGTGCCAATGAGTTCAAGGCTCTTATCCTTGAACTCTACTAGTAGATTTAGTATATATGGGCTTTATGTTGAAGTTTTTGATTCACTTGGACTTGAGTTTTATGCAGGGTGATAAATGTGGATCTATTTGCATTTTTCTACATGTAGACATACAGTTAGACCAGCACTATTTAAGATACTGTCTTTTTTTCCATTGTATGGCTTTGGCTCCCTTGACAAAATTCAGGTGTGTTCATAATAAAAAAAAAAAAAAAGCCAGGTGTGCATAGGTGCGTGGGTTATTTCTAGGTCTTCAATTCAATTCCATTGATCAACCAGTATATTTCTATGCCAGTACCATGCAGTTTTTATTACTATTCTGTGTAGATAGCTTGAGGTTAGAGACGGAGATACCTCCAGATGTTTTATTATTGTATAGAATTGCTTTAGCTATTCTGTTTTTTTTTTCATATAAGGTTTGTTAATTTTTTCTATTCTTTATTTCTGTTCTAATCGTCATTATTTCTTTCCTTTTGCTAACTCTGTATTGAGTTTCTCCTTCTTTTCAAAGTCTCTTATAATGTAGAGTTGATATGAAATATGCCTTTCTGTAGCTCCTTTTGCTGAAGGCATCTGTCCATACAGAATGAGAGACAGCTGTGCATCTACAGTTGTTTCTCACATCCTCATTTCCAGATGCTTACTCTATCTCGAGTTAGTTCTGGAAACAATAGGAAGTTTCTGAGCAAATGTGTGAAAAGGCAGAACAAATACACAATGTAATTGTTTACTAAAATAACCGAAGGGGTTTTCATTTTAGGGTAGCAGGGAGTCTTTGCTCAGAAAATATAATATTATATATATGCCTTTATAAAATGACTTTTATGCTCATCTATATTGAGTCTAGAGCAAATGTCAAAACAAGTATAGTACTTTACAAATGTAGTAAAAGTTTATTTTACAAAGCTATCCAAATAAATTAATGTGAAACCAATATATGGGTCAAAGGTACAGCATGTAGAACCAGGACTAGATGAACAAAGATCAATTGATGATTGAAAAAATGAAAGCCAAGGTACGGGGAACAGTGTCAGCAGGGACAGTTCTATCCCCACATGACAGTGACCTTCACCCTTACTGTCCACTGTATCAGAAATTCAATCCACAATGGATCACATGTCATATAAAATGAAAATGTAAGCCTTATACAAGAGAATAAATAAGAAGGTCTCTTTGACCATGTGTTGGACAATGATTTCTTAGATGCAGCAATAAAGGAATGGTTTATAAGCTACGTATGGCGGTGCACCTCTTTAATCTTCTCACTCAGGGAGGCAGAGGCAGGCAGATTGGTCTACAAAGTGAGTCTAGGACAAAGTTACACAGAGGAGCTTGTCTCAAAAAACCAAAAGAATAATAATAATAAGAAGAATGGTCTATAAAGAAAAACACTGATTAATTGATATCCATTAAAATTAAATGCTTATGTTCTCCAAAAGAGACACAAGAAGACACAAGAAGGGTGGTAAAAATAGCTACAAACACACAAGGGCTAAAACAAAAACAAAAGCCCCAATCTTGTGTCCTGAAGAAAGATCCATAGACACTGTTATATGCAAATAAGTGCTCAGTTAAACAGAAGAGAGTGGAAGGAAGTTTTCCGCAGGGTGGACATGAACAGCGAGTGAGTGGTCGCTGCTGCCGTTAGGACTGTGTAGGTGCCAGCACAACGTCCAGGTGCTGTGAGGACCACAGTAGGAACACACACACTCCTTGCTGGTTAAAATCTGGAATGATGCTCCACTTAGAAGATAGCTCCCCAGCATCTTGGGGCTGGCTATCCCCGACATACAGCTCTGCAGCTGGAGTGGCAGGTGTCTGCCTATGTGCCCTCTGAACAGTTCACCCAGGAAACTTCCCAGCTTTTGAATAGTTACAGAGAAACACGGCCGACACCCTGCAGGCTTGCCTGTCGAGGATGACCTCTGGCTCTGAGGACTAGCTTAGCCGGTGCTGGTGACAGTATGCCTAGTGTCTAGTGTTCTCTTTAGAATGGAAGGCTTCTCAGGGAGTGCATGGTTGCTTGGAATCCATGGGTGTTATCTGGAATTTTAGAAACTTTAATTGATTGATGATTGATGGAGACAGAGGCCACTGTGTAGCTCTGGCTGGCTTGTAATTCACTATGTAGATCAGGCTGGCCTCAAATTCACAAAGGTCCATCTGCCGTTGCCTCCCAAGTGATGGTGTTCAAAGCCTGCCGTCAGCACCCTGGCTAAATGGATTTTGTTTCTGTTTTTTTTTTTTTTTTAATTTCCAAAATTTTGAGCAAAGCTTTCTGTTATTTTCTTTTTTCTTCCAAAATGTCTTGCTTTGTCACCTCTTGCCGAGAAAAAGATTTTGGCAAAGGAGTACCTATCGCATTTGTTGGGCAGACCCAGGAGCAGCCATGTCCTTTGGCAGTCAGTGACAGATCAAAATCTCCCCTCATGAATGATAAAGAGTACAGAATCCACAGAATAACATAGACACGAACGCTTTTTATCCATTTTTATGTTGCAAAAATCTTCTACATTAGCCTTTGCGGGATCACTTATGGGAAGTGCACATGTGAGCACACACACACACACACACACACACACACGTACACACACAGATGCACACACACTGATTCTTACTGCATCTATTCAGTTATTCAGTATTAAGCTGGCACTTATTTTCATTTTTAGGGTCCATAGACAGCACTGCTTTTATTTCTGCCAATACAGTCCTCTTCGGCACAGAATAAGTTCTTTTATTTTTAAAGTCTTTCTTTCTCTTTCTCTCTCTTTCTCTCTCTTTCTCTCTCTTTCTTTCTTTCTTTCTTTCTTTCTTTCTTTCTTTCTTTCTTTCT
>NW_026596073.1:31021341-31040717 GCF_907164565.1 Psammomys obesus
TTCTTTCTTTCTTTCTTTCTTTCTTTCTTTCTTTCTTTCTTTCTTTCACAAAATCTTACATATCTCAGGCTGGCTTCACACTGCCTTGTAGACAAGGATGAGGCTGAGACCCTGGCCTTTCTGCCTTTACCACTGAAAACGCAGGATTACAGGTTTGCGCCACCACCACCACCACAGCTGGTTTTTTGTGGCGATGGGGACTGAAGCCAGGACTGTGCAGTCAAAGCAAGCCCTCTGCCCGCTGAGCCACAGCTCCAGCTCTATGACATGAGAAGTTTCCAAAACGTCCCGAGCAGTGGCGAAGGACAGATTAAACACTTCCCACATGCCCATCTTCTCCCGTGTTATGAGTGTGTTGACTTCTCATTATCTGTTTTAAGTCAGGCATGCTCATTAGCTTGTGTTACGAGCAGAGGAGTGGCGAGGTGGCCGCCTGCCAGGTAGCCTTGCCATCACTGCTCGCTCCCACACCCTCCCACGGCTCCGTGCACTCAGGCTGACTTAGAAAGGTCTGAAATGAAAGGGAACCGGTAAAGGCAGTTGAATGGCGCATGGCCTGGAGGTGATGCTTAATCTTTCTTACAACAGATGTATATTTATGTAAATTCCAAGGAACCGAGTGCACACGCAGCGCTGTCTGTGTCTTAGAGTTGTTTATATAGGTGAGGAATTTCGATGAGAAGCAGCCCAGTCGTGCCCTGTCCGGTTCAGTCCCACCTGTCACTCCAGCTGAAAGCTCCACACAGCCCTGCAGTGTTTTCACTCCTGAAGGATGTCCGGCCACTCCTCATCTTCTGATAGCCACCACTGGCTGTCTTCTTTGAGAGGCGCAGGATACCACTATATAGGAAGCGTTTTCTTCTTCTTTTTTTTAATATATTTTATTTTATTTATTCTTATTTTTTGTTAAGTGAAGCGCAAGAAAAAAAAGAGAGAAGTATTCGATTGGACGACGACTTAGGTATTGTTTTCCTTCTTTGAAGGCACACTGGTTACATTTTAACTTCAACTTTGCAATTTTTTTTTCTTTATCAAGATTTTTCGTTACTTGTACTTCAGATACTCACTAACCATGGACCTGCGAGGTAGGTCCCCCAGGTCCCCTGGTTTATGTGAGGACAACAGGTGGCCCTGCAGCCAGCTCCCGCCTCCCGGGGAGCCTGCAGTGTAGACCACACCAATTGCGTGAGACTGCACAGAAAACCACACAATGGGAGGGATTACAGGAGAACAGGAACGGCTGGGCTTTATTTATAGTATCATTGTGAGGAAGAAAAGCTGTAAGTCAGCCCTGCCTGGGTGTGGGCTTGGAATAATCCACTCAGAACGCTGTTTGTTCCCCTGACTTCGCCTGGCTAAAGCTTCCGTGTCTCCTGTGGCTTATTACTCCACAATGTTTGTTTGGACAGACATCAATTGCCACGCACCAAAACGCTTCCACTTGTGTCCCTCTTTGAACGGCAGAGACCCGAGAGACCCGAAAAGGCCTGGGAACAGGGGCACGGAGAGTCCCAGCCGTTAGGGCGGCAAGCCATGAAGGTGGGCCGCAGGCTATGAAGGTGGGCCGCAGTCCCCGCTTGGAAATGCCGCTTCCTGACAGAATGCGCTAAAGATAAAGATAAGCGGAGTGATCATGGCCAGCCTCTCGGGGGCTTTTGCTACCCATAGGGGGTTTTTACTTTTGAAACCTAGGAAACTAGTTGCTGAAATAAAACAGGCGGCAGAAGTGGCGCCAGGGGGTGGTGGGGGCTTGCTGCCAACCCCGATGACCTGAGTTGAGTCCTCAGGACTGGCGTGGTGGAAGGAGAGAGCAGGCTCAGCTGTCCTCTGACCGCCACTTTCAGGCCCCTTGCCCTTCCCGTTCATACACAGAACAAACGAGGGTGCTTTGTGTCCGTTAAAGGAGGGTAAGACGGGCTTGTGAACACGCTGTCCAAACCCTAAGCAGCGGAAGTGATGAAGCTTTTCAGAGTCGTTTGAAAACCTTTAAGCCTTTCTCGAAATTTTCTCAGAGCGCTTAAGAATCCCTTCAAAATATTATTTATTTAATTAAATAATCTTCCATATATTTCTGAGATTATATCATTTCTCCCTTCCCTTTCCCTCCTCCAGTGCCTCCCGAATCTCCCTCCTCGCGCTCTTTAAAATTAGTGCCTTTTTTCACTGATTGTTTTTGCATGTATGAATGTACACGTGTACATATATCTAAATGCAACCTGCTCAGGGTGTATATCGTCATGGGTAGGAACGTTTTCAAGGCTCACCGTTTGGTATCAGATAACTAGTTGGGGGTGTGTTCTCTTCCCCGGGAAAGGCTATTTCTCCTGCTCTCGGCATTCTTTAGTCGTCTGTAGTCCTTTCCGTATTGATGAGGCCTCACGGTCTTTTCCTCACCTGCTTTAAGCCATTTATTGTTCTTGTCCCTGCTCAGCTCACGTTCAGGCTGGTTAGATTTTATGGCTGGAGCTTCTGCCGTTAGCGTGAGACACACTCTCACAGACAGCGCTCTGCTCCTCTGGCTTTCACGGTTTTCCACCACCTCCCCCCCCCCCCCCCCCCCCCCCCCCCCCTTCCCGCTTTTCCCCCCCCCCCCCCCCCCCCCCGCCCCCAGATGTCACTCAGTGCGTGTTTGTCCGCTAGCACCTATGTCTGCAAAGTTCAGAGCGGAACTAAAACACGGCCGCTTTCTTAAAGTGCCTTCAAGTCAGTTTAAGAAACTGGTTTGAGGCTGGCTTTTTGGTGAATCTCTTCCATAATGTTTAAACATTTTTTGAGACTTGCATACATGAATGCTGTAATTATATCACCACCCCACACCTTCCTCTCAAACTCATGACCTCTTATTTATTATCACATATGTATCTGTGTGTAAAATTATAAACACCTGTGTAGTATGTAGATGACCCATGGAGCTCATTTAGTGTTGCTCCTATGTACATGTGTTTAGGGCTGACCATTTGGGATTAGATAATCTACCAGGGGACTTGTCCTAGAAGAGACCGACTCCCCCCTCCCTTAGCAGCCAGAACTGCCCATGTTTATTAGTCTAGGGGTAGGGAAGTTCCTCAATCTGTGTTGGCATGTCAGCTGCTGTTGTCACTGCTGCAGATCTTATTTGGGAAGACCACGTTGCTGAGATTTTGTGGATGCAATCCCCTGCCATGGAGAGATGACACTAGTTCACAGCAGATGCCCTGTGAACCCTCTGACACCCCTCCTCCCAATGTTCCCGATCAACTGGGGGTGGCCATCTACCCCGCAGTCAGTGTTCTCTGCATTTTGACCAGTTGTGGATTTCTGTAATAACCTCTATCTGCTGCAAAAGGAAGCATCTTTGATGAGGGGTGAGGCACACTCACCTGTGGATATAAAGACAAGCATGTAGAATGCAGTTGGGGAATATTCTGGTATGGCAGTAATAGGCTTTCCTTTGAAACACCTGCTGCAGGATGTTGGCTACCTTTGCAGTAGCAGTCATGAATTCCCTCTTATTGTGTGGGTCTTCAGTCCAGTTAGGTGGCTGTTTTTTTTTTTTTTTTTTTTTTTTTTTTTTTTTTATCCCATTGTAATCACCTTAAAAAATACATTGTAGTGTTAAAGAATTTTGATCAAGGGAGATCTACTCTCTGTTGGTTCACAGAGAACTTTTAGCAATATAAGAATCCATTTTTGTTCCAGTAAGCTAGGTTAATTGTCATATGGCATTTCTAGTGTGCATGGAAAACAGTGGCCCTCTGAAGGGGAAGCCATGAACAGGGTATGTGTGGTTTGTGAATTGTGAGAGTGAGTCTGACCTTCAAGACACAAGTGATTGTGACGGGGTGAGCAGGACTATGGCATATTTCACATTCAACTGATATTGTGTGTGTGTGTGTGTGTATTTGGGTATATTCATGCCATGGTGGATATGCAGAAGGAAGTCGCTGGGCAGCTTTTGGAAGTTGGTTCTCTCCTTCCACCATGTAGGCCCCGGGGATTAAACTTGGGTCGTCAGCCTTGGCAACAAGGCTTTCGTGGGGCTGAGTCATTTTGTCGGTCATGAGCTGATATCTGTCACATCAGGAATGGGTGAAGTTGAAACGGCATGCTTTTGGAAGCATAGGTTGCTGTCATTGTTCTGTTGTTCTGAGGAGACACCATGATCACAGCAGTTTTATAAAAGAAAGCGTTTAACTGGGGTTTGCTTACCATTTCAGAGGTTTAGCCTGTTATCATTACTGTAGGAAGCATGGTGGCAGGCATGGCACTAAAGAGGTAGCTGAGAGCTCTACATCCAGATGAGCAGGCAGCAGTGAGAAAGAGCCACTGGACCTGGCTTGAGCATTTGAAACCTCAAAGCCTACTCACAGTGACACACATCCTCCAACAAGGCCACACTTACTCCAACAAGGCTGTCCTTCCTAAGTAGCATCACTCCCTAATGACCGCAAATTTAAATATATGAGCCTATGGGAGCCGTTCCTACTCAGACCACCACATTGCCCACCTTGATGGGTGACTGATACAAACATCTTCCATGGTTGCTTATGCACCCTGTATCTTTCACATTTCAACTCATAGGCTGGCTGGCTGCTTCCCCTTCAACTGCAGGCACAGGGTCTGTCTTCAACAGAATTCTGAAAGGCAGTCCTCTCCTGCTACCTGTGTGAAGTCATAAAAATCACTGTAGGGCATTTTCATGGGTACAACTGCCATTCCAGCCTGTGCCTTCTAACACGCAAGGGCCTGGCTTCCGGTTTGGCTTCTGATGGCGTTGGGGGAAGGGCTCTGCTGCCTTGATTTAGCTGTAGCCCTGGAGCCTGTGACTACCTTAAAATATGGCCATCCTGGGTCCAGAGGAGGGGGATTTGCAGAAGTGGAAAAGACAGGGCTTGATATCAGAGAGACTTGGTCTCTGCTCTGTGTATCCATGTCATCAGGGACAGGAGGATTTGTGCACAGCACCTCTTGAAACTTATAGGTGCCCAGTAAAGAGAGAACTGGTATGGAAAAACAACTCATTTTGCCCTAATTATACACTTTTAGCTCTTGAAGTACACGTGGCTTGTTCCCTCTCATTTAGTTGATTGGAGACATAGAAGCAGAGTGTAGAGAGTGAGATGAGGAAAATGTCGTAGAGAGGAATGCCTAAGACCAGACCCAGCTCCCCATTCATAAGATTCTTATCAGAACTTTGGCGGGGGTGGGAGCGTGGGCTGGGGGTGTTTATTGCAGTCACCCTACACCTGTTTTTTTTTTTTTTTCACTTTTGCCTCAGCACACTTACTGCAAGACAAGGGGGCTGCTGTGATCCTCCCAAGCCTGGTGAAACCTTTCCCCTGCATCCCAAGGAAGATGCCCTGACTGGCTTCAGTTCAATCTCTCTTTGGTGAAAACTTATTTGGGAGAATATTGGGATATCTTTTCCATCAACTTGCTTTTATTGGTTGTCTGTCACACAGCTATGTCACTTTTAGATGCTAAATGAGAAGCATGTGGAAGGGAGAGCAGAAACACAGTCCTGTCCCCATCACTACGGGTAAGGTCCAGCATGAAATGTGGGTTTTCTTGAAGTAGAACACACTACTTTAATTATTCCATGCAGTATGGAAACATGAATATTTATACAATCAGAAACTTGGAAGCCTAACACGAATTCTTTCTGCCTGGACTCTGACATACACATTCTTCCTCTGATCTGGTCTATAGATGAAGAGCATAAGATGGAGGGCAGCCTTGAAGTCACTTAGAGAAGCAGGCAGCACAGTTGATTATGAGGAACAGGACCACTGATTGTCATTTCAGGTCTGTTTGCACTAGAGTGACATTAGGTCTCTTGTTATTTGTGTTTAAGCTGCTTGGTCCTGTGTGATTAGAATCAAGTAACACTTAGGGAATGTGAAGTTTATTAAAATATTCAAAAGGGGGAGATAGAAAGACCTGGAGGGACAAGAGCTCCACAAGGAGAACAATAAAACCAAAAAATCTGGGCCCAGGGGTCTTTTATGAGACTGATACTCCAACCAAGGACCATGCATGGAGATAACCTAGAAACCCTGCACAGATGTAGCCCATGGCAGCTCAGTGTCCAAGTGGGTGTCCTAGTAAGGGGAACAGGGACTGTCTCTGACATGAACTCAGTGGCTAGCTCTTTGATCACCTCTTCCTGAGCAGGGAGCAGTCTTAGCAGGCCACAGAGGAGGACATTGCAGCCAGTCTTGATAAGACCTGATAGGCTAGGGTCAGATGGAAGGGGAGTAGGACTTCCCCTATCAGTGGGCTGGGGGAGGGGCATGGGAGGAGAAGGAGGGAGCGGGGATTGGGAGGGAATGAGGGAGGAGCTACAGCTGGGATACAAATTGAATAAACTGTAATTAATATTAAAAAATTAAAATTAAAAAAGGATATTAAAAAAGCACATTTAAAATTGACACCAAGGACTTCCTATAATCTCTTTAATGGATTTTTTTTTTGCATTTGTTCCCACTCTAATTTTTCTATACAAAGATGGATGTTCTCATACATTTCCAAATAAATTTTACTCACATGGAATTGAATTAAACCTGTCTTTTTAAAATTTAAACACACACATACACATACTCACACCTCTCTCTACTGTGCTCATGAGGTGTGATGATTTCTATTGTACACATGTATTAACATTTCACATGTACCCCATAATATGCAAAATAGACACATGTTTATAAAGAAGAGAACAAATTAGACATCTATATGAAGTCCAACACAGCGATCCCACTCCTGGGTACTCAGCCCAAAGGAGAGAAAGTGTATCTAAGACAACAGGAAAAAAAGGTTCTATGTTGGCTCTCATTTTTCAGCTTTCTGGATAAAAGCAGACATTTTTTTATTTTTGTTGCTTTCATTTATTTACTTATTTATGCTAAATGAAATTCTTGTCTTAAACTATTAGACTTTGTATTAAGCTTTTGTGTGTGTGTGTGAAGTTTTAAGATTAGTCTCTAGTTGCTACCATTGTTTGGGGAGGCTGGGCTACCTTTAGGAGGTGGAGCCTTGCTAGGGGAAGTACCTCACTGGGGACAGGTTTGGGAAGTTTATAATTTTGTCCAATTCCTATCCCCCTCATGGCCTCCTGTGTGGGGGTGAAATATGTTCCCTTTGCTTTCTGACATTCAAAGTTCCTGCAGCCATGCCTTCCCATCATGATGGACTGTGTCTCCACAGGAACTGTAAGCTAAAACACAACCTTTCTTCCCTAACTTGCTTCTGTTGAGGTATTTTATCAGAGCAACCGAAACTAACACATCTTGTAGGAGATGCATCTCTGCCTCATCTCCTCCCTTGTGAGTTGCCAGTTAATATGGGGAACAGTCTCTCTCCTGCCCTTCCACCCAAGGAAGGCTGAAAGTGTGAATCTTTTCAATTACATTGCTCAAATATAAATCCTAAAAGCATATTTTATCATTCTCATTGAGTCAATGAGATAAAAAAATAATATTACTTTTTTAGTCAGTCAAGAAATAAATAGATGAGAAATTATATAAACATAAAATAAATTATATAAATAAAAAACAATAATTTTTGAGTCAATAAAAAATAAATAGATGAGAAATTATATAAACTCTGGTTGTTTGCCTTCCCAGGGCTGGATTGGCTGAACAAGGGAATACATTTTCCTGGGAAATAATGTCATCACTCATAACAATCAAAGCGGGCATGACCTTTTGATATCAAATCACTGTGTGTGTGCAACTTGATAATATGTGGAGGAAAACCTTGTGGTGGACAGAGATATGCTGCACTTCAGTAAGTACTCTGGGTCAATACTCCTCTTGTCATGAAAGACTTCCTTTGTTGTCTAACACCTACCTGATGAAGAGCTTGAAAAGGTGAGGGAGGAGCTTCGACACTGCCATCTCTCCCTTCAGGAGCCTTGTCTTCCTGAGTGTCTGCCAGCATGATGGAGACAATGGTCTGGAGCTTCCAGGTAGGTTAGACTGTACAGCAAGTCCCAGGGCTCTGCCTGCCTCTGCCTCTTCAGTGCTGGGGTTACAAGTGCTGCCATTCTTCGCTTTTAAATTTGAGCTGTTGGGGTTGAACTCAAGCTCTCATGCTTGCATGGTGAACATTTCACCAACTGAACCATCTCCAGCACTAGGAATTTTTTTTGGTGGTGGTGGTGGTGGTTAAGGGCTTTTGAGAAAAGCCAAGAGCAAAGTGATAGAAGAGGTATGGCATGGAGAAGTAGGAAACCATCTGCTACAATGTCAGTACGACAAGGGCATGGCGCATGGAATCTCTGGTGTTAGGTTGGTCTTGCCTTCCTTACTTGTGTTCCTTGGGTGTGTAGAATGCTGCTCACCTTCTGGAATTTGCCAGGGTAATCTGAGAATGAAATAAAATTCCTTTAGATTTTTATCATGACATTTGTTTTCTAACTCTGATCATCTGAGCTCTTCCCATAGTCTCTCAGAATGATCACAGTTGCAAATCAAGGCAGCCCAATCCAGGGGGACACAAGAACAGAGGGTCCTCTATCAGCATGCTAACTACTTGTGACGAATAATCTTTGTTGTCAACCTGACTAGATCTGGGATTAACTAAATATGAGTCTGTGTGTGGGGGTGGCTCTCTTGTTTAGATTATTTGAAACAGGAGGACTTACCTTAAATATGGGTAAAGGCAAAAGAGTTGCACCTTTTGGTGGCAGCCAAGGTAAAAGGACGTGCAAGAATGAAGCTTTTGCTTCTTTGCCTGCTTGCCCTCACTCTTACTAGCAAGTTCATCTATTCTACCGCTCTGTTGAATAATGACTCATGAAACTCAAAATGTATTTACAAATACCTACGCCATACAGCTAGGCTCATTCCCTGACTAGCTCATAACTTAATAACCTATTTATTCTAATCTAAGTTCTGCCACATGGCTGATTACCTTTGTTCAGGTACCATGCATCTGTCCTCTTTCATATCTTCCTGGGCAGATAGATCTCCCTCACCTGGCTCTATCCAAGAATCGTTTCTGCCTGGCAAATGTCCCACTGTCTATTTTACCCTTTCCTATAGGCCATAGGTTTTTTTTTTAACTGACAGGCAATGATCCATACAATACACAAGATATTCTCTCTACAATGCTCCTCCATTCCATCTCCAATATTAGAGCCAGCTTTTTGGGGGTTTGAACATAGACTGAAGACCAGTATTTCTAGAGGAACCTTCAGGCCTTCAGTACCAGAGCAGAACTGCAGAGGTGTGTGCTGCCTCCTAGTCTGAGCAGCTACTGGGTTCTCAGCCTTTCCAGATCTACAACCACACCCTGTAAGTCAATTTAATGAGTTTTGTGTATGCATCTGTTATATCAGTCCTGCCCCTTTAGAGAACCCTGACAAACATTTCTGTACATTTCTGTATGGCCTCACTTTACCACGGAGTATGATTTTAACAATCAGGCTTAGAGCAGACCTGGCCTGGATAAAGGGAATTCACGGCTTTTACCTGATTGAAATCACCTGAGAGAGAGAATTTCAAGGGGATTCTGACTTTGCCTCTTTTCCATTTCTCTCTGTTATTTTCCTATACTTTATTAGTCTGATCAGCATTATTGGCCTGGATTACATTTCAAAAATTGTTCTTTTAATTTTCATTGCTAATATCAGTTTTGTTTACAATTACAAAAATAAATTTTAGTTGAATGATGCATCTTGTAGCTGCCATTTAAAAAAACAGCTTAATTTACTTAGTTTAGTTAGAACAAAGAGTAGAGTGGGGGCTTCTAAAGGTGATTGATGTCTATCTGTCCATCCATCCATCCATCCATCCATCCATCCATCCATCCATCCATCCATCTACCTGTCTGTCTGAAGAATTAATTTGTAATACCTGTCTCTAAAAAGCTTTGTTGTAGTGATAGAGTTCCAACAGGGAATAAAGCTCGACACACAGAACATGCCCACTTACGCAGGAGAAAGGCATCAATAAATAATTACATAGTTAAAAGTAAAGTAAGTACCACAAATGCATATTTGCATGGCTATGCATCAGTCTTTAATGGCTGACTCTGAGAGCAGAGAACAGTCTTTGTAGCCCCAGCACATGACCGTTGACCCTTCACCCCTTCCCTCATACTGCATAGGTCATGAGGGGACAGTCTTACAGTCATTATGGCTTTGTCATTCCTCCTGCCACATTCATTTGTGTTTTGCTCAACGAAAATCATTCCTGGTTCATCTCTACCTTTTACATCCTGCTGAAAGAATCTTAGGTTTAGGATCTTGTAGGCAAACTTGACTGTTAGTAATTTTCTACTCTAAACTTTCGAGTGCTTGCTAGTCAGACTAGCAGGCACTCAAAAGGTCCACTGTTTTCTGTTCATTTGTAGCTGCACTTAAGCGGCTTACAGCACCTTAGAACACAAACCACCGATCAGGATCAAGTCCCTTATATGAATACGGCTTTCGCTGTGATGCGTGTGTGTGTGTGTGTGTGTGTGTGTGTGTGTGTGTGTGTGTGTGTGATAGGAGGATGGGAATGGAGATTGGCTTAGTTTCAGGTGAAGTATGACTAGAAGGGTCCAGAAAGACTTATGAGATAGGCATTGGAATTCAAAGTAGGACGTGGGATTGCACCAAGCCTTTTTTTTTTTTTTACATATTTTTTATTTTAATTTTTATTAATTACACTTTATTTACTTTGTATCCCCCTGTGGCCCCCTCTCTCTTCCCCTCCCAATCCCACCTTCCCTTCCCCTTTTCCACATATGCCCCTCCCCAAGTCCTCTGATAGGGGAGGTCTTCCTCTCCTTCTTTCTGATCCTAGTCTATCAGGTCTCATCAGGAGTATCTGCACTGTCTTCCTCTGTGGCCTGGTAAGGTTGCTCCCTCTCAGGGAGAGGTGATCAAAGAGCAGGCCAATCAGTTCATATCAGAGACAGTCCCTGTTCTCATTACTATGGAATCCACTTGGACACTGAACTGCCATGGGCAACATCTGTGCGGGGGTTTTAGTTTACCTCCATCAATGGTCCTTGGTTGGAGTATCAGTCTCAGATTTTTTGGTTCTATTGCTCTCCTTGTGAAGCTCCTGTCCTCTCCAGGTCTTATTATTTCCTACTTCTTTCATGAAATTCCCTGCACTCTGCCCAAAGGTTGGCCATAAGTCTCAGCATCTGCTTTGATACCCTGCAGGGTAGAGCCTTTTAGAGGCCCTCTGTGGCAGGCTCCTGTACTGTTCCCTATTTTCTCCTTCTTCTGATGTCCATTTTCTTTGCCTTTCTGTATGGGGTTGCTCAAAGCCTTTTGTCTTGTGGTCCAGATCTTATGATGGGAATGCTTGCCTGTGTGGTGACAGCCACGAGGATCCACTGTGTGGGAAGAGTCCTATTACTTGTTCTACAAGAGCAGCTCACTTATTCCTAGAAACCCTGTGAGACTGAGTTTGCCAATGGCATACGTCGGCTGCTTGCTTAGGAACAAGAATGTGAGCCATGGGAGTGCCATGGTTCACTTCGGGAATCAAAGGTCACAGGGCAAGAGTCTGGCTCCTTGGAGCAAGGCATGAAGAAAAAATGATATTTAAGGAAGGGTAACATCTGAGGGGCAGAAAAAACATTTGCTCCTTCATCTCACTGATGAGTAAATGAAATCCCATTTACCCAGCTGGAGCCAGCGATGATGTGGGTGCAAGGCTGTTATATAGGAACCCGAGGATGACGGAGGCAGAAAGGCTGAAGTTGCTCAGTGTCAGGAGCCCCGTCCCAAGCATCAGGCTGCCTGCTTTGGCTCAAAGGTGTGTGTCTCTCCACATGTTGGGCTCATTCTTCCCCCTTTCTAGGTTGCTTTTTCCATACAGCATGCCTTTAATCGCAGCACTCAAGAGGCAGAGGCAGGTGGATGTGTCTGAGTTCGAGGCTAGTCTGGTCTACAAAGTAAGTTTCAGGAGAACCATGGCTGTTACACAGAGAAAACTTGTCTCAAAAACAAAACAAAACAAAACAAAACAAAACAAAACAAAACAAAACAGGAAGCCTAAGAGTGATTTCAGCCAGTAGACAGAGACACTACATGACATTTTTGGTCTCACATTCCCAAATTCAGATCTGAGCAGATTACCTCTGCCATATCCATGTCCTGAAAGCCTTTTGCTAGGTGACAGAGAAAAAGGAGTCTGTGCTGTGAATTTCTCTTTTGAAGCAATAAGTCTTGGGAAAGATGGTCCCAGGATTGGCTCATAGCTAAATGATGTCAAGGGGAAGAGGATCTAGGATTCCTTGAGCATTCGCAAAATTAACTCATGGCTAGTTTTGCTATAATAATCAAGACCTGTGGACTCTTCCGAGGAGGAGGGAAGAGTCAGGGAAGAATTCTCTTTCTGTGACATTATCTTATCTGGGGGCAAACAGCGTCACAGGTTTGAGGAGCCTAAATCTGACACAGCTTTGAAATATTCTTTTAAGAAAGATATTTTAAAGTGCAGAGTTCAGGCTAGAGGTGTAGGGAGGGTCCTGGAGAGCATGAGACCCCTGTCTTCTCAGTTGCTCAGTCAAGCTGCTTGCATTTCTTCTCTGCATCTGTTGTCCAGCCTGAGCCACAGGAAGCCAGGTGGCTAGGGCTGCAGGGAAGTAGGAAAGCAAGTGCCTGGTGTCGTCTGTGATTCTGGGGGAGGGGAGAAGGATGACTACTGGGTGAGAAGCAGTTTGTTCCCACAGGTGTCTGTGGGTGGATCAGTGACGCACAGCGATGGGACAGAAATGCACTGCAAAGTGCTTTGACTCGGAGGTATCTGTGGATCGGATGCCATGGGCGAAAGCGTCCCCTCACTCATGTCCATCTAGCGTCTCTGTTTAGGGCTGATGAAATGGTAGACGCCATTGTCACGTGAGAGTACATGCTGATAAACTGAGCTCCGGTGGCCTCCTGTTCTTCCGGTTATGTGGGATGCACAGACACAGCCACTCTTCCTGTGCTTCTAGCCCCAGACAGCTCAGTTAGCTCACAAGAGGCCCCATGGCATCCGTGGAATTCTCTGTAGCAAGTCATTTCTCTTTTCGAATGCTTTCTTCTGTCCTAAATTTAAAAAAAAGGTGATTTTATTTCTTTTTACTATACCAAGAACACAATATTAATTGCAGCAATAATTCTTTAGTTTTAAGGCCCCACCTAGGAAAGTTATCATGGCTAGAGTACAGAACATTCAGCCAGTGTTGTGGAGCAGGTATGTAGGCCAGCAGTAGACAATTTGCTTAAGATGTATGAGGGGCCTGGTTCAACCCTCTCTCTCTCTCTCACACATACACACAGAGTCTCTTGTCAATACTGACACAAAGCCCGCATGTACTACTTAGGGTTAGCTAGCACATGAAACTACTAGAAAAGCCTGATTGTGCCCAGAGGCAGCAATTTCAACATAGGCAACAACAACAAGTGTCCTAGGCTATCTCCTCAGTTCCAAGTCTGGTTACAAGGTATTTGAGTCCCTAGGTTCCACTGACGTCAAAATGTCCGAGAGTACAGTTTCTGAGGTGAGAGTCAGCCCTGTAGTCTTGTGTCAGTCATCTGGCTTTGTAGAATCAGTCTGGGAGCAACTCCCCAACTGTCACCTACTTCCCTAGTTAGTCTTGCTGTGAGGCTAAATGGTGAGTGAACTCCGAATAGAGGCCCACCCCCTCAGTGTCACAGTTGGACCTCTTTACAGGAACAGACTCCAGAAAACCAATGCTTCTTCAAGCTCTCTCTGGACCCTGCTACGCTCCTGACTACGACTTTCAAACAAGAGTGCGCATCAGGCTGCTTCCCAGCTTCCAGCTGGATCCTGGAAAAGGCTCTTCTTCAATTTCCTGTTCCTCAGCATTATGAGAAGTGTTCTGTTGCCCATCCCCACTCTGCTGCTTTTTTTTTTTTTTTTTTTTTTTTTTTACATGGAAGGAGAGGGCATTACCCATAATTCTCTGCCATGAAGAGCACAGGAAATTGTTGGAGATGAAACTGTGATCTAGCTCCACAGTGTGAGGCATGAGTGATGTGAACGCACACAAATATGCAAGTATGCACGTGAACACACACACACATGGGGATGGGGAGAGATGGAGAGATGGAAGGAGAGAGAGAGAGAGAGAGAGAGAGAGAGAGAGAGAGAGAGAGAACAGTCAGGGTTATGAGTCCTGCAGTTATTTCTAGCTTTGAATTGCATCCAAGTCTCATACATTCACAGACGGCCTCGCCAAGGCCCACAGCTGTCCTGCATTTTCAACAGATCCCACAGGGCCTCGATGAGGCTGAGAGACATTCCTTTGCTCTGACACAGGGGCTAGAAGGAGAGGCTGTAACATCTGAGGCTGTGGAGCTGGGAGCTTGCCACCCCGACCTTTCTGAAGTGCCCAGACATACAGGTCCAAGAGTGAGCTGGATGGCACAACCTAGAGCACCACAGGGCCCGACGGTGAGTGTCCTCAGAGCCCCCACACCCAGGGTACTGTGCTTTCTGTGGCCTCGGTGGACAGACACATGTTCCCGTTGCCGTTTGGGATGTTTGTCACAGGAAAGGCATGTTCCTCTGGAGGTCTTCCCAGCTGTCAGTAATGTGCTGATACACCAAGGCCAACCCTGAGCAGGCGAGCCAGATAAACAGGATGTTCACAGTGTGCGAGAGCAGATGAGTGCGGGGACCCTCTGCCCATCTCCCAGCTCCATAAGCAACTGGCATGCCTCGCTCCATCTGCCCATGTAGGGCAGGAATACAAGCATGGATCACGTGTGAGAAAAGCCTTCTCTCGGGCTATAGCGGCCATTGGTATGACTGGGAGGAATCTGGCACAAATCGGCACAAATCGGAAGGACCACGTCTTTCTTGCTAGTCAAACAACTAAGCTGTTGGGAGGCACTTGAGGGCATCCCAACACACGGGAGAGACATGATTAGAACATCGGCGGCTGTTGTGGAAGACAAGAGGGCTGGTCTACAGGAACAGCTCTGCATGCCAGTGGAATCAGCCTCATGTTTTCTTCTTGTCAGACACACAGTAGTTATTTATACGGATGTACAGAGACAAGCGGCGGCTATGTCATTGCCCTTCCTGTTTGGAGACGCTGTGTCTGTTGACAATTAGTGTGTAAACACATTCTCAAGGAGGCAGTAAGAGGCACGGGGCCCCTTCAATAGTGCTGTGCAAGCTGGGCCCTTGGAGGAGGAAGAGCAGGGACCCTGGTGTGGGCTCCTCTGTGGCCGAGGGTGTCAAAGGTGAATCCCGGAGTAAGGAGGCACTGGTAGGGCATTCTAGCTGACCTGAGTTTATGGCTGTGACTGCACAAGGTCTCCCAGAGATGAGGCCAGAGAGTCAGATATGAGATTCTTACTCTCCAGGATGCCAGGATGCTTTCCGGGGCATGGTTCGCTTACTCTCCTCTCTGCATACCAGACGCAGCGGCATTCACATGGATTCAATGTTATTGCTGACTGCTTTAAGTTGAATGTTGATTGTTTCAGCTCTCTGTATCATAACCTACAGCAGAAAGAACAAGAAGGAAACCCCCCTTTTCACATTTTTTTTTTGGTCTTATATTAGCTCAAAATTTATACTTAAAAAATTTTAATGATATAAGCAAGGGAGGCCCAATTGCATGAAACATAAATTTTACATAAGAAAAAAAGAAAGACAAATTGAATTACAACATGAATCTTTGGAGAGAACTAATATCTTTTCATGTACATATGTCCATAACTCTATGCTGGATCACATTTAAAAACTCACATGTGTATGACTGTTTACTTACGTGTCTGTCTGTGCATCGTGTGTATGACCGCTGCCACAGAGGCCAGAAGAGGGTAGAGAAATCAGAGTTAGAGATGGCTGTAGTCACCTTGGGGGTGCTAGGAGGTGTACCCAGGTCCTCTGTGAGAGCAGCCAGTGCTCTTGTGCAGTGCTGGCCCTTCAGCCCTGAAGAACCACACGTAACCTCTGTATTTTCATATCTCCCTCCCATCTTCCCTCCGTCCCCTCCTCCTCCCTCCTTCCCTCCCGTTCTTCCTCTCTTCTTCTCTTTTCTTGTTGATTTATTGCTGTTGTTTGAAACAGGGTCTCATTCTGTCACCCAAGCTGGCCTGAAACTCACTGTGTAGCTTAATCTTGTCTTAAACTCAGAGGATTCCTCCTGCCTCACCTCCCAAGCACTGTTACAGATGCCACACCTATCACTGTAAGGTGACCATTTCAATATGATCAAATACGTTTGTGATACTAGTTTTGGTGGCACAGCAAATCGGTCCATCCTATTCATTTTATATATTAGAATATTTGCTCATCTTTAGTTTTTGGGTGCCTGAGGACAAATTTCCTCTGCTATAAATTACTATACAGTGAAGTTTCACTAAATTATACACTAGCTCTTGTCTTAACAGTCATTTTCACGAGTAGAGTTTCTGGGTCAAAGGCTGTGTATATTTGCAGGGCTTACTGTATAGCTGCTCTCTGTGCCCACCTCTCTCCCCTGGTTCAGTACCTGTGGTTTCTGTTTGGGGGCTGTGGGACTTTAACATCTAGCAAGACAAAGAAACAAGAAACAGAACCAACACAGTGTCTTCAGCTAGACAGCAACAGTGGCTTAGCCCGGGCCCATCAAGGCACTCAGTTCCTAAAGTATGTTGGCTGTGGAGACAAAAGGCATCACACAGACAGAGAAGACACATGTTTGTGACCAGGGTCCTCTCTTTTTGTATCCTCCAAGGGCAAGAGGGTGGTGAACTCCGACTCTGAAGGGGCCTCAGGTCACATGTTGGATGTTCATAACCGAGACCTCTGAGTCATGTCTGTTTAGCTGGAGAAGAAGAGTGAATAAGGTTCTCTGACAACCTGGAAGTTGTTAATTAGGAAGCAAGCACATTGACTGAGTAGGGACACGGAGACGTTCAGCTCCTGCACTCACTTCCAGTGTGCAGTTGCTTTTTATTATTATTTTTTATTTATTAGAATTTATTCACTTTGTATCCCAGCTGTAGCCCCCTCCCTCTTCCTTTCCCAATCACGCCCTCACTCCCTCTTCTCAACCCATTTCTGTCCCCCAGTCCGCTGATAGGGGAGGTCCTCCTCCCCTTCCATCTGACCCTAGCCAATCAGGTCTCACCAGGACTGGCGGCATTGTCCTCCTCTGTGGCCTGGTAAGGCTGCTCCCCCCTCAGGGAGGTGATCAAAGAGCCAGCCACTGAGTTCATGTCAGAGACAGTCCCTGTTCCCCTTACTAGGAACCCTCTTGGAAACTGAGCTGCCATGGGCTACATCTGTGTAGGGGTTCTAGGTTACCTCCATGCATGGTCCTTGGTTGGAGTCTGAGGCAGTTTCTTTTAATATGATAATAAATACCAGATATATGCATTCCATCAATGGATGGAAAGTGAAACCACTAAATTCAGAGATATTTTCATCTATCTGAAAGGAAAAACAAACAAACAACAACAACAACAACAAAAACTATCGTGCTATGAAAATAACTTTGGAAAGAAAAGTACCCCTAAGTTTCATTTTGGCAGTGTGACCCTGTGCCATCGTGCTGGCTGGTTTTATTGGGTTAGAAAAAATGGTCATAGCTAATTTGTGAGAGCAGCTGTAAACTTTAGGCTTGATTCTAAAGCATAGATTTTTAACCTATAACTGTTTTTTTTCCTCATTTGATTATTTTATATCATCTGTAACATAAAATAAAATCACTATATCATCAAAGATTAGATTTCTCCCAGCAGGTATTTATCAAAGTAAATGTTTATTGAATTTCAGATTATATTACAACTGAATTAATGTTCTCCATAGGTACAAGTGTATTTTACTGTCATTATTCTATTACTTAGTTCATTTTTGTAGAAGGTAAAAACTTTAGTTAAATTTTGTTTTTATTCACAAATCAAGCTTAATTTGAAGGCCTGGTTCTAGAACCCTCCAGCAAAGCTTCCTGAGGTTTTCCTTGTTAATGTTTTGGGTAGTGAGGATTTGCATTTTACTAATACACTCATCTCATATTAATTAGTAAATATCCTGTTATCCAACTCTACTTCAAAAACCTCATGAGAGGCTGTCACAGTGCTGGAGTGCAGGGCAGGCCCATTTAGATGGGACAGAAAGAAAAAAGAAGTGAGGAAAAGGCCTATCCTGAAGGTAACTCCTGGTTCAGTATGGGCTTAGGTTGTGCCCATCAGAGAGTTCTGGGTGAATTCTAAATGGAATGAGCGCCTGGATGGTGTTTGGCCCCCATATCGTGTGTTTAACCCAAGTGCTTCAGAATGGCTCTCCTCACCTTCATCATTTCACATTTCCTGTCAGAATTCCTGTCATTCATATTTTGACCCACCAGCGAATGCTGGATCCTCTTACCTGCTCATGACTTTTGCCATCACCTTGGCTTCTATTTCCAGAGACTGTGCCTGTATCTCTACCATTTCCCTGTTCAAGCAGAATCATGAATCCGGGACTATGTCTATGGTAGACTGTCCTTTCTGATCTCCAAGCATAGGATGGAGATACATATCTGAGCACTTCCAAATAAGTGTAGTGGGAACTTTGTACCAGTTTCTTAAGCAATAAGTGGGTCATATTTTTATTTTTCTTATATACTCTAATTATACCTTAAAATAAAGCGTTTATCTTATTAGAGATTGGGCATCTTCAAATTAAAAAACCCTGAAGCCCTTGAGTGGTGACATGTGCTGTAGTGGCAACAAACGTTGCCTTATGAACAGAATTATTATTTTGTTCATAATAATATAAAATAATATTATTTTATAGACAATATATTATATTGTTATATTATTGAATAGTATTCATATTATTTTGTAAAATAAAAAGTTATTATTTTTAAATGCACTTTTAAACGATAATTTTATTTTATTTGCATTGGTGTTCTGTCTCCATGTATGTCTGTGTGAGGGAGTCAAATTCACTGGAACTGGAATTACAAACAGTTGTAAACCGCCATGTGGGTGCTGAATCCACGTCCTTTGGAAGAGCAGCCAGTGCTCTTAACTGCTGAGCCACCTCTCCAGTCCCAAGTTATAATTTTTAATTTATTCTTTTCTCATATGTTACATCCAGAACACAGTCCACTCCTCCCCTAACCCCATCTTCTCTTTCTCTTCAGCAAAGGGCAGGCCTTCCATGGACACCAACCAGACATGGCATATTAAGTTACAATAAGACTAAGCACCTCCCGTCATAGGAAGGCTGAATCAGACACCCCAGTAGGGGGAAAGGTCCCAAAAGCAGGCAAAAGAATCAGAGACAGACCCTGCTCTCACTGTTAGGAGTCCTACAAGAAGACCAAGCTACAACCATAACACATATGTAGAGGGCCTAGGTCAGACACAAACAGGCTCAGTGATTGTTGGTCCAGTCTACACACACACACACACACACACACACACACACACACACACACACACACACACA
>NW_026596073.1:31040727-31075073 GCF_907164565.1 Psammomys obesus
ACACACACACACACACACACACACACACACACACACACACACACACAAATATGTGTATGTATGCCAACGAAATGATACCTAATGATTTTCTCCTATATTTGTAAACAGGAGCCTAGCATAATGTTGTTGGTCCTGTTTCATTCTATCTTGGGTCTCTGGGCTATACAGCCTCCATGCACAAAACTATTCAATAATATCAAGAAAAACTCCCTCCAGGCTATGTGTATAAGGCTCACACTATACACAAATAAATTTTACATAAACAAATTTCACCTTTACCTCATTGTCATCTCCAAGCATCTCATAAACAGATGCTGCAGTATGAAAACCTCCTATCTGAAACACTTTGGTACCAAGCAAATGAGGGGCCCAAAACCTATAGAGGTGGTGAAGAGAGAAGACGGAAAATGCAGATGGATCTCAGGAAAAGATGGAGCCAAGTCCTGAAAGAGCCACAGACAGCACCATGGGAAGGCATTGCACGAACCCTTTTATTACACAGTGCTCCATCTGGACATATTGTGAGGTCCACAGATGCAGAAATAAACAGGTTTTCTCTGATTCATCATCTTACTAGGAGACTTGATCTAGGGCACATATGGAGCAAGCAGACTTGTTGAGACAAGACCCCAAACTTATATGACATGACAAAAACATCATAGCCACCCAAGTCTGAGTTCTGCCTGTTTGTTTTCTCCTGGAAATAAGGAGAACTAATGCTTTGGAAACTCCTCTATTTAAACCTGCAGACTTCTGTCACTTAAGGGCAATAGTAATTGATCCTATGAGATGAGCTGAGGAGTTTAGAGTGGATTAGAGCGTGGTAGGCTTTTCCCCCCTCCCTGTTCTAAAAATGAGGTCTACTGTATCTGTGTGTGGACAAGGCTCAAGTTGCCCACTGTGTCCTACTCAGCTTTAACTATCACCTCGACACAGCCTGGAGTTATCTGAGAGATGCTTCATTTGAGGAATTGCCTAGATCAGATTGGCTTGTGGGCATATCTGTGGGTGACTGTCTCAATCCTTAATTGACATAAAAAGACTCATCCCACTGTGGGTGTACAATCCTTATGCAGGTAGTCTTGGGCTGTGTAAGAAAACTAGCTAACCATGAGTCTGAGATCCACGTAGCATGCTCCAGGGCCTTCCCTGGTAAGAGGTAATGATGGGCGGGGCACCAGGCTTCCTCTATGTTCCTGCCTTGAGTTCCTGCCCTGATTTCCCTCAGTGATGGACTGTGACCTGCCAAATAAATTTTCCTCTCCCAGTTACTTTTAGTCATTGTGTGTTTCACAGCAACAGAAATCAAACTAGAATGTCTAGTCGTTATGCACACATTAAGGCTCTTCAAAGAAACAATTGAAAAGTCTTATGGAAAAGGGCAATCACAAAAGTTTTTCATTATACCGTAGTGTTGGGGGAAAAATGTCACCATTGTTGTTACACTCACTATGGCCTAGTCTTTGTAGGCATTCCAACAACAGTTACTTCTTTGAGGGAACCATGACTAATAAGTTATATATTTTTTCCATTATAATAACTGAGATTTGCTTTCCAGAGAAATCTAATTCACTCAAATCTTATCAAGCAATATCTAGATTGTAGTATTTTCCAGGATGAAGTGACGTTCTGCTGGCACAGTAGAGCACACCATATCTAGTCACTGAAGTACAAGCCATGAAAAGGGAAGCTGACGGCTACAAACAGATGTCATCTGAGGCCAGACTAAATGAATGGATGTGGTAACTTCCCACCAAATAAAAATGTCTTTGACTCAATAGAAAAAGTCCGCTTCATCACGCAATGAACACGTCCTTCCCTGGAGCAGCGCTGATAATTAATGCCACAGACTCTTGGTTAGAAATATATATGAGTTTGGTCATAAATGTTCTCAGGCATTTTAAATGTCAGTGATGTGAATAGCCTTTATTATTGCAGAATGATAGCTTGTTCCCAGGCACTGCTACTTTGCAGGGAGTGATGACCGCTTTGGCATACAATGAGGCACTCCGGGAACACGCCTGAAGGATTTGGAAGGCATGCCCCCAGTTGTGAATCAGTGGAGCAGAGGCAACATATACGGGCATATGCACCCGAGTGGACAGTCAGCCTCAGCTCCGGCCTGGCTTTCACTCCGCGCTCATGAGTCAGTCTGTGACTCTTTGAGGCTTGGGAAAAGTTCTCTCTCTCTCTCTTTTTTTTTTTTTTTTCTTTTTGGACAATGGTCCCTTCTTTGGCCTGCAGGGCTATGTGCTCTGTTTCATAGTCTCTTCTGCTTTCTAGACTCAGTGTTCGTTTGTCACTTTAGAAGACCTCCAGGTGCTTGACTTTTGTGGGTGATTGAGAGAGAAGGAGCTGCAGGCTCATCAGGAACATGGGAGACTCCCAGACAGACTGTTCTAAGAGCAGTCAGAGCACGATGGACTTAGGAGCAGTGCGAAAGTTGGACTTGTAGCTTTATCTCTAATATGTAAGGAGCTTAGAGGTTGGCACTAGCTTTTGTATCAAGAAAAAGCCAATTAGACTGAAACTTGCTAGGTTGGAGGGGGCACCAAAACATAGTCGATTTTTGTGTGTTTGTCTAATTTTGATACCCAGGGTCACCTGTAGCCCAGGCTGACCCTGCACTTGCTGTGTAACTGAGGGTGACTTTGAATTTCTCACCTTTCTGCCTTCACTTCCACGTGCTGTGAGTACAGGTATGCTCCATTGCACCTGGCTTATGCAGTGCTGGGGGTCAAACCCAGGCTTCGAGAAAGCAGGCAGAGGTTGTCCTATGAGCTATGTTCCCAACCCTGTTTCTCTTCCACCATCTTTTTGGGGTAGGGTCTCCTATAGCTCAGACTAACCTTAGGCTTGTTACACAGCTGAGAATGACCTTGCATTTCCAAATGTAGACACTGTTTGTGCCATTGTGTGTTGTCTCCAGCGGGATGGTGAATTTGAGTACTGAGGGACCTGCTGGAGAGAAATGGTTTGCAGTGGTGGAGTTTCGTAGACAGCTCTGTCCTCCCTATTCTCCCAGCCCCCTGCCTTCATGAGCCATGATTCTAGGAATGTCACCCCATTCTCACATTGAAGAGTTAAGAAAGACCTTTTGTGGCTATGCAGTGAGGGGAAGCGCAGTCTGTGAGATGCCCCCAGGGGACTCTCAGAATTCTTGCTCCAGCAAGGGTAGAGGGGTTCTCATCCAGGTTGCTGCCAGATTTCTGGTGTCCCTGTAGGGGCAAAATTATACCATGAGATCAACACCCGAGAAGGGCACAGTCGGGCCCACTAAACACTCAGACAATTCTAGAGTATGTCCTTTCTCCACATTAACATCACATCAACAGAATTAGGGTTAACAGAAGCAGATTACAATGGAGAGGGCTGTAAGGCACAGACTCTCTTTACACAAGAGTGGTTAAGGAAGCCCAAGGTCAACAGGGAAGATAGAGGCAAGGGCTTGGGCTATTTGAATCCTGTATCACCTATAGTTAATGACAAGCACTACAGCATGTCTTCCCTCTCCAAAAATGTCCCATGGAAGACAAGCATCAGTAAAAGCCTGAAGAGAGAAAGCAAGCAGAAGAGTAACACTCATTGTGGCACAGATATTAGGATTTAGAATAACCAGGACCAATTTGTTAAAGATCCTATGGTGAAATGTGTAAGCAAAGTGCTGAGAGTCTGAGGGCTTGTGGGTAGGATTGGGTTAAAAATGTGGGATGATAACATAAGTTTATTTCTTGCTCAACGCAAGCTGACAAGCTATTCATTTCCTCCAAGGTTAGGATTGCCAACTTTTACAGGCCAGAGATCAGTGTCTTTCAGTCTTCATGCCTAGCACTTCATCAGTTATGGAGAGAGAAGGAGAGGGATGGGTCAAGAGGCAAGGAAAGGAGAGAGAGAGAGAGAGAGAGAGAGAGAGAGAGAGAGAGAGAGAGAGAAGCAGGCAATGAATGGAAGAGGGAGAGGAGTAGGGAGAAGGGAAGACTGAGGGAGAAGAAGAGGAAATAGAGAGAGAGAGAGAGAGAGAGAGAAGAAGAAGGATGGGGAAGGAGACTGAAATCAATGGGAGAAGAAAGGAGGGATGGGGCAGAGAAGAAAACATTCACATATAATTCATACATCTTTCTCCAAATGCAAACTTAATGAAAAGACACCCGCACACTTAAAATGAAGATGAAGCAGCAGGGCTGAAAGTTATCCTTATGACGTCAACTCATGGCATTCTGTTACATTTATACAGACAATTTCACTGTAGTATTTTGAATAAATTCACACATACAAACAAAAAGCCTTTAGGGGTTTAAAGAAATTAGAAAGAGATCAGATCATCAAAAATTACTTAGCTATTTCTGATAACTAGTTTTCACAAATTCTTTTTGTTTATTTTAGTACAGTGTTTTGCTTTAGATGTTAACAAAAAGGCAAAGAGGATGGACATTGGAGGAAGGAGAAAGCAGGGAACAGGACAGGAGCCTACCACAGAGGGCTCTACCATGCAGGGTATCAAGACAGATACTGAGACTGATAACCAAACTTTGGGCAACTTCTCTTATGAAAGAAGTGGGAGATAGTAAGACCTGGAGAGGACAGGAGCTCCACAAGGACAGCAACAGATCCAAAAAGTCTTGGTACAGGGGTCTTTTCTAAAACTGATACTCCAGCCAAGGACCACTCATGGAGATGGCCCCTGCACAGAGGTAGACTATGGCAGTTCAGTATCCAAGTGGGTTCCATAGTAATGGGGACAGGGACTGTCTCTGACATGAACTGATTGGCCTGCTCTTTGATCACCTCCCCTGAGTGGGGAGCAGCCTTACCAGGCCACAGAAGAAGACAATGCAGCCACTCCTGATAAGATCTGATAAGCTAAGATCAGAGGGAAGGGGAGGAGGACTTTCCTTTTCAGTGGACTGGGAGAGGGACATAGGTGGGGAAGAGAGAGGGTAGGGTTGGGAGGGGAAGATGGAGGGAGGTACAGGGGGGATACAAAGTGAATAAACTGTAACTAATAAAAATAAAAATAATTAAAAAAAGAAAAGTCTAAGCTAAACTCATTAAAAAAAAAATGCCAGCTTAAAATATTTGCTTTTCTCTCAAGTTTATAACTTTTGCTTCCACTCAGTTGCCGCACATATTCCCATGTGGATGGGCCAGTGTGTAACTAAAATCATATGTCCAGCATAAAAAGAATCCATAAAAGTACATTTAGTACCAAGGAATCTGAATACAATTTAGTCCATTATTAGAAGCTGGGAAATGAGGAAATAAAAGGTTTAAAGTTAAGACAAGATAGTGGAGAGTAATTAAATAAATAAAATTACTTTAATATACACATCCTGATTAAGAGATCAGCGAAATTTATATTTAAATAATTTTATATTTCAAATAATTTTGTACTTTCTAACAAAGTCAGCAAAATTGATGGAAGTATTATAAATCGTAAAATACATCAGATAAATGCTATGTGATGGCAATACCAAATAGATATGAAATAAAAAAGTTATGGAAGTCAGAAATTAGTTCACCCCGATGAACCTGCAGTTTTGCAAGATGAAGCCTTCTTGAATCTGCTCAGAATGAATCACATTATCCCTGCATACTTGAGGCCAAACACTGGAGCGCTGTAAAAAGTGAAATTAACGAGCCAGATGATTTACTGCAGCCCTGTGACATGGTGATAGGCCAGGCATCCGACTTTGATTTCCTATGCAGATGTACCGGGTAACAGCGTGCTTGACAGGATGTCCCAGTGGTTAATCCCTCCTAGTGATGAGAGAACATACAGATTGCTCTCCATATGCTCATGGCAGAGCAAGAGAGGCAGACTACACACCAGACAGCAAATGAACAATAAAGGTCTACATGATGTAGCCTGGTCACGGGAAATACAATCACACACAAGTGTTTGAAAGAAACCCCAAACTTGGGTGTTTTAAAGCAACTCTGTAGAATACCTCATAAATTTAGTTCTCGTGTATGTATGATATTGGCAGTTTGTGGCGACAGTTGTTTAGCAAAGATCACTGGGATCCATGTAGTATGCTTCCTTCAACGCCAGGGGTGAGTTCTAGTCCAGGGGTGAGTTCTAGTCCAGGGATAAGTTCTAGTACAAGGGTAGGTTCTAGTCCAGGGATTAGGTTCCATTGTCCCTGGTGTTTGGCTGACTCATGGCAAATGATGAACCTGAAGTTCCAAGTGGAGACTTGATTGCAGGGACCCTGGGTGCTGTAGTCACACGGCAGCTGAGCACGGTGCCCCAAATCTGTGGAAGAGACTTAACAGTTTCAACAGTTAACCAGCGGCGCATCTTACATTCTCGTCCTGATGGGAACACACTGACAATTGACCTTTTATGGATGAAGAGCTGAAGATGAGAAAATCAGAGTGAACTGAGCGTCGGGAGAGGGAAGGAAGCTTGAGCAGGCTGCTGCAGAAGCAAATCTCAGGGATGCGAGACATACTTCTTCAAAAGGAAGGTTTTCTTTGAACAAAATTTATCAAGAAAATGTTGACAGTTACATATATATGCATAAAAATGTGTATATGATGTGTGTTTAGACAGACAAGACAGTACACAGAGCATAGTCCTCAAAAACCAATGGCAAATTCCACAGGGGTCCTGATACCAATACTTGGGTGAGTCAATTTTTTAGAACATTATTGTTCTTGTTAATTTTATTGTCAATCTGGCACATATGGGAAGAGGGACCTTCCACTGAAAAATTACCTGGATTGAATTAGGTCAAATCGGTCCATGGACATATCTGTGGGGGTTTTCTTGGTTAATGGTTGATGTGGGGGGCCCAGTCCACCGTGAGCAGTGGCACCCCGGGCAGGTAGACATGGCATGTTTCAGAAAGCTGATCATGAGCCGTGAAGCAAGCCAGTATGCTGTGTTCCTGCATGGTTTCTGGTTTAACCTTGGCCTCCTTGTAACCTGTAATTTAAATTGCATTCAGGCTGCTTTTGCTCATGGTATTTATCACAGAAACAGAAAGCAAATTAGAACAAATATGTATTGCTAAAGCAGACATCAGACACACACACATGCACACGTGCTCACACGTGTTCGAGTATTTAGACCTCTTAATCTACCTAAAAACCATTAAAGTCCTTTAACTGATGGTTGAGAACTTGCTTGCAAAATAGTCACAAAGTTCCAGATTTTACCAGACCTTCAAATGACAGATGCCATTCCCCTTAGGCACAGTTTCAAGGCCTGGGGCTAAGGGAGGCTCCTTCTAAACTCACTGAAGTCAAGGAGAGATAGAGCGTACGAACAAAAATGATGAGTAAGTTTCGTCTTGAACATAGATGCAAAGTTTTTAACATGTTCCAAAGTAACAACGACAACAACAACAAAAATATATATATATTTCTAAAACATGTGACATATGCTTCTCAAGCTATGGAGATGAGAAAGATGATGACTGATGAGCTTGAAGTTTTTTTCAGGGATGCAGTTGCACAATCAGGAGGGCACAGCCAAACATCTGTTTTTAAAATTCTGTCTTGATAGCAGGAATTATTTTCCAGGACAATAATTTCTCACTTCTTAAAAAATGCCTCTTTTGCATTGGGATTTAGCGCAGGTGTGTGCATCTAAATACAGCGGAGCAGCCATTCTCATCGCAGGAAAGGTCAGAAATTTGGGGCTGCGTAGTTTTTGTGGTTGCTTTGTTTTGTTGTATTTTTTTTTAAATAAAAGAAGAACATACAACCCACCTTCAAATTCTCCAATGAGTTTGAGGACTTTACCATGAGTCACAGATGTCTGTGGCGCATAGAATTTTCTTGCTAACTCAGGATTCTAGAGTAAATGCTTAGGAAATTTTTTTTTTTTTTTTTTTTTGGTGTGTGTGTGTGTGTAAGGTGCTATGTTCTCATATATAATCTCAAGGATCTTTGATCTATAAGCCAAATGATAGAACCAGTTTGAACCTGCACATGAATTATTACCTGGTAAAGTGGTCTTATTTTTCATCAGAAAGTTTATGTAATTGTCCATCTTGTGTCCTCTTGTGATGCTGGCACCCCACATTGGAGACTGGGCCTCTGTTGAGAAGGTCTTCAGAAATGTCCCCCCCGCCTCGGATGTGGCTCAGAGAGTCTGGCAGGGAGTATTGTGAAGTATTGTGAAGTCTCGTGATCTATCCCAGCTCAAACGATCAGCCTTGCTGACCGTCTATTCCAAGCCAGAGGCGTGGTGTTGGGACCAATGTTCTTTTCCAATGCATTTTGGAGCGCTAATTGGGAGGGTTTTCTTGAACTCAAACTACTTTTAAAGACTTAGTCCCAACTGATTTGAATACTGAAGATATATTCTGCAGGAAAGAGAAAGCACAGGACAGTGGTCACAGGACTACCCTTTAAATTGAAAGGCAGAAATACAACTTAAGGAAATGGCTTTTTTTTTTTTTTTGAGTTTCTAAACTTGGCCCAGTGCTAGCTAGCGTTCCGTGGGTTGTATAAACACTAATAGAAATTTCAATGGCCAGACATCAAGCCCCTCAAAAGAGCCCTTGGAAGAAACATGCTTGTCTGTTTTAACAGCTAGCTGGACTAAGCATATTACACATTGGAAAGGCAGTGCCTTGTGTTTGCCTTGTTAGTATTGGGATTGCAAACAGTTTGTCTGAGGTCCTTCAGAACGCTTCTCATTAATTCTTTGTGCAAACAAACTCCAGTCTGGTATAAAGCGAGATAACCTAGTGGGTGTTTTGTGGAGGATGTGCAGTCACTGTGTTTAGCAGTTAACATTCATCAAATGAGACGAACCAAGACCAACCAGGCAGAGTTTGCAGGCCGTAGGTCTCAAAACATTCCCCAAACACCCAAAGGCTGGACTTGAGCTCTGAACAGACTTTAAGAGTCAAAGGTCATAATTCTTGCAAACAGAGGGAACAGCCCATCGAGTTTGTGTTTATTTTTGTGTCTCTTAAAAAAATCAAATACGGCCTTCAGGGACATAAAACTATCTTATTCTAACTAAAGCAGAGAGTCAATCTTGTTGAGCTTTTCTCTGTTTTATTTTAACAAATGTTTGGATGCATTTGTTTTAAATAATGGAGGTCTGCCAGGAGGGGCAGAGGGGCTCCTGAGAGAGCACAGGTCGGCATGCGTGGGCGGGGCTTCTCTCCAGACCTCAGCCTTGCTCAGGAGGCTTCTTGACTTAGCACAATTACGCGGTGTCGTGAAGCTTCTTAACTCCTTGTCCTGGTTTCTGTAGCTTGAAAAGTAAAAGTTAATGTGTTTTGGGCACAGTCAGTTTTGCACTCAAAGCGAGTCAAATAATGAGACGACACCCATCCTCAAGGTAGTTTTTATTATTAGCAAGGGTTACGAAAAATGAACGACACTAGCCAAGGTCAGGCAGGCAAGTCACCGCAAAGTCACTAGCTCCCTGGTGGGACCTTAAGGCAGGGGAGGATTTTCCAGGGCCCCAAAAGGGAATCAAGGTTCTGATTAGGTGATCATCACTTCACGTGGCCTACAGTTTCTACAGTTTTTATTGTATGTGTTTAAGAATGAAAGCAACCACAGTTTTGGGGCTGGGAAGATGGCCTGGTCGATGAAGTGCGTGCCTTACCAGGGTGAGGACCAGAGTTTGGATCCCAGAACCTACGTAAAATCTGGGTGGTGCAATGGCATCCTGACCCCAGTCCTGGGGAGGCAGAAACGCTCTCTTGGGCATGCTGGCTAGTTAGATGACCTGGAATTGGTAGGCTCTGGGCTCAGCAAGCGACTGTGCCTCCCGTGCATAAAGTGATCGAGAAAGACACCCCACCAACATTAGTGTCTGGCTTCCGTGAGCATGTGTGTCCGCACACATGTATGTATACACACATACAAACATGAATGCCATGCACATTCAAAAGTAAATTATATATATATAATAAAAGAAGTAAAATAAATCTTTACTCTAAACACTTTAAAGGCCGGGGCAGCGGGGAACTGATCTTCCCCATAGAGTCATGGGGATGCTAGGTTTGGGGGTGAGGGCTAATTTTCAGATACATTCAGATAATTGTTTTCATAGGGAGTAGTTAGCCACACCTGTGGTCATATTTACAGTCAGCTTGCAAAAGAAAGATGCCTTTTATGAATAGTGAATAGATAATGAATAGATCATTCTCTGGCCCAAGTTGTGTTTCTAGATCCAGGTCAACTTTAACTTGACTGAATCCTTCCTTATCCTTCATGTTCTGTATATGAGTAAGTTTGAAATGCCTCTGACTATTTATTATTTGACAGGTTTCATGATATCATCAGGTATACACACAGAAATGGATTGTGTAATAAAAGCATAGAATGTCTTTCCTCTCACCTAGGAATAACTTCCAAGAAGAAATTTTTATTTTGTTTTTTTTTTTTTTTTTTTTTTTTTTTTGTTTGTTTGTTTTCGATACAGGGTTTTCTCTGCGAGGCCTTGGTTCTCCTGGACTCGCTTTATAGACCAGGCTGGCCTCGAACTCACAGAGGTCCACAGAGCCTCCGAGACTTCTGGGATTACAGGCGTGTGCCACCACTCCTGGCTTTATTTTATCTTTCATGCTTTGCTGTGGTGCTGATTAAACCCAGAGCCGTAAGCTTGCCAGGCAAATGTGCTACCATTGAGCTACTTCCCAGCTCAGGAACACTCTTCTCTCTCTCTCTCTCTCTCTCTCTCTCTCTCTCTCTCTCTCTCACACACACACACAGACACACCTTTCATTTTCAATTTGTAAGTGACAGCTCTTGAAGTTAGCATTTGGTTTTGTTAGCAATTGTAGGTATGACTTTCACCTTTTGAGGATATGTTTAATATTATAAGCACACGAATCCCTAAGCATCCAAATCTAGAATTTATGAAGTTATTGGCTCTGGAAGGGTGTAGAAGAGAGCCCTTCAGAGCCCTTGCTGCAAAAGCTTGACTTGTTGCATTTTTCATGGGTGTCTTGAATATTTGGGTGGCTGCTAGACAGAGTGATAGTTGGGAACCAACCATGACTCTACATAGATGACTTTACTTATTTTGAGAGATAGAAATGGTGTTAATCCTAATTTTATGGGAAAGGATTTTGTGACAGGTATAGTATCGCTCCCTTAAACAAGGAGTCCTGGGCTGCCTCTTCTTCATCAGACCCTTGTGGACCTCTGCCTGATTTTGTGACCTCAGTAGTTTTACTTGGTTGCAGAGTGGGGAGAAGGTCTCAGTGGTCCCTGCACACTTGGACCTCCACAGAGGCTATTGGGTTCTCTGTTCCTTTACTCCAGCTTGGAGGCATCTTTCAGGGTCCAGATGGCCCATGTGCACAGGTTACCAGTGAGATGTACAGTCAAGGACCCCGAGGAAGCTTTCCATTTCTCTGCCTTAATCATGGGTCTCGGCTTCTGACAAGCCCCAAGGATTAGATAGTAAATTTCCCTTTTCCTGAAACTTCTCTAGAGTCTGTTTGAAGGTTTTCACCTCTCCGTGTTTGGTGGGGGGACTGGTAATGATTTGGGGCTCCTTTAGTACAAGGCAGATGCTATGATTTGAATGAGAAATGTTCCCCATAGTCTCAGTTGGTGGTGCTGTTTGGGAAGCATGTGACATCTTTAGGAGGTGGATGGAGCCTTACCACAGGAAGAGATTGCTGGGTGTATGTGGGAGTTGCGGTTTGGAGTTTTATAGCGGGTCCCCATTTCCTGCCTCCAGCCAGCCCACCTTCCTGTTGCCTGCTTCTCCCGATGGACTGGATGGACTGTGTCCCCTCCAACTGTGACCCAAAGTTAAGCTTTCCTCCCTTCAGCTGGCCCAGACGGTTGGTCTGTGCTTCTTGGATGTCATCACAATTGTATTCACTACGCTAATTGACATTTTCTTTCAAGGAATGAGTTATCACTGTCGTCCTCCCAGCGGCCACCAACAGCAAAGCACACGACAGCTTCAAAGCGTTGACCGTGACATTCAGAATCTACGGAGCAGGAGGCTGTTCAGCCATTTGGGCTTCTTAAATGATGTTGAAGGCTACCTGGTAGTCTAAATCAGATTGGACCAAACTCTTTTCTCTGTTACATAAATAAACATCAATGAGAAATTTTGGGTACCCACCACATAAACTTACGCTTTAAAAAAAAAAAAACAACAACAACAAAAGAAACGAATCCTGGGGTTCACACACAGGGAATTATGATTGAGAAAAGCACTCTATGGAAATCTGGCCGACTGGCAATCTGTAGGCAGGTTTTTGTATCTGTAAGCTGGCTGTGAAAAGGTGACAAAGCAACAACTCACTGTTGAGTTTGCAGCAAGAGTGGTTGTTTTAGAAGCTGGGTGTCCAAGGCTGGAAGCATCTGCAGAATGGGCAAGGTATCCATAATGTCTGGAATTGGTTCTCAGCAAACTGGCTTCATGGTCTCAGGACCAGAGAGAATTTTCTGCCTGCCGACACCGGTTTCCAAAGAGACTGCCAACATGCATTGGTGCTACACAGAACCAAACTGACATGTACTAAAAAGGAAGTTAATTCTTCCTGCCAAAACTTTGGAAAGCATGCTTATCAACTAAAAATAATCACCAAGTGTGTATGTAAAACACTTGTAATGGAGTTTGACAGAGTTGGGTCAATTTTTTTTAAAGGAACATCTCAAAAGCAGACCTTTAAGCACACAGGCTAGATGCCAGCTGGACTCTTTTTTATGCTTCTCTGAAGTATTTACTTTGGAGATTCATGTACCTTGTTGTGTCAGGGATTTTATTTTTAATGTATAATGAGGTGGGCCAGCTCTTCTGGATTGTAGTATTTCTGGTTGACATTTTCAATAGCCACTTTCACTTCAGTAATTTATAACTGCATATTTCCTGCCTGCCTCTGGTATTTTATTCAGAATAGAATGTGTTTCTATATTAAGGCCGATGTGGCGCAGAAATGTTTTTAGGCATATAAGCTGATGGCATAATTTGCACTTGACCTTGGATGTTGGTAGTTGTAAGAGAAGAGGGAAAGAGGTGGTTTTTTTTTTTTTTTTCTTTTTTTTTGCCATTTGGGAAACTAGCAAAAGCGTTATTTTAAAAAAGAGACCGGAGTAATTAGCGTTAAGTTTATGTTGGAGGGCAGATTCTGTTATTTCCTCTTACTGCTTGGTTTTCCAGAACGTTATGCCCCCACTGCTTTAATTAAATTCAAGTAACGGAGGAAACAGCAGTTATCAACCTCCAACACTGGCGAAAAACTAGTCTTGAGTTAGCATGGCTTAACATCCAAGCCCTGGTTCTAATCTTCTTTAAGTTCCCTGGCTAAGCACAGAGGGGCTTTGTGTAGTCAGCAGCCATGTTTATTAGGACAATAAGGTAAAACCAAAATGTAACATGAAGTTAGCCTCAGGGGGATAAGATTAGATTTTAATACAAGCTGTGTTCTTATGGGCCATGTTAAAGTTTGCATGATATGGTAAAAGAAATATCGACACCCCCCCCAGTATCACATTTATGTGAGCCAAAAAGAAATTAGTTTTGATAACTTGATTCCCTATGCTGAAAGGCTCTTAGGATTTAATATATGAAAACAGGATTTCCGAATTCAACTGTTTTTAAACTCAATTATTTTAGAAATGTGTCTCTTTTCCATATGTGCCTGCACCTAGATTAGTAATTTTTTGAAGTTATTTTTATTATTTATATATCTCTTGCCTTCTAAGTTCTACACTTAATATACTTGGTTTTATTGGCAAATTTATTCTGAAGCCACAGAAGTCAGATAATTTTATACAAATGTAGAAATGCATTTACTAAAATAAAAATTTTAGCAGAGTAATTTATTGCAGGAAACTTTTTCATGAAGAGTTTATTATCCCTGAATGTACTTATAGTTCAATTAACATTAACAAACTGTATGTCTACTAAGAAGTGCAAATATTAAAAAAAAACTTAAAGATCTGTTAGGTTGTTTGATCTTTAAGATAGATCTAAAGTAAATTTCCAGCTTTTTTAAAGGTTTCTCTTTTTTTTTGTGAAACACAATATACCTTTTGATTTTAAGTATATTGTTTCCAAAAACTAAGTGTATTTGGCATAATTTAACAAATGAGGATGTATGAAGAAACACCCTTTAAATCTGTTTTTAGTTCAAATATGCAATTAGCAGATTCAGAAAAAAATATTAATAAGAGAACATTGTATTTTCTGCATCTATTCAAAGAATAGATCTATTCTGCATCTATTCTGGGGACAATAAGAGCTTCGATGTGAATTTAATGAAGTCATCTACATGGCAGTATTTTGTAAGTACATGAGCATTAAATAATATCCTAATAAGGGTGTAAAAACGTACAGGACATGGTATTTCTAGGTACATGTCTGATAGAAAATAACGAAGGTAAGTCCTGAACTCAGTCTTTAAACACCCGTCCTAGTTAGTTGTGTAAGCAGTGTTTTTGGCAGGACACAGCAATGGATTCACTTTTTAAATCGAGCACTCCAATGGTTAATTGAGGATTTCTAAACCAATAAATAGCCCTTCAGCATTACTTACTGCAGGCTCTGCGAGCATCCCAAACAAGCGAGCTGTGAATGGACCGTTCTACCCCCACTCATGAGGAAGCTCCCCTTATTCCCAGCACATTATGGGACGCCGTATTTTCCCACTTAGGGCAGCTTTTGTGCAAGGAGCATGTGGCTGTTTAAAGGCCCCAGCGGGACATCCAGGGACCTCAAAGAAGGGGAAAAAAAAATGATTTGGAACGATTTTCTTTGGTTCAAGGGCACCCGAAGCAGCCTGCAGCTGGCCCGCCGCTATTCTGGTCTGCGTCAGGAGCCCCTTCCTGCGGCAGCCCTCAGGAAGCTTTGCGCTGCCGGCTGGCTGCTCCTGCTCCCAGCCTTTGATCAGCCATCCCCTTGCAAGCTGCTTAAAAATAACAGCTGCTGAGAGAGCCAGGTCTCAGGGAGAGGAAAGGACCTTTCCTTTCCTTTTCCAACTCTGTTGTCTTGCCCTTGGTTGTGGGAACACGAATTCCCAGCGCAGAGGAGTGGAGTTCAGGAAACTGCAATTAGAAATGGTGAACTGTTCAGGCAAGTGAGGTGAGCTTGATAATGAACCTACCGCTTGCTTCCAGGATCGTCTTTTCGGGAAGTTCAAGTTTTGAGAGAAGCAGGAACATTCTTCGAGTGTAGCCCACTTAACCCTGACTTCTTCCACCTAGGAGCCGAACCTCTCACAGATCTTTAAGCCTCCCTTTTTTAGATTTATTTATTTATTATTTATGTATATTGCCTGTATGTGTGCCTGCACGCCAGAAGAGGGCAGTAGATCTCGTTATAGATGGTTATGAGCCACCGTGTGGTTGCTGGGAATTGAACTCAGAACCTGTGGATGTCTCCAGCGCTCTGGACGGTTCTTAAGCCAAAGACACAATGAGGAAAAAACAAAGCAAAACAACAAACCCCATCACAACAGCGAAATGGTAATACTGCTTCTTGTTAATAAACCTAATATAAAAAGATGGACATATAATTAAATTTTGATTAAACAATGCTAATTAGTAAGATAAAGCTAGAATAAAAACTTTCATTTATTAATGCTTCCTACACCTTTCGGAAGATTTGTTTGTTGACTAAAAACAAAAACTGAAGTATTTCTTCCTTTTTTTTTTTTTTTTTTGTGACATTGTCTCTGGAATAGCCAACTCTGGCCTGGAATTCCTGATCCGAACCTCTAGCCTCAGTCTCCTGAGTGCTGAAATAACAGTCCTGTGTATTGCCCAGCTAACCCAGTTCCTGTTGCTGTTGTAGTTGCAATCCTTCTAAGAATTTTGATTGATTCTGATGCTGAGTTTAATGACCTTTATTATTGTCTGTTTAAATAACAAGCAAATACACCAGAAACCCCGGGCATCAGCAATGTGGTAGTGTCCCCAGGAGGCTCAAAGCGGGTTTGCTTCCGTGCTGGGTTTCTTCTTGATGCTTTGATGACCTGTATTGATTCAGAGAACAAGTCAAAGGAGGGACCGTGGAACGCATTTGGAGAACGGAAGGTGAGATGGGGCTCAAGATGGAAGGGTCAGTTTGTATGGACTTCAGATGGAAGGTGCTATTGCTGCAAGTGTCCAGGTGCCTGTGAAGGACTGGGGTGACCAAGAGGAATGGGAGTGGCTGGGGGTAGAGTTTCAGGATCACAGGGAAGCACAGGCAGGCTTCCATCTGCGGCTGCAAGATTTATTCTCCATCCTAGAGTGACGGTGCCAGATGCTGGATCCACCTACATTTTCAGAACTCCTCTTTGCCTAACTTTCAGAATCAAGCTTCTCAGACATGGATCTTTCTAGTTCTTCTTGTGATTGTATTCAACACCACCAAGTGTGACAGCCTGCATTGCAGCAGCCACCAGACCTCAAAAGTTCAGGCCACAGTTCCTGTCACATGAAACACACTCCTACCCGTAACTGGCAGGGAGGGACCAGTCCTCTCTGACAGGCTTCACCACTGAACCCAGCATGGGGGCCACTGAACTTGGGTAATATTTGCCTGTCGGAGAACTCTGCCCCTGGAGTGGAGACATCCCAGGTGAAGTGGCTATGTCCTAAGATGGGTGATCTATGCACTACTTGTGTTTGGAAACCAGCTTGTTCCTGATCAGTTCAAGAGCCACAACAGAGTGGCTCATCCCCTTGGTCATAGCTTATGATGTTTGGGAGGTTATGGGACCCCTTTGGCCCATGGCTCAATATGAAGTTGGCTGAGGATCTGGGAGGAGTAGGGAGAGGGGAAATATGATGAACATAAATTGTGTAAAAATTTTTAATGCATGTGGAAAAATCCAAATAGATCCATATTTATCTCTCTGCATGAAACTCAAGTCCAAATGGATCAAAGACTTCGATATAAAACCAGGTACACTGAACCAGACAGAAGAAAGTAAGGATTCATTCATTGGCATAGGAGAAGACTTTCTGAACAGAACACCAACAGCTCAGGCATTAATACAAACAATTAATGAATGGGACCTCATGAAACTGAAAAGCTTCTGTAAGGCAAAGAACATCATTATTTGGACATAGTGGCAGCCTAGGGAATGGGAAAAGATTTTCTTTTTAGCAATTACACATCCAATAGAGTGATAATATCTAAAATACATAAAGACGTCAGCAAACCTGATATCAAGAACCCAACCCAATTAAAAAATGGGAAGCAGATGCAAACAGAGCATTCTCAAAAGTGGGAACTCAGATGGGTGAGAAAGACTTTAAAGATGTGTTCAACATTCTTAGTTGTCAGGTATAGGGAGCGGGACTTTTGGACTCACTAGTGGTATGCATAATGACAGAGGCCTTTTCATGGTTTAAAGCTTAGGCATTTTAGCTGTGCAGATTCCCAGACAGCTTTCTAGCATAACCCGATTAAACCTGGCACTATGTCCCGCCTCGTGGCCAGCTCTATCTCTCTGCTTCTCTTCAGATCTGTCCGCTCACTTCAGTGTCCCACTGGGGAATCTCCCACCTTCTGCTTTCATCTTCCAGTGACCCCTTGTCTCCTGGACCTTCTTCCCTCTACTTTCTGGCTGTCAGCTCTTTATTACATCCAATAGTCACGTGAGGAAGGATGAACGTTTACAGGATATTAGACCAGTGATGGGCCATAGAAATAACAATGCCAAGATCTGGCTAGTACTTAGCTCTCCGCCAGCTTAGCAATCAACAATTGAACATACAGAGACACATCTTCACACAGTGCACCCCAACCATCAGGAGAATGCAAAGCAAAACGACTTTGAGATTTCATCTTACACCCATCAGAATGGCCAAGATCAATAAAACAAATAACAGCTCATTCTGACAAAGGTATTGGATAAGGGGACTACTTATCCATTGCTGGCAGGACTGCAAACTCTACAGTCACTATGGAAATCAGTGTGGTGGCTCCTCAGGAAGACGGGAATTGATCTACCTGAAGATCCATGCATACTGCTCTTGGGCATATACCCAGTGGGTGCTTCATCCTACTACTGAGACTGTTGCTTAAATCATGTTCGTTGCTGCTCTATTCATAATAGCCCAGAAATGGAAATAGCCTAGATGTCCCTAAACTGATGAATGGATAAAGAAAATGAAGTATATTATCAGTATTATTCAACCATTAAGAAGGAAATTTACAGGTGAATGGAAGGAACTAGAAAAAACTATCCTGAGTGAGGTAACTCAGACCCAGAAGACAAATGTGATATGTATTCACTTATATGTGAGTATTAGCCACTAAGTCAGTGATAAGCAAGCAATAATCCATAGAACCACAGAACTTGGGTATAGAATAAGGGACTAGGGTGGACAGATAGATCTCGTAGGAAAAGTAGATAAAATATTGGGGGAGGAACATTGGCGTCAGGGTTTTTGAAAGAATCAGTTGGCTCCTGGTGATGAAAACAAATGCATGACGCAAGAGTGGTAGTTATTAGAGCACAAGAGACTTGGATAGGGTGCAAGAACAGACACTGGGGAAATGGGGGAGGTTTGGATATTGACTCTGGGTGGAACAACCGAGTTCCAAGTCCGTAGATGGGGCCTCTGTGGCATGATCCAGTGTAAACTGCAGGAATAGGACAGCCTGGGATGCTCCAGGGTTTGAACCACAGGAGCGTGGAGCCCACCCCACAGGGCTGTGGTGGCTTTGGCAGACATGCTCTAGTCTGACACATACAACCTGCTTCTCCCACATAGTCCTGCTGCAACAGAATCCCTCAATTTCCCAAGTTAAATTCTACAAGGATTTCTGGGCTCAATGGCGCACACCTGTAATCCCAGCACTCCAGGAGGCAGAGGCAGGTGGACCTCTGTGAGTTAGAGGCCAGCCTGGTTTACAAGGCAAGTCCAGGACAGCCAAGGCCCCACAGAGAAAGCCTGTCTCGAAAAACAAAACAACCAACCAAACAAACAAACAAAAGCATTTTCCCAGGAGCTTAGAATCTCACTCAGAAGGCTTCACACTTTGCAACTAGAACAGCACAAAGACACCTTCTCCCTTTCCTGGGTTCTCCAAAGGGCTTTGTGCATGTGGTGTAGAAGCAAGCCTCACTGCTGCCATAGTGGAACAGGACGAGACCACCTAAAGGCTGTTTTTGCTTGCTTTAATCCACTGAGGACACTCTTCTGCCCATTCTGACTCCAGACCCACACAGCTGCAGAAGGTGACTCCAGGATGCGTTTTGTCACCCAGTTGGCAAAGACTCTTATTTATTTTCTTTGCTGGCTGCTGTTGCTTTGATCTGGGCTTTTCCCCCAAAGGTCCATGTGTTCAACACTTGTTCCTCTGGCCATAGTGCTGTTGAAGTTTTAGGTCGAGCGGCTCAGTGAGAGTTTCAAAACATTGGGGTGTGGCAATACCATTAGTTGTGTGACACTGACTGTGCCTGGAGAGATGTCAACAAATATCTACTCATCCCAGCCAAGGGAACCAACAACAGACCTTAGTAACTACACCATCAAAGTCCAATTTGGTGAGTCAGTGAGCTTATTGGAGCTACAGGAGGATGGGGGAGGGGCTGCTTAAAGACATATGAAAGGGGTGCTGGAGCGATGGCTTAGAGGTTAAGAGCACTGCCTGTTCTTCCAGAGTTCCTGAGTTCAATTCCCAACAACCACATGGTGGCTCACAACCATCTGTAATGAGATCTTGTGCCCTTTTCTGGCATGCAGGTGTATATACAGGCAGAACACTGTATACATAATAAATAAAATCTTAAAAAAAAAAAAAAAGAGGATGTCCTCTCCTCAGCATCCTTAAAGCTGACATAGCGGTATGAAGGGAAGGGCCTGTGAATCTGCTAAGTTTGAGAGACTCCTGAGTTGTTTATTTCCTAATGAGCTGAGTATTCTGTGAGTCTCAGTCCTTCCCTCCAGGATGGAGGGCTCCCATTTGGAAGGAAGTGGTTCCAAAAAATCCTTAGAAGGGAGTAGGGGACCCTGGTGTCCTCTTTTTGCTTTACTCTCCACTGCTACAAAATGAGCAACTTGCTTTCTGTGGACTCCTGCCATGATGCCCTGCTTCACCATAGTACCTAAAGCCATGAGACTGACTGCGCATAGATAGACCAGGGAGACCACAAGGCTGGACAAGACCCTCTGAGTTCTCTTGAAAGCTTGGAAAGCAGTCTGAGATGCCAGCCCTGCCTCTTACAGTGCCTGCTCCAGGATTCTAATGTGGCCATCCTGAAACTTTAAATTCTCAGCTTAGGTCTTTGATTCACTCTGCAGCTATTGCTAATTGGTCTTTTTTTTTTTTTTTTAAATACAATTTCTTCATTCCATTTTCTATTTCTTCTCCCCCAACCATTTTTTTTTTGGAAGCCCTGTACCAATCAATCTCCTTGTTACCTTGACAGAAACCATCCATCAGTGCTGTCAGCTCCCTGTGGTTACCCACAGCTGGGGATAGACAGAGCATCCTCACCGATTGCTCTTCTTTGAGGCATCACAACAATGCAATGAAGTCCAGGCATCTGTGGGTGAGGGTGGGGGAATGCTGTAGATTCACTGACTCTCAGTCTTTGTAGCATGCACTGTCCAGCTGTGGTCCCCCCGCCCCCAACTCTGACTGCAGGGTTCATGCAGGAGGTGTGTCATCTGGGATCTGCCCAGGGATTGGCACGATATCATAGAAGGCCACAGAATCCTACATGGGAACCCACCACCAAAACCACCCACACAACAAGCCAGGCTCTGGAGAGGGAGGAAGATAAACCTGTAATTCCTGTGTATCTTTCTTGCAAATAAAGCAAAAGATGGTTTAAATAAGGTTTTCATTACTTCGTGGATTCTGGATCTCTAACTCCAGTGCGAAGCCTCCTCCATCTCTCCTTGGTTGTATAACCTCCCTGGAAATTAACAAACATTTCTCCCCCTTATTTTTGGTAGTAGAAAGAGCAAAATGATTGATTAGGTATATCTATTGTTTTCATTTTTTTACTCGTTGATGCCAAGCAAAGGATCAGGAATAGCAATTAATTATAACATGTAACAATATGAGATAAATGTACGCGATTGCGCAAGCCTGTTTCTGGGCATGTGCCTGAGAGGTTTGAAAGTGGGCCCTCACAGGGGTAATTCACAGCAGGAACACTTAACCGCCATTGCTGATACAAACCTGCGCTTCACAAGGTGAAGAGAGTCCTGTGGATGGATGGAGCTCTGGCAACACAGTATGAATGGCCTTGGTGCCTTTGAATTGTGAGTGTAGACATGATTTTTAAGAGGGCAAATTTTATGTGCTATGTGTTTATCATCACGAGGCAAATCTTTAGGACTAGGGAGAAGGCATAATCTCAAACAAACGTGGTGGACAAGGTGGCACACATTTGTGACCTCAGTGCCAGAAGTCGGAGGCAAGATCCCATGGTGAGAGACCATGACTCCCAAAACATGGTGGATGACCCCTGAGGGGCATCCAAGGTTAACCTCTGGCCAATATATGTGCAGAGACACATGTGAAGAAATACACACATTACAGCATGTCTGGAATCACTTCAGGTTGTATCTCCAATGTGAGATCAGTTACAAGTTCCTTTCTGCGGGTAGAGCACTGAGCAATTCATCTCACCTACAGTATTTATCACTACTGTTGTTCTGACTCTGGAAGGTTGGGAACAGACACCCAGGGCATCCAGGAGCCTTTACTGGAGTTACATGGCAGAATGATCCCAGTCCAGTTCTGTGGCTTCTCTGTTTTGCCTCACCCCTGCCTCGTGACTGGCTCGTGTGTGTCTACCCACTGATATTCACGTCACGGTAGGGGACGTGCATTGTTCCTTATCCTATGTTACTGTGTTAGTTACCACATAGTGAACATTCAAATGAGTCCAACCACATAGTGAACAGTGCAGAATAGTCCACAAAGTCTGCTTCTTGCCCGTGGCATGGAGCAATTCCCATTGCCAAGTGCATCTGGAAAGGGTTCTCCAACACACCCAGGTTCCTGACTCAGGGAGCAGGAGCCAGGCTGACTGCTTCAGCCCTGGGCTTCGAGAGTACACCCAGGCATTTTGGTGCAAAGTGAATCCACCTCCCGAGGAGAGCTTATTGCCCAGCCCATTCCAGTTTTAAGGAAGAGAACGAGTCATTTGAAAATGTCTTGCAGAGCCTTTATAATTTTTGTTCTTCCCTGTACGAGGCTGAATATGTATTTATTGCGTGAAAAGAGGTGTACGTGATAGATGGCTGTCGCATCCACGGCCTGCAGAGCTGTCCCTGCCTTGCTGAAACTTGTTTCCTAAGTCCTGACACAGAGCAGGCTGAGTAGATGCTTCCGACCCAGGAGCGCAGGTCTACTGAGTGTGGGGCCAGGGGGCCTCCACTTGGGGTGCAGTGTATTGTATCGTAGGGTGAGGAAGCGAGCAGACACCTCCAGTTGCCATCAATCAGCTCAGAGCCTGACTGGAGCCGCAGTGGGTGGATTTTGCTCTGTGTGGTGGAAACACAAGGAGACAGAGACGAATGTCCTCCGGCCTCACACTTCTCCACTCTGCCCTTTCACAGTCCTTAACATGCGTGCTCAAATTGATTTAGCCCCTTTCCCCCAACTCAACCGTCTATTTTCCCTGCAGACTGACAGTTTTATGTGTGGCTGCCCTGCCAGTAGCTATAGTGTTTCAGGAACATTGACTTCCAGACTTAAAGGATGAGTGAGGAAGGGGGTGGAGAGGAAGGGAGGTGAGCTTGATTCATTTTAATTCCTTTTTTTTTTATGGGTTGCAAAACATGCCCATCACGGCATTGACTTTTTTCTCTCCCTCTTGTTTTTCTTCTCTCTTCCCTTTCTGTGTCAATGATCTCCATGAAAAGGTTTGAATAAAGCCTCACACTTGAAGAGCACGTCTGCCAGGTGATGTCAACGCCTGGCCTGCTCCGTTTCCTGTTGGGTGGTGAACATGCCATTCTCTCATGGCTCTGGAATGCTGATTTGGTCCAGGAGCGAAGGCCAGACACAGGTAGGGTCAAGCTGGAGAAGCAAGGTAGGGGTGTTTTCTGTCCTCAGTTCAGATTTTGAGGGAGGGGGCTGGGGAGATTCCAGAAGCCATTTATTGTCTGTTCTGCAATGTAAACTCAGAGGAGGGGGAGAGGGCAGGAAGTGAAAACTGGACTGTCAACAGTGCCTTGTCAGCTGCCTGCACTGCATGCGGACATGCCAGACCTTGGGTGGACTTTGCCTGGGACAAGCCGGGACCCAGGTCTGACCCTTACCCCGACATTTTTGGAACTGGATGAAAGCACCTTCTCGGAATGTGTGAGAATATTTCTGGCATCGAATGTCGGAGACTGAGCTTTGGAGTTAAAATAAATATTCAGGGCAAGGAAGGAAACAGTGAGGTTAAGGGTTTGATCAGATAGGATCTCTGCGCTCTCTGAGTTCACCTCCCTCCTTGCATTCTCTCTGGTTTCATGTGCTCATCTGCACAGCAGCCAACACACAGCCTGTCCTTCCTGCTCCTGTGGGGAAGGCCGGGGGAAGGCTATTGATTTATGGAGACAAATAAAGATAAAGCAAACAAAATAAAATAAGGTAGTTTGAAGTGTAGACTTGGGTCTGAGATGGGTACTCAGTTGTTTGCCAGTGTCTTACCCTCGAGCGCAGTAGTGATGACAATGCAGTAAGCGACAAAAGTCTTAAGAGAACGTTCTTGCCTTTTTTTTTTTATAAGAAATAGAATCTGGGGGAAAGACTGTTAGATCGACACATACTTATCTACGCGCACAAAAACAAAGAGAAAGTCTTCATTGATCTTGCACAGTTAACTTTATGGTTCAGGGCTCCAGTTACCAGCAGGGTGACCTTACTGCTGGATGCTTTCAGGGCCTCGAAAAGCTGCTGGGGGTTGCCCTGCTAGGCACTGAGATGATGTTTGGGGTCATCCTCACGTTATCAGGACTCGTGGGGCCGTCCTTGTCTCCCTGAAGTTCTCAGGGTCTTCATGGTTGACTGTTCCTAATCAGACGCTGCTCTGATATACCCAATCCCTCTGGAGCCAGGCAGGGGAACTGAAGCATGCAGTCCCCGAGGCCAGACATTTAGTCTCCACTGAGGACCATGGATGGCTGGGAAAGCCTCCCTGCTGGCCTCTGGCTTCTTCATCTTTGGACGGAAGGTGTTCTATGGCCTGTTTTCTGCTGAGCGTGTGGGCAGAGGCTGTCTGGCAAGGTCAAGGGTGGCTTGGGGAGTTTCTGTGATGCTTTCTGCAGCCACAGGCCTTTCTTTAGCAAGGTTCCATGAAAGCATTATTTAAGAACACAAGCCTTGCTCAATGTGGAGGTCTCACAGGTGACAAGACCTTTGAAGGGAAAGCTTTCCTCTGACAGCGAACTGTAAAAGTAACTTCAGATCTCCATTTAAAGACCAGGCCATGAGAACATACGTACACACAGTGCTCAATCACTGAAAAGCCTACTTTTATTTTCACAGCCATACTAGAGAGGTTGTTAGTGCTCTAGGAAAATGCAAGATTTACAAGAGCATCTGTTCTGAATGCAATCTTGGGATCTATGATAGCCTTCTCTTACCCATGGCTTCACTTTCTGAGGTTTGATAATAGTCAGCTATGGTCTGAAGATGTGGAATGGAAAAACCCATCCTGCCATTCTAAGTAATATGATGACATCTGTGACAGTATATAAATCACCTCTTCACCTGGCACATCTACTAGAATCACTCACTTTTCAGCCATGCTGGAGATCATATCCAGATCATATCCATTGACTCTCAGAGCTTGTGTCTGAGTGACCTTAGGGGCATTGTGGGTAACTTTAACACAGCACATCCTTATAACTGCTTAATTTTATTATGGCAACTGTTCTACTTTAATTTTCATTTTATTCCCTGTTGCTGTGATGAAATACCTTGACAGAAAGCAATGCAGAAAAGGGCTTATTTCATCTAACAGGTCACAGTCCTTCACCGAGAAAAGTTAGGGCAGAAATTCAAGCAGGAGCAGAAGCAGAAACCATAAAAGAATGCTGCTTGCTAGCTAGCTTCTTCTCTTGCTGGCAGGCTTCTTACGCTCAGCTGGCCCTCCTGCCTAGGGAATGGTGCTGCCCACAGTGAGCTAGCCCTTCCATCATCAATTAATAACCAAGGACATCACCTACAGACATGTCTATAGGCCAACCTGATCTAGGCAGGTCCTCGGTTGAAGATTCTTCTCTCGGGTGACTGTAAGCTCTGTCAAGTTAACAGTTCATTCTAAGTAGGACAGCTGTTGTCACCAATATCTTGTTGCGGCTAACTTAAAAATTAAATATAACCAGAGGGATGGACAGGAAGGATGGAGTGTATGTGGTAGCTCAGTGCTACCAACAGACCCAACTTCAGCCATGGCCTGGGAGTCTAGAAGCATTTCTCCCAGGGTGACGAAGAACTAATGTGCATTGTAAAACATTAGAACTGCCTCCTGGGACCCACTGAACAGCCTGTTTAAAACCGAGAATTTTCCATTAAGTTGGAACAAATGTTTGCCACGCTAATCGCTTGCAAAATTAATTCTTTGTCAGCCCTTAGACATTTTGTTTTTGTCAGTCTTTTCGCTAGCAAAGTAAAATTCGAGGAAGCCAATAAAAATGTCTCTTTCCACTCAAGGCACGGAAGGAAGCCCTTCTGGTTAGAGAACACTCTAGCTGACTGACTGTGGGGAAATGGTTGTCTTAATCATCTGCCTTTTTTAAAATCCTGCCTGGCAGTTAGCAGTCCATACAGCTTTCTGATAATGGTTTTGGGATAATCCACAGGGCATGGACCAGAGCTGAGGACACACACTTTGGATGTACTGAGGCCATCTTTTAAATAAGCTGTAAACTAAGGCTCAGTGTCACTTTGAATAAAATGCAGTGTTGAATAGTTGTTCAAAGAATGTAGGTTGGGTATACCAAGTCATGGGATTTTTTTTTGTTTGTTTGTTTCTTTTGGGGGGTGAACTTGTGATTCAGCATTCTTAGAGAAGGCCTGATTCTGTCAGAATTGTTTGTGAGCTATTGGTAGAGACAGCCATATGCTACCAAAGGGTTTGTGTTTCATAGGAGAAGGTGAGGAGTCCTTGAAATTCAAATTCAGAGACTAGAGAGATAGCTCAGCTGTTAATAACATTTGCTGCTTTTTGCAGAAGATGTGGGACAAGTTCACAGCACCTGAGCTAGGCAGCTAACACCTGCCCATGACTCCAGCTAAGGAACCCAATTCCCCTCTTCTGATCTTTAGGGACACCCATGCGCGCGCGCGCGCGCACACACACACACACACACACACACACACACACACACACACCCATGAATGTACACACTCATGCATACACACACACAAATGAATTTTTTTAATTTTATTTTTTATCAATTACATTTTATTAACTCTGTATCCCAGCTGTATCCCGCTCCCTCATTCCCTCCCAATCCTACACTCCCTCCCTCATCTCCACCGTGCCCCTTTCCAAGTCCACTGATAGGGGGGGACCTCCTCCCCATTCATCTGATCCTGTTTTATCAGGTATCTTCAGGACTGGCTGCAAAGCTCTCCTCTGTGGCCTAACAGGACTGCTCCTCCCTTGGGGGGTGGGGAGGTCAAAGAGCCTACCATTGAGTTCCTGTCAGAGATAGTCCCTGTTCCCCTTACTATGGGAAACCAATTGGTTACTGAGCTACCACGGGCTACATCCGAGCAGAGGTTCTAGGTTATATCCATACATGGTCCTTGGTTGAATGTCAGTCTCAGAAAAGACCCTGTGCCCAGATATATTTGGCCCTTGTGGAGCTTCTATCCTTTCCCCATCATACTAACTCCCCTTCTTTCATATGATTCCCTGTACTCTGCCGAAGGTTTGGTTATGAGTCTTTGTATCTGCTTTGAAAACACTGCTAGTTAGAGTCTTTCAGATGCCCTCAGTAGACTCCTGTCATATGTTCAATGCGCATCCCATCTGTCTTTCTAAATGAGAATTGATCACCTCAGATAATTAGGAATAGTGCTTCCTCAAGACCCAGCTATACCACTGCTAGGTATATACCCAAACTTTGCTCAAGTACACAAAAGGGATACTTGCTTAACCATGTTTATAGCAGCTTTATTTGTAATAGCTAGAACCTGGAAACAACCCAGATGTCCATCAACGGAGGAATGGATACAGAAATTGTGGTATTTTTACACAATGGAATACTACTCAGCAATCAAAAAGGAGGAAATCATGAAATTTGCAGGCAAATAGTGGGATCTAGAAAAGATCATTCTGAGTGAAATATCCCAGAAGAAGGAAGACAAACACGGTATATACTTGCTTATATAGACCTATAAGATATGATAAACATAATGAAATCTATACACCTAGAAAAGATAATCAAGAGAGCGGATATGGGGTAAGATGATCAATCCTCGTTTAGAAAGACAGATGGGATGTACAAATGAATTTTTAAAGAGAGCTACACACTAAAATGTCTCTTTTAAAAAGAACTAATTATATCTTATGTCCAAACAGAAATTTTCACAGCAAAACTGCTTATATTTTATATCCATTGCGTCCTAGAATGTTTCCTAATATGAAAAATAATATCATCTTTTAAAAAGGAGAGACTTGGGATCCAAATGTAAATCCTTAGTCTATATCTGACCATGGACAATATAAAGTAGTAATGACTTGACATAATTTCTATACTTAGTGATTGCACAGATCTATGTGTGTTTATAATCTTACACACATACATGCAGAGCTGGGTGTGGAGGTACACACTTATAATCTTAGATGGGAAGTAGAAGGAGGAGTTGAAGACCAGTTGTGTCTGTGTAGTGAGTTTGAGGCCATCCTGGCCTACATGAGACCTTGTCCCAATGCTTTCCCCTCATCGTTGTATGTTATAATGTATGTCATTTACATGTACACTGTAGTTAAGTATGTAATGTATCATATAAAAAATGGAGTGAAACAGATTTTCTTCGTGCTTGAAACTTACTGTTCTTTTCTGATGCCATTGAGAGCCATCTCACAAATATTTACACAACTGTATGTGAGGTGTCTGCTCCAGAGAGAAAGTAGGATGCAGAGACGGTTGTTTTGAGGTTCTTATGTTCTAATTCAGGGGTCTGCAAAACATAGATGAATTTATTTATTTGTTTACTTATTTATTTATGTGTGTGTGTGCCTGTGTCTGTGTGTCTGTGTGTGTGTGTGTGTGTGTGTTTTGAGGCACACATAACTCCTGCATGTGTGTGCCTGTGTGTGGAGGACAAAGGATGACCCCACTTTTCTTTTTGAGACAGGGTCCCTCACTGATCCAGGGCTCAGCCAGTGGGCCAGGTCAGATGGCCAGTGAGCCTCAGGGGTCCTCCTGATATTTCCCAGCATCACACCCTGCCTTGTTATATGTGCTCAGGATATCAAACCCAGGTTCTAGTGCTTGCAGGACAAGCACTTCAGCAACTTTAGCCCTGAAACATTCTATTTTGATAGGAAGTGCTGCGACAACCTTGTGAATGTTGTTATGCCTACGGCTGTATAGACAACTCTAGAGGTGTCCGACATAGGTGGGACACCTGAGGTGTCCTCTCCTCTAGAAGCTTTAAGCCTGACCTAAAACATACTTTGGCGGGGGGTGGGGGATGACCATTCACTGCACTGCTAGAAGAACTTCTTTTTTGAACGCTGCGTTGTTTTTCTAAAGTATATCTTTAGCGATACCATTTTTCTTTTTTGTTGCACTTAACCCTTTCTTTCATTTGATGCATGTGAGTGTTTGAGTGTATGCATAGCACACATGTGCCCTGTGTTGGCAGAGGCCAGAAGAGGACCCTGGATTCCCTGACTCTGGAGTCACAGATGGTTGTCAGCCACCATGCAGGGGCTGGGAACTGAACCTGGGTCCTCTGTTGTAGCAGCCGGGGCTCTTAACCTCTGAGCCATCTTCACAGCCTTCTTATTTCATTGTTCTGTGAGCGCAGAAACTTGTTCCAGATGCCTGTCTGGGGAAGAGTACAAAGTTTAAAAGAAGAAACATCACTTGCTTAACTAACCTACGATGCTCACTTTCCCTTCTGTTGACTTTGGTAACGTTCATGGAATCTGAGTCCCATGTACGGATGGAACTCCACCCTTGTTGTCTTCAGAATTGTCAAGCACAACATCTGTAAACAGAGCTTCCTTCCATCTTATGTGTGACTAAGGCAAGGACACTGGGAAATGTTGAAGTCACTCTAGCATTGACTTAGTTCTCAATGAAATAAAGATTCTGGTTATAGTAGACCCAGAATATGCATTATTAATTGGAGAAAGGATTTAGAAGAGTATTGGCCACCTGTTTTTGGAGCCAGGAGCTCAGGCGTCTGAATTTGAATGGAAGCTTGCTCAGGGTGGGGTCGCCTCTAAAAGGCAAAAGCAGTGTGGTTAAGGGGTTGGCCTGCCCGTATTAGCATGCCATGAACAACTGGAGGATTTGGGGACCCGAGGCTGCTCTGCTGCTCAGAGTGGTTACGGGCGGAGCTTCTCCCTTTCAGCTCTTGTCAGAACTTGCCCTCAATTGCACTTCAGCAGTGGGTAGGCAGTTCTCAAGGTTTTGGGAGTTGGGGGCGGGGGGGGGGGGATAAAGAATGTTTCCAGGTGTTTGAAGGGTAATTACTTTTGGCAGAATGTTTAGCAAACCAAATTCATTATTTGATTGTGCTGACCTTTGAGGAAGTTCCGAAATGCCAACTTAAATAGTGGATTGGAAGTTGCTCTTGAAACTCACTTCTAGTATTATATTCTTTTTCATTTCCTTTCTTAAAGCGCCGCTGGTCTAGAATACACTGCTCACTCTGAGCGCCTTTCAGAGACCTTTGGGCTCAGCAGGCTGTCTTGCTGGTCTCCGGCCCCAGCGTCTCACTTGGACTTTCCCCATTATTCATGGCCACTGAAGTCAGACCCAGATGTCAGAATCAGTGAAGATTAAAATAACATTAATGACATATTTCATCAGAAAGGCTAAGCATGCATTCAAGAATCTTATGTGCTTGCTTGCTACTGAGAAACATTTCTAAGCCCTGCCCACTCCCGGAAAAGCTCATTCTGGGAAATGCAAGGCCAGGAAGGTTAAAGAACTCATCTCAAATTCTTGTAGGGGATCAAAGTTGGTCTCTGGATCCCTAGATGGCTGTTTGCTCTGTTCTGTTTGTTTGTTTGTTTTTACACAATTGACTGGATCGTGAAACCAGAGAGCCACCCAGATATCACTGGTTTCTTCATCCTGAAGACCATACAATTTTTCTGCCCATCGTCATTCATCACCCCCCATCTGAGTCTGACAGATTGCCATTTCTTCTGCTCTCTTTAAAAGACAAGTTGCTAAGTGACAGGTGAGGGAGCTGGCCCTCGGTGAGGGCTGTTATTGAATTCCTATCATGGGAGTAAAAACAAAAGCCACCGAGGGACCCCCACGTCCCGCCGACAACGAACTGAGTAAACATCTTAACAGGCGTAGAGGATGCGAGCAGATGTTCTAATCACTGGTCTGTGAGAAACTGTTGTTCACTGCTCCTCTCTGGCCTGGCCTTTGAAACCTCCGGAAGTTTCCCTCCCAGCGGGGATATCAGTGATTTATTGATTGCGGCACAATGGAGAGTTTAGGAACTAGCGATATTTTTAAGAGGTTAAATACACCCTTACAGAGGTCAGCACTAACTCACGCTTCCAGGGGCATGCCTCCTCCACTTCTTGAGGGCGGGCTGCGGGCTGACTCCTTGCTGCAGCGCATTCCTGGTTAAGTGGGAAGGGCTCCTAGGGGAACAGGAGGGGAGTCCTAACAGAGAATGTGAACATAAAACATTAGTGCAGAATTTTCTCTTCAGCTTCCCCCCTTGAACAGAACAAGAATAACCGATGTGTAGATAACAGAAAATTAAAGATTCCTGATGGAAAAGACCGAGTGGCGTCCATCAAAACAATATAAACGTGTTTCAGGCTCGTACTCCAGACACTTGAGGCTGATCAAATAACTAAGCTCAGAAACCTGAAAACGAAGTTAAGGGATGTTTCATTCTGCCCTCCTTCTGTGTTAAATTTCTATACTGTTGTAATTTCTTGGCTGTTTGGCTTCCTAGAAAGATTCTGAGGCTTACTTGGCAGAAATGTTTTGCTTTTGTGCTTCCTGCATTCAGAGGTATATCCCTGATATGGATAGCTATCATGCCATGATGGCTGTGTCAGCTGCCGGTGCTGATCTGGCTTGCGCTGTGTCGCGCTGTGTAGGCTCTTCAGGTAGATTAGTCATTGACAGAGTCTTACTGTACAGAATATATAACTATAAGCTCAGCAGCAGTGATAAGTGGAGGCAACCCTTCATCTTAGCTACATTTCAGTTTCACTCAGTTACTGTCTTTTTGTAGTAACATTTGATTCACAATTTTCCTCCCGACATAAAAAAAAAAATAGGCACGAGATTTTGTGATGAGCCAGGCCTTCCACAAGTGTGTTTGAGATCTCTAGATCAGCACTGTGGGACGTGGAAGCTATTGGCCACACATGCGCACGTAACACCCCAAGTACGGGTAGCGGTCTAACCCACTGAAATCAGTTTAATTTGTTCAGTAAATGTGCATGGGAATGTAACATTTGGGCTACTATTCCTGTTGCTTTCTATCACTGGGATTAAAATGTCATGATTAAAGCATTTCCCAAAAGCAACTTGGAGAAGAAAAGGCTTCTTTGGCTTACATGTCCTGATCACAATCCTTTATGCAACACAGCACTACCTGAGCTACCCACAGTGGGCTGAGGACCTCCTACGGCAATTATTAATTGAGAAGATGCCCCCAGAGACTTGCCCACAGGCCAATATGATGGAAGCAATTCCTTGATTGGCATTCCCTCTTCCCAAACGACCCTAGCCTGTGTCAAGTTAACAAAAACAAAATGTGGCAAATGAACAACAACAACAAAAAAACAAAAAACAAAAAACCCCAACCTATGGGCACAGATAATGGGTCAACTGAAATATAACAGTGCTGATTTCACTTTAATTCTTTTATTTATTTTGTATGTGCTTGTATATATGTGCAGACCTGTGTATATGTGCATTTGTGGTAGGATGGCAGGAAAGGGCAATGGTATGTATGAGTTCGACCAAAGTTTGTATACATATATGAAATGACACAGTGAAACCTATTATTTTGAATAAGATTGTTGATATAAGGGCAAAGTCTCCATCTCATGGGATTAATACTCCAGTAAACAGAAATAAAACCCAGATAAACTCGTAACCAAAGACTCCCAAATCCTGAAGGAATGAGGATGAAGTGACCCCGTACTGTGCTGCAGGCGTTGTGGGGGGCCATCTTGGATGAGGGCCACAGTGGAACACACAGTTAACACAGGAAAGAGCCAACCTGGGAAAGAATTAGAAGACAGCCTCAAGGAAGAAGCAGCAGCCAGGGTTGTTTGTGCAGCAGAAAGGAGGCCCTGGTGCTTAGGAACAGAATGGAAGATAAGATAAGCTTAGGGCCCTATAGCTCGTAAGACATGGAGAGTTGCTGTAGCGAGTCCTGGCTGTGATATTATCCTCCAAAAGGCAGTCATGAACTATGAAGCAAGAAGCTCTGAAGGCTTCAGGAGCCGTGAGGGTGCTTGATGAACAAATGTGGACAAACAAGTACAGGTGATGAAAATGGATTCAGGATCCAGCCTTAAAAAGTAAGATCTTAAGAACAGTGATTCTAAGAACTCCATCTTGCCAGTTAGGGCCAGAATATGGCTCAGTTAGGACATTTTGTTCCTAGTCAACTAAAATATGAAGATTGTTTGTTTAATTCTAAATGCCCCTGCTTTGCAGTTGTGGCCTCGCTTGTCTCTCACAGGTCACTTCCCTCTTTGACCTTCCAAGCTTAAAGTTATTGTTCCTGGCCACCCAAGCCTGGTTTCTAGTGTCTGCCAGATTAAAAACAACTTTTTACACCCACCTGTAGTAGTTGTTCTCCCCATTGCTGTGAACAAATGCCTGGGAAGAAGCAGCTGAAGGGAGGGAGGGGCTACAGCCCAGCCTTGTGGCACTGAGGCACCCGGTCACTTTATGTCTGCAGTCAGGAAGCAGAGGGCTGACAGGAAGTAGGGACCAGCTGTGAAACTTCAAGACCCACTTCGCTAGCAAGGCTCCACCTCCTAAAGGCTCCACAATCTTCCAAAACAGCGCCCCCAGCTGGTGCCTGAGTCTTCAAATGCATGATCCCATGGGGAACAGTTCATATTTAAGTCGTACTGTTATGGCAACCCACTTGACTTTCGAGGTAAGGTTTTTTTTCCTGATACACCTGAACCTTTAGTCTTTCATAAATGGACATCTTTTATCCTGAGAAAAATAGATGGCCATTTATTAGTTTTGACATTTTCAATGATACTAAAATTAATCACTATTTTACATGTTGGAGTTTGGGACCTTAGCAGGCTCTATTCAGGGCCAGTGAAGGCTGGTAACTGGTTGTCTGGGGATTGTCTTTGAGTCAGGGCTTTCTTCTAGTTTCGCTAATGGGCAGGCCACCTGGGATCCGGGAGGGAAAGACTTAACAGATCAAATAAAATGCTTGAATCATAAGGTTGATTCACAATTTGCAAAATAGCAAGGAAAAGGGAACACAGCAGGTTGACACAGGCTAAACAGAGCAAGGAAAATGTTGGCTTAAGCCATGTTTGCATGTGCAAGCCTCCCTACACAGCCACAATTTGTTTGCAAAATTTAAAAGTCTGATGGCTTAAACAATGGCTCTCCCAGACTGTCCACGATAACATTCAAAGCAACACATAGGCTTCCTCACAGCGCAGAAAAGGAACTCCATAGGCATCACAGTGACAAAGAGCATCCTTTGGATCCTCCCTGGGGGCTAACCTAATTGCCCGTGTCCTTAAAGCTCGGACACTATCTCCTGCTGCCTTCAGAGACAGAGATTGAGGGCAGGTGGATTTGAAAGAGATGCAATTTTGCTGATGAGATTGCGCACTAAAAAACAGGGGCAGCCTCAAGAAGCCAACGAAAGCAGGGAGGTGGGATCTCCCCTCTGGCTTGCAGAAAAAAAAAAAAATGCAGTGGAGCTGGGCGCAACCTTGATTTCTGCCCAGTGAAATTCATAGCAGATTTTCAACACACATCCGTGTGTTTTTGTTTGTCTGTTTGTTTTTAAGGTGCTGTGTGTTACTTTAGCACAAATAAGGAAGTTATGCCAGAAGCGACTCCCAAGTGTTGGATGACTGAGGGCTACTGTCGCGCGCGGCCTTTGCCGATAAGGACGACGCAACAACCGAGGATTTCTTCAGCAGCAAGTTTATTGAACAGCTCTTTCTTGCAGATGGTGAAGGACCCAAACCCCGGGTTGTGCTCTGCTTAAATAGCCAGCAGCGCGACCTGTCCGTCTGTAATTGGTGCTCTGT
>NW_026596073.1:31075473-31121030 GCF_907164565.1 Psammomys obesus
AGCAGGAAGCCGGCGCCATCTTGTAATGGCGGGAGCGGCTCCCGACAGGCTACTCATGCTGGCACACGCCCACTTTCAGAGGCGCCCAGGCCTGGTGATGCTACCTCAGCTACAGATCACTGTGCAGCTGTAGCTTTGTCTGAATTTTGCAAGCAGAGCTCGTCTGGGGAACGGGCTGGTGTCGAGATACCATACCTATGAGCTGGAAATGACGCAGGCTGTGGCGAAAGACTATTTAACGTTTGCTTAGCCTCTCCATCTGCTTCTATCTAAAACTAAAAGTCTGAGCTGCTTTATTTTTAAGTGTTGATATTAAGTACCACAAACCCACTCATTAGATCTGCTTCCCGTGAGGGATACTGGCTGAATGTAATCACTGCTGCGGCCTGGCTGCTCTGTGTCCACTCCAACCCATTCTCACACTTACCTCCCCATCTCCATGTAGCACATGGTGGGAAGCAAGTCCTTTGAGGGTCATCTGGTCACTGGGAGGAATCCCCAGGGACTGAGTTAGTACCGCAGTGAGTAGCTTCCATATATGGACCAGACACCCAATCTGCCCACGTCTTGATCTTGGATTTCCTAGTCTCCAGATATATAAGAAAAAACTTTTTCTACTGTTCCTAAGCCATTCCATTTATGGTGATTTGATAGCATTCCTAGCGGGGTAAGACCTCTATTTGTGGCTTTTTTTCCCCCCATTCCTTCCCTGAATCATTATGGGTTGTACAGACTATACTAAGAATCCCCCAAGTTATTTACACGAAGCAGGAGGCAGCAAGGGCCAGTGGCGCAGTTTATATCTACAATGTTCCCAAGGACCCAAATTTGGTGCTACCAGGAGTGGGTGGGAACTTTGAAAACTGAGGCCTGGTAGAAAGTGTTCCAGCTGTTTGGTTACTGGGCTGTGCTGCTGAGGGATGCTCCCTTTTTATCACTTCCTGTTGTGAGGTAAATGGCTTGGCCCCTCTGAACTCTCCAATAAGAGGTGAGGTCTTGCCATTGGCCTAAAAGCAATGGGGCTTATCAACCATGAGATAAGACCTCTGACATCATGAGCCAAATTTTGATACAGTAAAGGAAAAGCTGACTATTATGAAGTGGTGAGAATGTGTAGAAAAGGAAATATATGCTGTTAGTGGGAATATAATTTGGTGCAACCACTATTTACTATGGTAAGTAGGATAAAGGCTCCTCAGAAAATTGAAAATCAGAGCTACCACAAACTGGGTAACCCCATTTTTGGGTTCACACTAAAATAAATTAGGACCAGGGTTATAAAGAGTTTTCTGCACTCTGGGCTCACTGTATCATGCTTTGCAAAAGCCAAGAAGCAGGAGCAACCGAAATGTCCAACTACAACTGAAAGGACAAGGAAATGTGGCACCTCACACAGAGGACAATTGCTCAGTCTTAAAGAGAAACCCACAGGCACTGTGCTGAGTGAGCTGAGAACAGCCGGACAGATGCCACAACACTTGAATCATCGATGCCCAAACAGTAGCACTCACAGAAGCAGAGAATTCATGGTTCTCTTCAGAGACCACAAAGGATATGGGGTTTTCTTATTTCTGATGAGTAAATGCTAGGGCTCTGTACTGTTAGGATTTAGTGGCAAAGCACCTTTGGTGGGTCTGGGTCCACGTGTGCCGCTGAGAGATCACACCATGCAACTTCTCAGCCAAAAGGTTTGTTTGCTTGTTTATTAATCTATTTGTTTGTTTGTTTATTTTGAGTGAGGGTGGGGCGAGGAGGCCATCTCGGTGTGGGGATATAAGAGATAGAGACAGAGAGGCAGGCAGACAGGGAGAGAGACCAGAAGACAGAGAGAACGAGAGAGAACAGAGAACCATGATGTCAGGAGAAGCCTATTAAAGGGTGCACGTGTCGCCTAGGAAAATACACCACTAACGGTGACAGCGGAAACGAGCAGCACCTGGTGGCAGCGGGTGATGACGTGTGTCCGAGTCTGATGTCTGCTCGCGCTGAGTCCCTGAAGGGCAGGTTCGGGAAGCACCTGATTTCCAGCATGTGCACCACAGACAAATTAACAGCAGGGCACTGGTTACTTAAAACCTGCTAAGAAAGGAGACCTCGTGTCACGGATGCTTGCTGCACAGACGAAGAGGACTGGGAACTCTGGAGGTGATGAGCACAGGAGTTGATGGTTTGGGGGTTATAAGCATCTTCCACTTTCTCAGCTTGCATAGGTGCGGCGTTCTGTGTGTCTATCATGCCACAGTGAAGGGATGAAGAAGAAACAGTCCCGCAGCACATGGCTCTCTGGAAGGTGTGAAGAATGGAGTTCGGCCAGCGTGCAGCCGCTCTGCTGACGACGATGCTCCACCTAGGACTCCTGCCTCCTTCATGGTCTTCCCTTTGCGACCCTCTGCAGTGGCTCTAAGCAGGTTGTCTTGAGAGTCTTCTAGCACTTCAGGCCAGACAGACTAAACAGACGTGCCGGGCTTTGTAGTTGCTGCAAACTTTAAAAATTCTCTGTTTAGTCTTAGGAGTGAAGAAGGTGACTTAGTGACAGCTACGTCACCGAGCACAGCCCTTTGTGAGAGGGACAAGCCAGCGCATAAACATCTGTCATACATAGGGCGTTCAAAGGGATGGAGTCAGCTTGCACACTCAAAGAACCACATGCGAGGATGATTGTGAGAAGAGAAAGGGTGATCTGAAAATGATGTGTGGCTTTCAGTTCAAATCTGAAACATTTAAAAAATTAGATTATTGTGTTTTCAAAGTAATAACGGATCTATATTGCTGCTGCCTGCTTACTCAGTTTGAGAAAATTATAGTGATTGATTGATTGATTGATTGATTGAAAAAAAAAAGTGAAAAGTAAAGGCCTAGATGGTTATATTTCCAAACACCACTCAAACACGGCAGGCCTCATCTCTGCCTTTCCCCAGGTAGGGGCTGGAAATGACCTGAAAGACCACTGTTCCCGTACTGTAAAAAGCAAATAGGTGCTCCCCAAATCATGCTGTTTCCCACGGCATGGTGAAGCTGGTTTTCTTGGTTAACTGATCCGCTGTGCATGTGAAGTTTGTAGCATTTTTCTAAAGGGTTAAGATCGGCTTTGTGGGAGCTGAATGCAGTTACCGATTCTGTTCTTTCATTGAGAAGTACTTTCTCTCCCCATTGTATTTCTGAAGAGTGAGAAGTCACCATTGCTATTGCAGCAAGACTTTAATTCCAGTGCCGAGTTCACCAGTGTGTCAGTCTTCCCTCAAGTACTCCATTAGTAATAAGGTGGTTTTCGGTTTTTGTTTTTCTGAAAGTCTGTGTCCATCCCGAAGTTTTGTTACATAATTAATCACTGGCCAATATAATCAAATTATTTTCCTTGGGCTGGAAAATTGAGTTAAATTGTTCAGCATCACAGCAATTAAACAGATTTTAGGCAAATGTTGTAATTGAACTGGATAAGTGTTAATGTGACTCAGATTTGCTAGGCTGGCCAAGTGGTCACTATTTGCTGCGCTGTCACAACCTGGACTGCGCAGCCACCCAGCTTCTGTTCGTGTGACCATGCTGTCAAATACAGGCTTGTGCGGTGATTGGCCCATGGGGAGGGGGCTGCTCAGCTGGTCACTGGTGACACTCTGAGCTGCTGTTAAGTAAACTAGGTCTGCGGAAGGAAGGAAGGAAGGAGAGCTGGGGTGGATTGTTGCCACTGAAGATGGGGAAAGACAAAAGGAAGTTAAAATGAGCTCATTGAAGAGGGTTAATAATTTAAGACGTATTTTGAATGTTATTTTAGTGCTTTATATTAAGAGGTGGCATGAGAACGAGGAAGAGATGGAATGAAAAACACACGGCAAAATCAGTACCTGTGCCCTGTATGAAACACCACAGGAGCCAAACAGAGCAACTGTCTCCAAACCATGGTGACAGCTGAGACCAGGGTCTCACATGAGTCAGAGAGCTTATTCTTGCCTGGGACCATCGTAGCTCACACTGACTGGGGAGATCTGGATGCGAGGGGCCGCAGCTGCGAGTCTTGTTTTGGCGACAGTGAGGATAGCCACTGCCCACAGTCTCCATGGCTATCTTTGGGAGAGCCAGGGACACAGCAACTGGAGGGGGCTCTGAGGCCATTGCTGAAGCTTGGGCAGAGAGGGACCCCGCTTTCATTTCGATACTCCAGCTCCTTGCATCTGCCCTGATCTGCTTAGAGTTGCATGGACCGTTCCTATTCAGTGGCCTCTTTCATTGTTTTTTCCTCCTGGCTGTCTTTTCATTCTACACATTCAAAAATCACTAAACTCCCTTCCTGGGGAGCTCTCAAATTTACCTTTGCGGGGAGCTCTTTTTAAATACAAATTAAAAGATTTACTTTTAATATTCTCTCTCTGTCTCTCTCTCTCTCTCTCTCTCTCTCTCTCTCTCTCTCTCTCTGTGTGTGTGTGTGTGTGTGTGTGTTAATGTAGGGATTCTGAGGTTAGAATAGGATGTCAGACTCCCTGGAACTGAAGTTACAAGTGATTGTGAGCTGCTTGACCAACGTGGGTGCTAGGAATTGGACTGGGTTCTTTGCACGACCAGTACTCACTTTGCAAGAGCAGACTGTTGCACCATCTCTCCAGCCCCCAGATTGATTTTTAGCTTAGTATGCAGCACAATGGGCTTTCATACATATGTCATTGTATTTTCTTTGCTTTCACTACTTCCCCTTCAGCTTTCTTATTACCTTTTTCCCTCCTTTATTTAAGGTCTCTTCCTTTCTTTTTATGACCCCTTTCTAATTTCATGATGTGTGTACATACCTTTAAGTATACACATATGTACACATATATAATTTTAGATCTAGAGTATACACGGGAGAAGAGAATGAGTGTGATATTTGTCTTCTTCTCTAGCCTGGTCTGTTGCACTGAACATAATGATTCCCTGAGAATGTCATGATTTCATTTTTCTTTGTGACTGCCTGAAACACCATTGTGTGTGTGTATCACATTTTCCTATCCATTCATCTGCTGACACACACCCAGATCAAGTTTCCATTTTACTATTGTCAACAGTGCAGTGATAAACAGGGATATATAAGAATCTCTGTGTTATGGTGGTTTAGAGTCTTTTGAATATTCACCCAGCAGCGGTGTAGCTGGGTTTTTTTTTGTTGTTGTTGTTGTTGTTGTTTGTTTGTTTTGTTTTGTTTTTTGAGGAAGCACCAGTTTCCATTCCCAAGATTACCTTTATCATGCTCTAAAATGATCTTTGCTGACTCTGTACACTGTACCTGCCTTAGCTTCAGCTGTCAACTTCATACCTCCCAGAGTCACCTGAAGGAGTCTGGATTAGAGAATTACTCAGATCATATTGGCCTATGGCCGTATCTGTGGGGCACTGTCTTGATTGTTGATTGACATGAGAGGATCCATCCAACTATGGGCAGTGCCAGCCCTGGGCAGATAATTCTGGGTGCATAAGAAAGCTGAGTTAGTGAGAGCCAGAGGCACAAGGCAGCCAACAGTGTTCCTCTATGGGTGTTTTCTTCAGGTTCCTGCCTTTAGGTTCCTGTCCTGGTTTCCCTCAGTGATGGACTGTGACCTGGAAGTATAAAATGAAACAAACCCTTTCTTTTTCTGGTTGTTCTTGGTCAGACTGTTGTTTCTTTGTTTTTGTTTTTGTTTTTCAATCACAGAACAGGAGAGCCACCTAGAACAGCACCAAACATGATTTAATCCATGGAATTAACATTTGCATATGAGGCTCTCTGCAGTACACTTTCCCTCAGCTCTTGTCTTCAAGCCCCAAAGCTCGTGCGTTCCAGTTCCTTGGTAGGTACAGGTAGTGAGTTGCTAGGAAACCCATTACCTGGCATGGAGGCTCTGCCATCATACATGTTCCAGTGTGGATGCAGTCCTAGGAAAAGTTCCTACTCCTGGATTCACTGGTGGAGAGGGCTGAAGATGCTAGGCACGTACACTACAACCGAGCTGTGTCTCCTACAGTGTGGCAATATTATTACCAGTTCTGTAACATGCTGGTTCCATTTGTTGCTTGTGATTATGTCACATATACAATACACAAGGCTCTTTCCTGACTGTCCATCTTCCCTGATAGCCTCATGGGGAAATGTCCATGCAATCCTCTGTAACAGCAGAATTGTTTTGTGTTGTTCCTTATGCTTTGAATGGTCAGGACAATTCCAGGAGTGTCTTAGGTACTTAGAGACGGCGATAGATGTGGCTGGCCTGAGTAACCTGCAGAATTTTTATTTCTTTTGGAAGGGCCTAGAAAGGATAAAGAGTATCTTACTGGCACCAGAAAAGCAACGCTCAGCATTTACAGTCTTTGCATTGAAATCTTGCCCCTTTCTTGTATGCAGTCCTGATCAGTCTCAGGATCTCAGTTCCTGAGTCCAAAAATAAAAAAATAAATAAATAAATAAATAAAAGCTGAGATAAAGGGATAGTTGAATAAAAGCATCTGGAGACAGAACTGCAGAGAACTCTGTTGATAGTTATTTTGGGAGACCTTGGGGTTGGTCAAGCTAGGGGGTGAGAAGTGGTTGTAGTAAAGGAATTTGCTCTTTGGCTATAGATAGCTGGTGGTGACTGAGCCCTGGGGAAGTGCTATAAAAAGATGCTCTGTAGAGATGCCCGAGTGCCTAGCAACCATTTATCCGAAGCTCGTTGTTTGCCAGGCTTGCGAGCAGCAGTCCTAACAACCCCAAGTTAAGAATGGAGACCATAAAAGTCTGTTTCTGTTTGGGAACTGTAAACATCGATTCTTTCATTCTGAAAATATTTAAAAGATTGTGCTCCAGTGTTGTCCATGCTGGGCAATGTCTGAAAATACTATGCTGAAGCTAGCCTGCGTGCTTTCTACGTCATTACAAATTCAAGACGCACTTCTGTTCTGGGTATCCAAGCCAAATGGCCCTTGATCTACTTTCCAAAAGTTTCTAATCTTCCTGCCGAAGTGGATGTCTTCTTGTTTGTTTAGAACTTATTATCCTTGAGAAGCGCTAGGTACTGGAAGCCAGCAAAGGTGCTTTAGAACGACTGAGAAATAGTGAAAATGACACCCTATTGTGGAAGATGCCAAAGTCAATGGTGAAGCTCTGCATGTTCATTCTTTCTGAGGAGTAAAACACCTTGGAGGAAGGAGCAGGAGATGGAAGGAAGGTCTACAGGGAGGAGAGGAGAACGCAGGATCTTATGTTACTGAGCTGGTCGGAGTTTAAAAACTCAAACCTGTATGAGGGGGTGTCTTCTGGGGCAGAGTGAGGAGCAGTGCCTGCAGAGAGTGAGGCAGTGGTCACCAGAACACTCCTAGCTTGCCTTTTTTTCCCTCTCTGCTTCTCCTCTCATTTGACTTTCACGTACTTTTAGGTTCTGGTTCCTGTGCATGCAAGCTCTAGGTGAAATGACATCTCCCCAGTTAGGGCTTAGGTGGTGTGATTGCTCCACTTCAGGATTCCGGAACATGCAGTGGTGCTGGCCTGTGATGCTACGTATGGCTCAGCTGTGGGCAAGGAGAGGATGCAGCAAGGAAGAAGCAAATTCTGAAGGCCTGAAACATGTAAGCCCTTAGACCTGGCCTGGGACGGTTGCTATTGTTAAAAAAAACCAAGAGATCATTGGCTCCTTTGGACTCACCTCTGAACCTCTATTTTAGGAAGGAGAGAACAAACAGCCAGTGCATGCCCAGTCTATTTTGGAATTCATTTACTTAAGGAAAAAAAAAAAGAAAAAATAAAAGAAAATGTGAATAAACACTGGACATACAAGCTTTTAAACCAACGGGAAGACATTAGAAAAAACAGTCTGAAGAAACCTGGGAACAACCAAGGGTCCCACACACAAATGTGAAAATGAATTAAACTGTACTTAAATACAAATTCATCCAAACAGCCATCCAGATAAAATAATGCAAGACTCATGCCTCATAGTTCCAGTGTCCAGAAAGGACTTTTTATTACTTGGATAATTTCTTTGGTGACACATAAGAAAAATACAAAGCCAACCAAAACTAAAGATGTAGCGTGCAAGCCCCACCTGGAACAGAAATAGCCAGCCTTTTTTTCAAATTTCCCATTGATTTATACAATTCTCTACTCTGAGGAGACATTCTGGCTACTTTTTATTGTCCTTTAAGGGATATAAAAACATCAATAAATTAAAAAAATATTGCTACCTCAAAGAACTATAAAAGAAGATATTTGGAGAAAATTTATAGACTTGGAAAATGTTACAATTAGATGATTCAGAGTGATTTCCCTGGAGTGACAGACGAAAGAGAAACCTGAAAGTCTACCCATTCTTTCTTGGTACCCAGGCGAAGGTTGCGTTCCGTCTTGTGCAATGGTGTCCCTTCATCCGCAGTACAAGGAAAAGGTGGCAATTTCCAGGTAGAAAGCATTTACCTAGTTACTGCTGCCCAGAGGGCTGGGAAGCTGCAGTGGCCTGGTGGGTTGAGGGAGGGCTGAGATGGGATCCCACCGTTTCCTGGGTGAGGGTTAAGGTTGTTATCTGTGGGCTTTGCTTGGTGGTCAAGCCTCTTTCTCTTGGACGTTGCTGTAGTCCCTCCCCCACGTAGCTGCTGAAGAATAGGCTTGTTCACAGAGGGGGCCCTTGGGGGACAGGTTAGCACCTCAGGACTTCCTGTTACAAGACAAACACACCTTGAAGTTCAGGTGTGATTGTTCCCAATTGAGTGTATATGTTGTAAGAAAGTGTCACCAAAGAAATGGTACTGTCTACTCCATTGTGTGACTCAGCCAGTTCCCCCTCTCTGTGATGTCCGTATGACAGACGTCCAGGCGTTGCCACAGCTCAGTTCTCACTGTGTGTGTGCAAGTGGCTCTACAGACTTACAAAGAAGCAATACTTCAAGCCGCAGCTCCACAAGGAAGAGCAAGATGTTTTGTAAGGCAAAAAGCCTTGATCCTTCTATTTGTCTCCTAAGGACACAGCACTCAATGTTGTTCATCTACACTGTCACAGAACACCCATGCCAGGAACATCTGATGTCCACTGTGCTGCTGCCAATATCTGTTGAACATTTTATTCATTCCTATACACGCCCAGGGACAAACAGAAGAATTAGTTAAAATGGCAGAGGCAGAAATTTCCAGGAGAGAAGTGAAGCCAAAAATTCGAGGAAGTTCCATCAGCTTTCACAGTGTGGGAAGGAGTTAGTTGCAGTCATGGCGCTAGGTGGCGAGGGAGCTGACTGCACTGTGATTATTTATGAGCCCAAGATACCCGGACAGCTATGGTCTTTGTTGGTACATTTTGCTTAAGAAGCACAGAACGCAGCATCTACATTCGGGGCAGCCCACGGATGGTGGATGGTAAAATTCAGTTGCCATTCCTTGAGTGGGGAATTCATGAAGTGCAAGTTGCATAGGAACTGGGTGGTTGAATTTCCTTTGTAAACTGTAGCTCAACTAAAAGGAAGGAAGGTGGCTCCCATAGGGAAGATTTTTTAAACTAGTTTTCTAACACACTCGTGTATGGTTTTCATTTACTCCCAGCAAATAAAATAATAGTATACATGTTTATAGCAGAATAAGTGTGTAATTATCAGACAGTCTTTTTAACATAATATTTTTATTGATTATTTGGGAATTTCACATAATGCATCCCATCCCAATCACCCTTACTTCCCAGTCCTCCAAGGTTGGCCCTGACCCCTGTGCCCTCCACCCAAAAAAAAAAAAAAAGATGAAAAAAAAAGTCCAATTTCAATTTTTGTTGTGTATGTAGTCACTGGAGCATGGTCAAACCCCCGAAGGCCAGGCCCTTAAAGAAAAGTGAGTCCTTCCTCACACCACTCCAACAGTAGCTGTCTATTGTGGAGAGCTACACTTCAGATGTCTCTTGTAGGAAAGACACATTTTGGGTTGAAGGTTTTATGGGTGGATTGATGTCACTTTCCCTCCGCTGGAAGCCCCACCTGACTACAAGAGGTGGCAAGTTCAGCCTCCATGTCCCTTGTTGTTAGGGATGGCAGCTAGGTTCACCCTCATAGACTCCCAGGGGCCTTCCATGTCCCAGAGATCCTCCCCTACGATTTCTATTCTCCCCCCAGGCTCTCCCCCTCCCATTCCCTAACCACCCTCCCCTCTCCCCATGCTTGATCCCCACCATTGTTACCCTCTGCACCTCATCTCCCATCCAGCTCTCCTCGTCCATCTACTTAAGATAACTGTTTTATTTCCTCTTATGCATGAGCTTCAAGCATCCTTCCTTGGGCCCTTCTTGGTTTCCTTGGGTCTGTGGATTGTAGCATCGTTATCCTGCACATTATGGCTAAAGTCTACTTATAAGTGAATACATACCATGACTATCTTTCAGGATGATCTTTTCTAGTCTATCCATCTGCCTGCAAACTGCATGATATCTTTGTTTTTAATAGCTGAGTGTAAATGTACCACATTTTCTCTTTCCTTTCTTGGGTTGAGGGACTGCCTCAGTGGGAGAAGATGCAAATTAGTCCTGCTGTGACTTGAGGTGCCAGGGTGGGGTGGTACCCTTAAGGGCCTCCTCTTCTCTGAAAAAGAGAGAGGGGATTGGGGGGAAGGGACCTGTGGGTGGGACTGGGAGTCGAGGATGAGGGGCCTTGGATCAGGCTGTAAAGTGATCAAATAAATAAAATAAAAAGACTATCTTATATAAATAAGCTATACACAATAAGAACAATTATGGAAACTATCAGGTAAGAATTACATTCACTATGTCCAGTCCATTTGTATTTGGCAACCTTGAAGAAAACATCCTACTACTTATCCTATCTTGGTGAGTCCAAAGTTAGGTACAGAAATCATTTTTTTATCATAACTTGCTTTTACCAACCAAAAATATATCTGTTTAGACCTTAAAGTAGTCTTTTAAATCCTAAACAACTGAAGCTTATATGTGAGAATATAGCTATCTAGTCTTCAACTCCATCAGAGACCTGAGAAGAATAAATATTACCCGAGTAAACAGTGCAGAGCAAGCAGCTTCCAAAACTTTAGAAATGACAGAGATACTTGGCTACTCAGACAGTCATCCAAAATTCCTCTGTAATATTGGGGCATCATCTTCAGCCTTCCGGCCCAGAATATCTGGCAAATTTTATTTATTTATTTATTTATTAGTTTGTTTGTTTGTTTATTTTTGAAGCAGGGATTCTGAAGGACTTGGCTACTTGGCACTTGCAAAGTTTGGCAGTCTGCATCTTCTGTGTCGCACTGGTCAGTTTGCACAGCGCGCTGTCAGCAGTTGAACAGCAGTGGCTTGTTGCCCAGTAGCTAGCTTGCCGCATTTGAAGGAAACTCCATATGGAGGTTTATTGATGCCCATCATCTTCCTGGGTTGCCAGGAGCTGACATGTCTCACCGTCAAAAAAAATCATTTTTGTAATAAAACATCTTTAAATGCCATATTCTGGATATTTCTAAGTTTATTTAAAGACAACTCTATCTAGCTCAGTGTATCTGAAGAGGCAAATATCACTTGTTTTTAGCTATTTGCTATTTGCTTAACTTTGAAAATAGTTATAGGAGGCTAAATAAAGCTTATTTCTGTCATTAACTAAACTATTTCTGTAATCAACTAAAGTAGTACCTAACAAGACCACAAGTTTGATTGACTTATTAACTTGCATTTCTTAATTATCTTAAACAGTTTGTAACAGCAACTTTCAAAGACTAGAAGTTCACATTGCATTTTCAAATGAGTTGCGTAGGTACAATAACTTAAACAAGACTTAAAACATATATAAAGTATGTTGTAACAAAAATAACCTTAAATTTGTATCAATATACAAAGATCCATGCCAATGTAAAATTTTTGGCTTGTTGAATGCTCTTTAGTTTAAAAGTAGAATCAAGAATATATCCTTTTATCCTAACATCTCTTTTTTCTCTTCATCCCTTCTTCCCTCTTTATCATTAGATAGGAGAGAAAGAAGGATAGAGGAAAGAAAAAAATAAGAAATCCATGAATCTAACCTCCTTTAATTTGTTTTCTTTCTGACCAACACCACTAACAACTTGCAACCAAGCCCCTTAAATGGAAACAAACATCCATCACACACCAAGTGACCAAAAAACACTTACCCCACTCCTTGCTCTCTCAAAATTGCTTCCTGCTGTTTGGGGGAGATGTTTTCTTTTGGGGACCCTAAAAATATTGAGATAATGGCCAAGTTCTAGAAGAGCTAGCTGTATCGTTTGTTGTCTAGTCTGTGCATAATGGGAGTGTACAGGGTTTAACTGGAGTTCTGGCTGAAACAGTCTTTGAAGTTGGATCATCTCAGCTAGCCATTTTGAAGCTGTCCTGGATGCAGATTTTTGAGAAAACAGTTATTGATGTGGTCTGTAAGGTTGGTCATCTGGGCTACTGGTCTTGTCTTTTTTTATTTTTTGGTGTCTGGTCATTTTGTTCTATAAACATATAAACATTTAAAGGTAATATACATTTTTACATTAACGTTTGTATGGAATGTGTAGTGTGTACAATTCAGCTAAAGATGACTTTCTGCTCTTTGTTTGAGCAGGTAAAAAGCATCTGTCTTTCTTTAAAGTGAGTTTGGACTGTATGACTAAACTGAAATATAAATCTTCATCCATGCCATTTGAAAGGATGGCATGAGAAGTCCCGAGGACAAGATTATTGGCTGTGCAGAGACATTTTCTCATGTACCAGCCAGACTCAGAGCTGTTCCCACGAAGAGGGATAAACAATTTATGTTACTCGTTTTGCTGTTCTTCTTAATTTCTTTCTCTATGTCTGCAGTCAAGATTTTCAGGAGATTTACCCTGGTCAAATCTAATCTTTATTAATTTTGAAGGAATCCATAACTTTTTCTTCTCCTGTTGAAACAAAGACAAAACGTCCTCCACAATATAATACACTCTCTGCCTTCCCGTTCTGAAGTTAAGGCATCCTTAAAATAAACAGACTAGGTTAGTTCAGCAGTTATTTTTTTCCTATAATCTGATGTCTCTCAGCAGCTGTTGTTTTTGTGCTCATTAGTATTTAAAAATTTAAGGTTAATAAAGCATTACATAATCTATCTCTGGGGATCTTTGTTAACCCTTTCTGTTTGTTAAGTGTATTTTTAAAGTACAATCAAATCTCCCTACAACTGCTTGTCCTGTGGTATATCTGTTTTATATTACAACCTGCAAAAAACAAAAAAACAAAAACAAAACAACCCAAAACTGTTTCATTTTCCTAGAGACACATGCTGGAGCATTGTCAATTTTAATTTGTTCGGGTATTTCCATGATAAACATAACTTGTAATAAATGTGTAATTATACAACCAGCCTCTTCAGAACTTAAGGCAGTTGCCCATTGAAATCCTGAACATGTGTCTATAGTATAGTGTACATATTTTACTTTTCTAAACTTTGTAAAATTCAATGCTTCCACTTGCCAAATTTCGTTCCTTTGGTTACCTTTAGGGTTACTTCCTGCAGGTAATGGAGCTTGGTTATACAGAGAACAAGTAGGGCATTTCCTTATAATTTTCTTGGCTTGTTGCCAAGTGATAGAAAAAAAAATCTTTCTTCAAATCTTTGCTGTTAACATGGTGTTTCTTATGAGGTTCTGAAGCTTCTAGCACATTTCCTATTAACAGGTGGTCAAGTCCATCATTACCATGTGCAAGATGGCCTGGTAGACCCAGCTGGGATCCGATATGTGTTATGTATGATGATGATTTCTGTTTCTGATCACTTATTGTAGTTAACAAATAGTGAAGTTATTTCCGAATCATCTAGAATAAGTTCAGCAGTTTCTATATGCAGAACAATTCTTTCTATATATTGAGAGTCAGTAACTATATTAAGGGATTCAGGAAATCATATAATACCATAAGAATGACATACAACTCTGGTTCTTGAAATGAATCATAAGGACTCTGAGACACTTTGCTTATTTTTTTCTGACTTATAACCTGCCTTTTCTGATTTATTTGCATCAATATAGAATGTATGGATTCCAGAATTGGCATCCCTTTTACTATAAGAGGGAGAAACCAATTAGTTCTTTTTATAAACTAAAGTTGCTTGCTTTGGGGGTAATTGTTGTGTGTTGAATAAGAGTGGGAAAAATGTACCTTTTGTCTTTCTCCTGATTTTAGTGGAAATGTTTTCAGTTTCCCTCGATTTATAAATGTCAATGATAGTTTTGTATTATTTAACTTTTATTATGTTGAGAAACATTCCTTTCATTCTTTGTTTCTTCAGGGATTTTTTTTCCTGCATATACTGAGAGTATCATGCAATTTCTGTCTTTTTTTTAGTCTACTAATATCTGTCCTTGTATTACTGAAATAAAGCATACTTGGTATTGGTCTTGGCACAGTCTTTTGAATATATGGCTGAATTCAGTTTGAGAGTTTTATTGAGAGTTTCTGCATCTGTGTCTAACAAGGAAAGTTTTCCTCCATCCCTTGTTCCCTCCCTCCCTTTCTTTCAATTCTTCTGTCTCTACCCCCTCCACCCTTATTCTGTCCTCATTCAGTTTTGGTTCCAAGATAAAGCTATGTTCATAAAATGAATTTGGCAGTGTTACTTCTATTTCTACTTAGTGCAATAGCTTGAGGAACTTTGGTTGTGAATTCTTCTTTAAAGGTCTGGTGGAATTCAGTGGTGAATCCATCTGGGCCTGAGAATTTTTTTTTTTTCAACTGGGGAGGCTTTTTATTATTGCTTCAGTCTCATTGCTTGCTTAGGTTGTTTATATTCTCTTGGTTTTATTATAGTAGGTCATAGGTGTCTAGGAAATTTTCTATTTCTTCTAGATTTTCCAATTGATTGGAGAATAAGTGTGATGGCAAATCCAATGTTAACTTGACTGGATCTGGAACCAGCTAAGAGACACTCCTCTGTGTGGGTTTCTGAGGAAATTTCCTGGAAGGGTTAACCAAAGCAAGAGGAGGCTCCTTCAGAGTAGGTGGCATCTTCAGCTGCCTTGTGCCTTCTTTCCACTCTGGGAGAACCTGCCCTCATGCTGTCACTGCTGCGGCTACCCTTTGTGGACATCGGAACCAGCTTCTTTGGCCTCTACCAGGGACTAAAGAGCCATGACTTCCCAGGAACCCTTCAGACATTCAGTGCGAGGTTGCAACTATTGAGGCATCCAGCTTTGTGGGCTGAGTAACTTCTCAGTTTCCAGCCCCTCTGCCATTGTTGGAATACCCAGCCCCTATTGCATGAGTCAGTCTAGTACATGCCTTCACAATGTAATATATACTCATTCTATTAGGCCTCTTCTTCTAGGGAAACTTGACTAATGGCATATGTTTTTAAAAACGTGCCATACTGACCCTCTAGATTCCACTAGATTTGCTGCAATTTTCCTTTCTAATTTTAATATTTTGGGTCATGTTCCTCTTTTAGTTGGTTTAGCTCATTCTGATTGTCCGTTCACCTGTCACCGTCTGAGAGACAAGATGTGATACTGTAATTATGGAAGGAAGTGTGCCTGGCATTTTCTAGAGTGTTTCGTGCAATTTTGAACAGCAGACACGGACCTAGCGCAGACATTGAGCTGCCAGGAACCCTCAGAGAACCCCAGAACTCCACACAATGGGTTGTGCTGATTTGAACATTGTGAAATCTCTTCCCATAGTCAACACATTGATTCTCTGGCCATAAATACTGCCTTAGACACAAGGTTGAAGCTGTGTTCTTGCAGCTTGGAGAAAGCAGAGGAGATAATGTCAACTTTAATTCCTGTGTTTTTCCAAACACAAAGAATAGGCCAAAGGTCACAAGTGGAAATTAAATAAAAATGGAAAACAGATGTTAGGAAGCTCACTAGTAATGGAAACACAAGAAGCAATGAAAATTATAAAAAGAAAACACAGCTAAAAATATGCACACAACCCAGAAATTGGGGGTCTTAGGAAGGTTTTGTTTTCATAATGATGTGTTTTAAAAATCCTGACTTAATATTTCCTACAGTGATTTAATTTCTTGTATTTTCTTCCTTCTCTATCTCCAGGCAGAATTCAGCAGATGGCAGAACCCACTGTCTGCAACATCCTGAAGAGCCGATGGACCCAAAGCACAGACACTGTCATAACCAGAGTTCAGCTGAAAAGGGATGTTTGTCTTCCAACTGGCAGGCTGCCACTTTCAAAGGTGCATTGATTCTTAAATCAGCTTCCTGTTCAGATCTGGGCACGTGACCTGGGCATAACCAGGGACAAGTTTATTCTGAGAGAACGGCTGCTGAGGCAGAATTTTATTTAGATTACAATGTACATCATAATTGTAGAGTTTTTTTCCCCCTTTCTGTATTTAAAAGGAAGCTCTGTGTTTTGGTGTGTGCCAACTTTCATTGCTGATCTCCAGCCAAATAAAAGAAGTTGTTACAAAGTCAGTTAAAGTACCTAACTCTATGTGTGATATTTTGGAATGCTATAAACAAATATGCAAAGAACATCTCAAATCTGCCCGAAGCTTTTGCCTGTGTTATCTTTTAAAAAGTCAGATGAGTCATAAAACAAAAACAAAACCATATTGTAACTCGACTGAGAAAGTTCTAGCATTTAAAGCAAAACCAGAAAAGAGAGACAATTAAGCATACACATACCTCAGCATGCCTTCCTACCCACGGGCTCTCACAGAGGCTTACTGGGGCCTGTGTGCATTTGCGCTTAAGATAGACCAACCGAGATGATGGCAAAAGGGAGCTGGCACCCCTTGGCCGCAGGTGTGTAATTAAGAGGAGGTAATTAAGGATCATTGCTGGGTGTGCTGACAGCAGGCATGTAATTATGAGGGAAGAAGAGTCAGTGCAGGGGCCAGGAAGTGAATGCCAAAGTATGCTCGGAAATCTGGACCCTAAAATCACTTCCTCTGTGAGAGGCATGCCATTCCAGTCTTGTGCTGGCACAGACCAAGGATGAGCCCAGAACCCTTGTGTCCAGCCTTGGCAGCCCTACCAAATCATCTAGACTTTTCATTGCTCATCCCACCCTTCCAGACACAGCCCAGGACATTCCATTTTTATGTACGTTTGTATTTTCTCGGGAATAGACACATTAACAGGAGAGGTTTAACCATCGTTCAGTTTATTTATGGTTCTCTGGTAAAATGTTAATAGCCTCAAGTCAAGTATCCAACACAAGAATTTGGAGCCAGGGGTTTTGCAGGCTGAATTTAGTGACCGCTCAATAGCATTAGCATCCAGCTGTTTATTTTATTTTGTTTTCTTTTTTTAATTACACATGTGGAGGAGGGTTGGGAGGTACATGCCCAGGAAAGTTCACTGTACACTGATCTTGCCTCAGACACCAGTAATCTTTATTAAGACATAACAACATCATTCCATAATTGTCTTCTTCCGGGTGGCCAGCTGTGGGCGCTGAAGGCAGAGTAACTAGAACCTGATGGAGTTTTAAACCCCTGTTCAACAATGCTGGCCAAATACTATAACTATTCGGGATGCTGAGGTGAAGTTCATCTTATGCTTAGACATGGTTCCGGATAAGTTCACCTGTCAGTCTTCAGGCTGAGCTTCCACACAATGGGCTGTGTCTGGGGTTGGGGTTGGGGGTGGGGGAAACAGAAGACAGGCCAGCGAAAACAAAACAAAGAGAACCTCACTCCACTCCCCCACCCCTCCCCCCTCATCCTGTGATGCTAAGGAAAGCCTGCCCTCGGGGGTGCTAGAAGCTGTCTGTCCACGCACTCCGTCCCACACACTCTTGATATTATGAATTTTTTATCAGGTTGAAAAAACAATCTGTGTCCTATTTTTCCATTTTAGAGGAAATAGGTTCCCTTAAAAAGAGTGCCGGCTCATTTCCCTTGTGGATTCAGATTCGGAGCACATTCCAGGGGGGCTGGATGGCGGTCTACCAAGCAGAAACTGAATGGCCTGGAGAATGGTCTATTATTCAAAAAATTTTAATGACCCAGAAGCAAAATATTTTTGGTCCTTAAGTTCTAGATATAAATGCTTAACTTCAGATTTCAAGGGCCAAGGCTTCTAAGATAGGGTTGCTGGAAATCGGCCAAATGTGAATGACGTAGGCTCTGTTTGTTAATGGTTGATGCAGAATTCCTGAAGCCACTCACTATTAACTAGTTTGACATGCCTCCCTGTAGGTCTTTGGAACTCCACTGAACTAGACAAATGCTTTCTTGCTTTGAAAGACTCTTAAGTTGAATGAAATTCATTTCTATCAATCAGATTCTGTGTCCAGGCTTTTTGAAGCATGTTCAGATGCCTCCACATTTTCTGTGGTCCTCCTTTACCAAGGGATAGTGTCATCTACCTTTTCCTGGTGAAGTCCTATTTGTCTGTCAAAGGGCCCACAGAGAGCACACTCTGCAGAGCTTCAGTTGCCCCCCTCCCCCACGATTTTTTTTATCCCAGTAGTTAACTGAACCTTCAGTTTGGGTTTCATACTTTCTGCCTCTTCCATGCCTGGTATCACACTTAAAAACCGTTAGTGGGTAACTGGTCCTTCCCCAGCTAGCCCACCCAGAGTATGATGGGCCTTTACTGTGTGTGGCTGCATGGGGAGCTGTGAGCCTTAAAGCTGTTGTGAAGGCAAGGGCCCAGCTTGCTTGGTGCTCCTAGCACTTGAGGCTCTCAAAGCATCCAAGAGAAAGAACTGTGTTTTCCAACCTTAGAGGTTACTAGATGGTGACCTTGCTCTTAGGAGTGCATGGGAATTCTTTCTCCTATCTGCCAAGTGCGGTGGGGAGGAGCGCCTCTCACCCCTCACTCTGCAGGTGTGAGATGTGCAAGAGAGGCCTGTGGAGCCTCTTTCCATCCTGTCTCTCACACTTTCCCACTGACTGACGAAAGTGGGAGAGAAACAGCTGAGATGGTGATGGATTCATTGAATCCAATTGGTATTTCAGCTGCATAGGTGGGTCCTCTCGTTATTTCCTCAGCTCTACTTTTCACCTCAGGCAAACTCCTCCAGAGGAAACCTGAACCTGTATATTTTTGATGTAGGAAAGTATTTGCTAGGACTGCAAAAAAGCGTGGCTTTATTAATAAAGAGCTGCGTTGTGTTTATATTATTTTAATTGACTGATATTTATACATATTTATAGAATATTATGAGATCTGTAGAGGTATTCACGCATTGGGAGTTGATCAAATCAGGCTAATTAACATACTCACTATCTTGACTACCGTCTCTTCATAGTGCCAATTCTAAAATATCTACCTTTTCAGATGTTTTAGAACACCCAATACGTTACAGGAAAGCTGCAGTCACCAGACACCAAAAACAGACACATGGGATTCAATTTCTTCTGGGAAACAAACAAACAAACAAAAACCAAAACCAACCCCCCCCCCCAAACTGGCATAGTAAAGAAATAACCCACAGACTGGGAAAAAATGTTTGCAAATTACACATTAGATAAGGAGTTAATACACATCATCTACAAAGGACTCAAACTTCTCAACAACAAGGACCAAAATATTAAATATTAAAATAGACAGAAAACCAAAACTAGACTATCCATGAAGGCCAGTGGATGAGTGAAAATGAATTGAGTCATGTCAAGTGACTCGGGAGCGAGCGCCTATAAAGTCGGAAGACCACAAATTCAAAATCTGGCAACTAAGAAACAAAAATGGTAGAGGATGGTTGAGTGTCCAGTCCACTCAACAAACGAAGAAAGACTCTTTTCCTCAGAATAGAGCCATGGGCCTGACAAGACGGATCAGTGGTAAAGGAGCTTGCTGCCGAGCCTGACAACCTATGTTCAATGCGCAGGACCCAGGAAGAAGGAGGGAACCAACTTCAGCAAGTTGTCTTCTGATGCCGTACCTGTGTTGTGCATGCGTGTGCCCCACGCCTCACAAAATAAATGCCTTTAAAAAGCGGAATCATGTGTATAAAGGAGTACTTGTGAGTTTTGGTGTAAATTATTCTATGTGTGAAATGTGAAAGGAAATTGGGTTAGGGGATATAAAACCTGCATAGGAAAAGCGCCAGAGCCACAGGAGGCCTGCTACTTGACTGAAGCTTAGGGAAGAATTTTCCAGTCAGAACAACAAGTGTGTGCAGAGATGTAGAGGAAGGACGGTCATGACCCACAGGGACACGGGCAAGCAGAGTGAAGATGGGGAAACGGGAAATGCTGGGGCTCGCAGTGGTTTTCTCCACAGCTCTCTAGGGAGATGGGTGCTGGTTCCGAAGAGGAAAGCCATTGCAACACTAGGGTGGGGAGGTGGCCAAATGCAGTGTTTAGAAGAATCACACAAGTGATTGTACAATGGAAACAGGATGAAATTCAAAGCGGAAAGACCATTTGGAAAGTTTCTGTTTGTTTCTCCTTTGATGTTTGTTGTGGTTCAGCTGACTGCTGAGAAAGTGGCTGGGAACTAAGATGAGGAGTCAATGGTGTTTGTGAATGGCAAGCATTCACATGCAAAAGAGATAGAATTTATGGGTGTTAGATGGGGATGAGAGGAGAGTTTAACATGGAGCAGCTTTGGCTTCCTTGGGTATTCAGGTAGAGAATTCTAAAATATTAGGTTTGAAGGCAATGGATCTTAAATTGACAGTCCGATTGGGGAAAAATTGACACAGGAGTGATCCATGAGCTGGGGGAGATGAGCGAGCCTGTGAGGGATTGTTGCTGCAGGGTGCTCATCTCTCCAGGACAGGTCCAGGGAAGTCACCAAAGCCACAGAGAAGAATTGCTGAGCAGTAAAAGGACTGCCCAGAGGAAATGGAGCTACAGGGGCAGAGAGAGATTAGAGCTTTGCCAGGGGATGGAGGGAGGGGATGTTCACCATTGTCAGAGACACAAAAAAATGACTGTGTGGAAAGGAAACAAATAATCCGGTGAATTCTTGATAAAGCTGTTACCAGTGACCAAGAGTTATGAAATAAACTGAGCTAGCCAGGAAAAGGCAGAGGTTGTGTGTTCTGGACAGCACCTGAGCTAGGGTGGTGTGTAAAGAGTAGGGCTCACCTGGGACCTCTCCTTGACTGTTTGGTTCATTATTTTGCCTTACTATGTTCTGAAAAACAGTGAATTCAGAGGTAGAGAAGATGGCTCAGCAGGTAAAAGCATTTGTTAGGCAAACATGAGGCTCCAAGTTCAAATCAACAGAACTCAAAAAACAGGTGTGGTTATATATACTGTATAGATGTCATGTATAGTGTAGGTCATGTATACTGTCACATCAATGCTCAGGCGAGGAAAGAGACAGGAGGATAGCTGGGACTTGCTGGTCACCAGGCTAGCAAGTTGGTGAGAGACCCTGTCTTAATGTAATACGTTGGAGAGTGATAGGGAAAGACACTCAACAGCCTCTTCTGGACTCTGCTTGAGTGTGTACAGGCCTCTGAACCCAGACATATCCCTGTGCTTATCCACTGCACACAAGAGAAAAAGAAAAAAAAGTTAAGACACAGAGCTCAATATCTAACTTCATATTGAGATTGGACTCCTTGAATTATCCAGCAGCAGTAGATATCTGTTTGCAGAAATTCTGGGGTTCTGAGTAAGAGCAGCCACTGTTCACACAGACGAAAATCCAACCAGCCTTATCTGTTGTCTGTTGCTGTGATGAAATAACACGATCGAGAGCAAGCTGGGTAGGGAAGAGTTTATTTCCTCTTGTGTTTCAGGTCACAGTCCATCATCGAGGGAAGTCAGGGCAAGACCTCAAGCAGGAAATAGGGCAGAGACCATGAAGGGTTGTAGTTTGCAAGATCTTGGGAAGCTCATGTTCAGCTAGCTTTCTCTTGTAGCTCAAGCATACCTGCCTAAGGATGGTACTACCTATATAGGTATCATGTGAAAAACTTTTCCTGGAGAGATGGGACACACAGCTCTACTCACCCCACATAGGGAGCCATGACAGAACAAAGTATGGATACCACTAAAATTTAATTGGGTTTATTTACAGGAATATGGGTGTGGGGTTACTTCCAAGAGCAGAAATGACTCAAAGATAACCACATCACCAAACCCACTTTAGAATGGATGACAAATCACAAAATTTGGGAACCTTGAACACACTGCACACCCTACAAGCAGCCCAACAGGTTGGAGAGGGTCTTTTCCAAGTGATTCAGTTGGTCTAAACCTCTTCCTGGCAGTTCAGTTGGTTTCTGCTTTTTCCAGGCAACTTATCTGGTCTCAGATTCTTTGCAACTTGGCTTGTGTGAGTCTTCTTTGCAGTTCAGCTTGTTTGAGAATGACTTGGTAGCTTGGCTTGTTTACTCTGGGAAGGAGGGGCCTAATGAATCTGGTTGGTTTCAGGGACTTCCTGAAATGATTTTTGAGTTGTTTATCTTCTTGCTTAAGGATCTTCCCTGAAGGATTGACTGCTGACTCTGTTACTCAACAAGAGCCAGGCTCTCTTCTACCAATCATCAGTCAGAAAAATTCCCCACAGACAAACCCACAGGCTAATCTGATGGAAGCAATTCCTCAATGGTCACCTCTTTCCAGGTGCCTCTTAAGATGTGTCAAGTTGACATAAAGGCTAACCAGCATGTTCACCTATGGCTGTGGGTTGTGAATGCCATGTGACTTCTCCAAACTCCCCAAAAGCTGTCACTCAGACTGAAAATCTCCAAAATTTGAACTACAGATCTGTCTCTCCTGAATATGGAAATTGTAATAGGAAGATATAAATAACAATTTAAAAATTGTTACTGGCCTGGAAATGTTCAAGTACCTATAAAATTTTTCTATGGAAAGATATAGGTAGAAATGAGATTTAAAACAAAAAAACAAAACAAGGCAAAAAGAACCAAACAAACATTAATTTCAACTACTATCCCAGAGTGTTAATGAAACACTAAGAGCAATGAAGAATAGTAAATAGATTAGGTGAGGTAGTGAAACATTCTATTTTATGGATGTATTTGAAGGATCATTTGAATGACTAGATAATTATAGAAATTTCTGGAAATGATTGTGTTTAAAGAGAATACTTCTAGTTTTATTATTAATCAGTTCTCGGTTTCATTTTTGCATGTTTAGTTTGGAGCCTTTTCCATTGGAAGGGAAAAGAAAAACATTCAAAAAGAAAGGAAGGAAGGAAGGAAAGAAGATAAATAACTGGGAAAAGAGGTTTATCCAAAGTAGAGTTATTTAGTTATTTTGTGTAAAGACTGATATTTAAGAAAATGGTATTCCATAATAAATGCTTTGTTCAGTTATCCTACAACTCCATTACAGCAGTCTTGAAGAGTGAAGAAAAACAGGTTAGCAGTTACATCTGATTTCACTGTAGCCTTGAATGTAGTTATTTTTAGCCTAACTGGGGAGGACTTGATCCAACCCTGCTTCATGAAAATATTCTTATTTTTCTTTTGTGAACCTTTGACCTCTTGTTGAAAACAAATGTCTCCAATCACAAGCTCATTTAAGGCTTCTCTCAAATATTTTTCCTTCATCTTCCTCTGCTATTGGAAGCCTGCCCTAATGGCCATGGATAGTGGCAAGCTTCTACCTGACTTATATGATGCTGCTTTGCAAACACATCCTAGTTGCTATAGTTTTGAGTTCCCATTAAGCAATTGACTTAGCTGTCTAGTTATTTCTGTTAGGAGGAGGTATATTAAATTTGATCAAAAAAAATCCCTGGTCAGGGGCTACCCCAAGGCAGGTGTTCCATTTGGCTCTGGAAGTGAGACTTGAGGAGAGCAATAGTATATGCGAAGGTAGCATGGTCCCTCCATCCTGTTGCTCTCCCACCCTGGAGGTGGTCTCTGCCTCATGTTCCAAGGAAACTATTGCCTCATCTTGTCAGCATTCATCCAGCAAGAGGCACGAAGAACAAAAATAAGGGAACCACTCTCATTAAGGAGACTTCTAGAAAATTGTACACATTTTCATTTGTATCCCATTAGGAAAAATTTCATCACAAGTCCACACACAGCTGCTGCAGAGTCTGGTAAATAGTGTCTGTCTGTCTGTCAGTCTGTTTCTGTCTCTCTTTCTCTCTCTGTGTGTATAGCCAGAGAACAATCTTGAGTGTTATTTCTGGAGCTATCCACCTTGTTTTTTGTTGGCCTGGCTCTTGCTAATTAGGCTAGGCTGGCTGGGCAGTGAGCCCTAAGGATCTGCCTGTCTTCATCTTCCTAGAGCTGGGATTGCAAATGTGGGCCACCATGCCTGGCTTTATTTTCTTTTCATCACGGGTTCTGGCACTTTTCATGATTGCACAACAGGCACTTTCCTGACTCGACTATCTCCCCCGTCTGGGTGACTGTGTGCCTGATAAGTTATTTCTTCGTCTTGTCTCTATGTCCAAATACCCAACAGAGACAGCTTAAGGGAGAATGGGCTCATTTTAGCTCATGTTTTCAGGGTATCCTTCATCATGGTGGGGAAAGCGTGCTGTCTCCAGGTTATGGCTGCAGGATGGTGAGGGTGCTTGCTCACGTCTCTGCACATCAGGAAACAGAACTGGGACAGGAAATGGCGCCCTGTAATAAATCCTCCCTGGGTGACACCCACTTAATTTAGCAAGACTCCACCTCTAAAGGTTTCACAACTTTCCCCAAACCAAGCCATCAGCTGTGGACCAAAAGTCCAACCACGCAAGCCACTAGAGACATTTTACATCCAAATCATGATACTCTGGTAAGCAACTAGGGCTCCCCACTGAGGAAGAAAGCAGAGGCAACTGGAGGCAGCTATTAAGTAATTTTGAAGAGAAAGTCAGGGTTACAGAAATCAGAGAAGAGAATCAATATTGGAGAGTACTATTCAAAGCTCTCTCAGAAATACTGTGAAATCTGTGGTGTATTCCCTGAAGTGGCTGAGTTGCCTTTCAACAAGGCTCTTGCCGATGGGGTTTTGGTGTTGTCCTTTTGGGTTATGGTACTGCTGTTTTCCATTGGGATGAGATCTGAGCTGGTCCCTCACAGCATGGAGTGTGAGAGAGGACTCTTCTTGGATGTTAGCTGAGCAATCTCTGGGAAACCTCTCCCCAGCAGCCGTGTGGGAGGTCAGGTCTGATGGGCTGAACAATGGTCTGGGAAGAGAGGGGAGCCAGAGAATGTTATCTGAATGAACCAGTAAGTTGAGAAATCGCACATTCAAAAGGGATGAGCTGACTAAACTAGAAATAGTCACTCTGGCCTGACAGTCTTTTCTGACGGTCTGTTAGTATTTTAAAAGTGCTCCGTATTACTTTCTACTCTTACATCAAGTGGTACTTATTGATTGAGATTTCCTAAACAACCAAGCTATAACTGTTTTATGCAAAGGTTGATAGCCAATGTTGGGTGTAAGCAGGTTTTATGATGTCCGTTAATTAGCACTTCCAGGTAAAGCCAACACAGGTAAATGTGGAGTCAGATAAACAGAAGGCTCTGGTTTGTTTGCTTAGCTGTATGTGTCCTATGTAATATTTGGAACACACCTCAACTAGATCGTGCAGCTGCTTTTGAGAAGTTCAGTGTAATTGGGTTCCCCCTTGTCTGGTACGTAACTGGGTTTACTTACCAAGACTGCTACCCCTACCCACCATCCTTGTGCCTCTTTACTCTAAGGCACTGATGCATCTTCTAACAATGGTCTATTTCTCCACTCTATTAAGTTGGACTGATCTTGTGCTTTTTAATTCTTACCCATAAAACACACCCCCAAAACAGAAACATTGTGCCAACCAAGGCATGCAGGCTGGGCTATCGTGTGGCTCCCATCTTTCCTTTCCTGGAACCCTATAGCTGTGTGTGTCAAAGGCTGAAACTCAGTGGACAAAAGGTGCCACATGGAAAGAGAAGGCCGTAGCCTGATTAAAGAGGCCATTCCTGATCTAGGGCTCTTGGGAAACTTTTCAAATGAAGTAGGTGACAACAGCCAAAATGAGCCAGGCAGTCAAAGCACAGAATGCTGGTCGAGATGCCACACTGGAGTTGGAATCTATTGTATGTGGGGGTTAGTTTTCTGCATAGCAATGGATAATTGATACAGTTCTAGTCAGAATAAGCATTTAAAAATGTAAAATGTTAGTACTTGTCTCAGGTGTAGTTGTTCTCCAACAGGATGGGTAGACTAACAGCCTCTCAATGTAAAACACAAGCCATATAAAACATTTTAAAGCACAGTTATACCATATAAACATGTTTCTATTGATAAAAGAAGGAAAATAACTAGAAATCAAGAATAAAAGTAAAGGAACAGCCTGGCGGTTCTATGATGCTGGGACCAGAGCTCGTGACCAGGTGATAGGAAAAAGCAAAGGCCAAAAGAAGACAGCTGTATTTCTTCTTGTTCAGGCCTGCTTTTAAAATCTGCAGAGTACATATGGAGACCCACAAACCATGGCCTGAATACTGACAATTTTTAAATTTTTTTATTTTTTATAATAATCACAGGTTATTTACTTTGTATCCCATCCATAGCCCCCTCCCTCAGCCCCTCCCAATCCCACCTTCCCTCCCTCATCTTCTCCCTGCCCTTTTCCAAGTCTACTGATAGGGGAGGACTTCCTCCCCTTCCATCTGACCCTAGCTTATCAGGTCTCTTCAGGACTGGCTGCAATGTCCTCTTCTGTGGCCTAGCAAGGCTGCTCCTCCCTCGGGGGTAGGGGGTCGAAGAGTTCACCATTGAGTTCATAAGACTGACAAATTTTATCTGAAGCCAGTGTTACAGGCCAGGCACTAATTCCACTCAGGTCCCACAGTGCCCTCCTCAGGTTTACCCTGGGAATCCTGAGGCTCAAAAATGGCTCCTGCCTACAGTCATCCCTTTCTCCTCATACAGTGCACTGCCCTTCTGTAGCTCCTTCAGGGGAGGCTAAGCCCAGTCCAGGTCAAAATCAGAACAGAAACTGAATAGATTAAGCACCTAGTCCCACCTCTCTCAGGCTATTCCCAAACACCTAAGAATCCATGTATATACCCGAGGATGAGGAGGAATGAACAGACATTCTTAGGTATCAAGGAGTTTAAACATGGGTAATAGAACTAATAGAAGATAATTCGCAAGTTAATTGAGCATAGAGTCATGATATGCCAGGTTTTAAGTTAACCATGATCTCATTGCTTTCCGACAGTGCGTCAGCTAGTTTTCTTGCTGCTTTGACAGATTTTCTGACGGAAGCAACTCACGGGAGAAAGGGCCATGGTATGAAAGTTTCTCACTCATCACAATGGGAAAAGAAACAGCCAGCTCTTCGAGACAGCGCCTGCTCGTATTGCATGCAATAGACAGGAAGAAGAGAGTTTGGGGCCAGAACCAGGGGTGACTATAACCTCAAAGGCTCCCCTCTAGACACCTACTTCTGCCAGTAAGGTTGTAGATCCTAAGGTCCCCACACATAGAGAAACAAAAGTTTGAAACATGAGCCTATAAAAGACATTTCAAATTCAAGCCAGAGCATGCTGGCCCTGACCATCATAGACTTGGGCTATCTGAGTGCCCTCTTCACAGAACATGTCCCATCTAATTTCAAAGTCCCTAGATGTTGTAGATATAAACATATTTTTGTTTTAATCCCAGGTGTAAGATGTGGGACTGATTCAAATTGTCCACAGCAGCAAACTCTTTGCCTCGTGTGGCTCTGAGAGGAGCTCTTTGCTAGCTGCAGATAGTTCAAATCTGAGGACTCTGGAGAGAGAGAATAAATGCCAGAGCTCAGAGAGTGTGGTGCAGCTCTGAGAAAGAACAAGACTGCTACTGCTTCCACCACTCTGGCTCCTGTTGCTGTTGATGCAGTGAAACAAGAAGTTAGAGATCTCCTGAAATAAGAATTAGGCTGGCTCCAAGGAACCCGACGACCCTGACCAGCAGGAAGCAGCTAAGAGAACTGTGCCCCTCTCCAACTAACCCTTTCTCTCTCCTACCTGGTGTTGGGGTGTTGGAGGGGATTGAGATGGAGTAGGGAGAAAGAGATATAAGAAATGTAAATAAAAGAGTTTCTAAAAATATACCAACACCTAGACTTTTAACAGTCTTAGTACTGTTCAAAAGTCCAAAGTTCAAAGCCTTTTCTGAGACTCAAGGCAAATTTTTGGCTATGAGCCCTATATGATCAGAGGTTACACATTACATACTAACAGTATATAACGACAGAGTAAGCACCCTCACCCCAATTGTGATGAATATGGGCACCAGAGAAAAATGAAGTCAAAGCCAGATGAAACCCAGCAGGACCATAGCGAAAGCTTACAGCTTTGTGTTTGGCTTCTGGGGCATGTGCTAGCATGATGTGCGGTTGGGCAGCCTCACCGCTACATCCCTGCCATTTGCGGCCCATGTGTCTTCTCTCTTGGCTCATTTCCAGTTGGTGTCAGCAGCTTTCCTCAGCAAATGCTCCACATTACTGGCATCCAACATACTGTAGTCTCCATCACAATTTAGCCTCTATCATTAAAGCTTCTTGCACTGCCTCCTGAGACCTCTCTGTGGAGAATTTAACCTTACATTGCTTACCTTTACAGGCTTCTGTTGAAATCTTGGTAAACATACCCGCAACCTCATAACTTTTGCATTCTGCAGGTGTGCAATATGTAGCTTTGTGGAGAATGACTACAGTGTTGCTGGGTCCCCTTAGACAGTGACTGTGGCAGCCTGCATTGTCTAGATGGTTGACCATGGAAATTAGTTTTCTATGTGTTCCTGTTTGAGCAGCGTGCTCCTGCAGTCTGTCCTTTCAGGCAGTATCTTCTTCAGTGATGGTTTGCATCACTGAACCATTTGCATCACCTAGAACCATTCATGGGCAAGTGGTATTGCTCTCCCAGTGCAACACCTTCAGTTTCTCTCTAATGTTCCTAATCTCTTAATGATCACAGGCATTTTTGCTTCATCTGTGCCACTGTGTCTGTAGCATGTTTGGAATATCCGAATTCCTTTCTCCATCAAACTACATTTCCACTTCTTTTTTTCTCTGATTTTTCCTCTCTTCTCTCACCATGAAACTGACAAATTCCAGTCACCATAACTGTGGGACTGCCTACCTGTCCTGCTGTCTTGAAATTTCCTTGTGAAATAGTTTAGTCCTTTATTTATTTTCAAATGTTCCTTCAAAATTTCGGGACACAGATAAAGCAGCCAGATTGTTGGCCAGAATATGGCATGGCTAGCCTCTAGCCCAGCTCCTTACAGAGTCTCTGCTTCTGCTTAAAGCCTTATGAGCTCAGTCTTATGTCTACATGTCTGTCAGTGTTCTGTTCTTCCATATTGCCATGAGAACAGACCATTAGACTCAAGTTTCAGCATCTTCAGGCTTCTCCACATAAGCTAGATCCAAAGACTAGAGAGCCTCCTGGCCAGGTTTGCCACAGCAATAACCCCACTCTTGGCACCAATTCCTCATATTAGTCTCCCGTCATTTTGACAATATCTAACAGAAACAACTCAAAGGAGGAAAGATTGATTTGGACTGTGATTTCGAGGCTGTAGCTCATCATGGTGAAGAAGGCATCATGACAGTAGCAGCGGGCTGTCTGACCTTGGGCATTTGAGGCTGTTACTGTTCATCTGACATGGATAGGAAATAGGGCTGGAATCAGCAGCATGTATGATTTTTTTTCATGTCTTGCCCTTGATAGATCACTTCTACCAGACAGGCCCCATCTCCTCAAAGCTCCACAGCTTTCAAAACAGCCAGCTGGTGACAAAGCATCAGAAACATGAACCTACAAGGGACATTTTAGATTCAGTCTATAATAGGTTGTAAGAATAATTATATTTTGCCTTACGTCATTTACAAACCAAGTTAGTTAAATGACTATAGTGCACTCATTAAACAAATGAATATAAAACTGATTATTCACATTGGGTGTCTTGGGGTTACTATTGCTTTGATGAAACATCATGACCAAAATCAAGTTGGGAGGAAAGGGTTTATTTGGCTTACACTTCCACATCACTGTCCATCATTGAAGGAGGTCAGGACAGGGCATGATCCTGGAGGCAAGAGCTGATGCAGAGGCCAGAGAGGAGTGCTGTTTCCTAGCTTGCTCCTCATGGCTTGCTCAGCCTTCTTTCTTATAGGGTTCAGGACCACCAGCCCAGAGGTAGCACCATCCACTGTGGACTGGGGCCTTTTCCATTAGTCAATAATTAATAACATGCCCTACATGCCAATCTACAGCCCTATCTTATGGAGGTATTTTCTCAACTGAAGGTCCCTTCTCTCATGACTACAACTTGTGCAAAGTTGACAGAAAAACTAGCCAGCGTACTGGGGAAAATCTAGCTTCTACAAAATGCTCTGTTGAATTTATAAAGTGAAAGATTGCTGAACTTAGGCTTAGATCTGTTATGATGCATAAAACCAAATTCAGAGTAATTACGTACAGGCATGAATGACATTGGTGTGGGAATAATCCTTTATGCCCGAATTTGAGTGAACAAGTACTTCTACCACTAAACCCAATATTGGAGCTTTAATTTCAAGACAGCATCTGCCATATATAATTCACCCTATTGGCTTCAGTCAGATTTTATTTTTAGTTTTTAAATTTAATTTTACATGTGCTATGATTTTGTGGTTTTAAAAGCTATATTTTTTGGTTTAGGGTTTCCCTCATACTGTATTTAACTATTTGCCATTAAATTAACACTACAAGATGTTAGAATCTATTTTTTCCAGTAAAAAGAGTCCCTTGTAACTTAACCAGTCAACAGTTCGATGGTGTGTTAAACCAGTGTGGAAGTGTGGGAGTGAATTCAATACATGTAGTCCTTTCTCCTATGTGGCTCACAGTGGAAGGACAAGGGAAAATGTAGATGATTTAAAAAAAAATCGAAAAGGAAAGCCCAAAAAAAAAAAAAAAAATCACAAGGCAGCGCTGTTTGAGATCCTGGAGTATGGTGTAATAGAAATGCCAAAAAGATTACCCACTCATGGAGAAGGGAGAATGCCGTCTTTTTTGTGTTCTTTTTCCTGTCTTCAGCTCATCTGGACTCCCCTTTTCATGGCATCATCGTTTACTCATGAGAATAAGTAAGTGTCCCGGGACTGCTTCAGTGTCTTCTCTGCCTGTTTCTGGGCGTGTATCTGAGCGAGGCTGTATGGCTGCAGTGTCTGGCATCCTGCCATTAGGCTCCTCAGAGTCCATGTCCCCACCTCCCGGGTTCCCACAGAAGAGCTCCCGTGAGACACCTGTCACACACCCTAGTCTGAAGTGGTTGGTGTGGCTTGCACCGCAACATCCTCACGTTTTGTTTTGCGTCATCTGTTGAACAAAAAGCCTCATCCAGGGGATTTCTGAGCTGAGTGACTGCTCCAGCCTGGGGTACAGGTGGTTGACGTCTACATAAGACATGCGAGAGGAAAATCCCCTTCATTCTAAAGAGCAGAGACCAAGGTTTTTGTGTTTAGCACTGAGTGCTCTGAATCACTAACAACATTGCCCCCCATCTAGTTTTCACAGCTGCAGTGGCTGTGCTTTTGTCATTTGGAGAAGTGTCCAGGCTGACTGGAAAAGGCCATGCTGGACCTGACAGAGGAACCTGCCCACTTATAGAATGAGGAGAAAATCTATGATCTCAAGTCGAACAGAGGGTTCGGAAGTGACCCAGCTCTGTCTTGATCAGACACAGCGGTAGAAATGGCTCCCATTCTTCCGTATTAGTTCCTTGTCTCATCTGTGAGACTGGATGGCTGACACAGTGACCAGAGAGAGGAGAGACATGTTTCTACTGATGGTTCAGGAGCTACGTCCGTCAAGGTAGGAATGGCATGGGAGCTGGAACAGCTGGGTCCATGGCAGTGGGGGCCTATAGCATCTATTTACTGCAGACAAGAAGCAGACAGCCCCGGGCCAGATGTGAGGCCATGTTACAACCTGCAGAGTCCCGAGCTCGAGGCTTTCCTCTGAGAGCTACTGCCTCATGACCCAAAGTTCCACAACCTCCCAAACAGCTTCATGATTGGGGAAAGAAGTCTTGAGGACAGGAGCTCATGGAGCCTTTTCACACCTAAACCATAAAAAAGAACACTTTTCCAATTTCTGAGTCAGAGAAAACTTAGATTTTCATTTTATTTCAGGGATTTTAATATGAGAAAATGTTAATACGTGTTGAATGAAAGACTGAGATTGCTCCCACTATCCTTCACAAAAATCCTCTCTGCTGGTTATTATATAGAAAAGGAATAGACCAGCAGGAAGGTCAGGAGTTCAAAGTCATCCTGAGCTGCATAGTGAGTTTACTACAAACCCGGGTGTCTCATCAGGGCTACTATGGCTGTGATAAAAACATCCCAGCAAAGAATACAGGCTTCCAGTGGCTTGCTCAGCCTGCTTCCTTATAGAACCCAGCCCAGGGGTGTCCCCATCCACCATGGGCTGAGCCCTTGCTCACTGATCACAAATTAAGATAATGTCTTTGTCTGCTTACAGATGGATCTTCTGAAGGCATTTTCTCAATTGAAGTTCTTTCCTTTCATACAACTATGGCTTGTGTCAAGTGGACAGAAGAAGAGCCACACACGGGGCTATGGAACAAGACCCCATGTCTCTAACAATCAACCCCAGCATCCGAAAAACAATCTGAACCAACCAACCAAACCAAAACCAAAACCAAAAAAAAAAAAAAAAAAGAAAAAAGAAAGAAAAATGTACAGAAGCAGAGTGTACTGAATTGCTATTCCCTGTAACCTTTGGGGAGAAGAAATAGAGGAACATTCTAAACCTCTCAACTGCTGGATGGGTATGAAGCGGTCTTGCCGAAGGGGCACGGAGGTCAGACAATATGGGGCACACAGGGGGCACACACAGTACCATGGCTGGCAGATCCCTCATGCTGTTTCTTCTTACATCCCTTCTGCTTTTCCACACAACTCTTAATTATAACCCCGAAGAAAACCTTCCCCTTTAATTACTGAAATCTTAGCTGTCCCCCGAGTTTCAATTTAAAAGCTTCCTCCTCCAGGAAACGACTCGGCCCCCAATCAGATACTCTCCTCTCCTCCCTGACTTCTCTCTTGCATTTAATCCATATGACGTTGCACATTGTTCTGTTGGGCGCAGAGCAAGATTGCCCTGAGGAGCGTGTGAATCTGGATTCTATTAAGCATTAACTATCTGAAGGAGAGGTGGATGTGCTATAAACTGTTGATGAAATGAATTAATTCACAAATGGTGCTTTTGCCCTGAAAGCATACAGTTTTCTGTTCTCCCAAGAGTGCTTTATGAAAACTCATTTTTAACTGTCACCATCAGTGCAACCTCTGTGCATATTGAACTGAAATTATCTTTAAGTAATGTATTTGAGGTTTACACTAAATGTGGCTAACTAGGATTTGATTGGCCAGTTACTGTCCTTTTTTAACTGTTATTCTTGAAGCATATTTGAATAGACTAAAAACTAATCAAAACGCCACAGATTCATTAGACAAAGCCAGTCAAGTTTAAATAGTACTGTGCGCACACCAAGAATCCTCATCAAGTGTTTGGTATATTGGTGCCTGTGGGGATCAGCCTATACCCTGCTGAAAGGTATAATTTAAAACAATAGCGGTTTTATAAAATGTATAGAAAACAACAGCTTTCAGAAGCCTGTGCATTTCCCAGAATGACACCACTGCACAAAAAACAGTTTATTCCATTTTGAGTAAGACTACTTCTATATGTGCTTTGTGAAGGGACTCACTATTTTCCCAGCATAAACCATGGGACCAAAATAAAAACAAAATTTTACTTAGAAATAGATCAGGAACACGAGAATATGTATGTATCAAAACCAGATGAAGAAGATTGGGCTTGGATACTTCTCAAACATGCTAGGCCAATGAAGAATGGGGCAGCTAGATCATACCTGAGGGATGATTCCTAGAGCTAGGATACAGTGGCACCACTGGCCAATGCATGTGTCATGAGATTGTCAGGCAACAGCTTCCTGGTGTGGTCCTGTTACAGTTATTTTTTTATAAAACTGTGTTTGTTTTTCTTAGTTTTTCTCAGAACCTGGGAAAAACCTCAGTTTTTTATTCACACAAATACCTGGGACTCTATATTTGTTTAATAATAAGCTTCACAACACAATAACTGAGCACTTTAACTCTATTCTTCACCCTCTATGCTAATTTGGCTTCCTCCGGGTGTGCATCCCAGGGATTCTTGCACTTTGTAGCTTTCTTAGCTGAGTTTTCTCTACTGGTCCTTCTTGGACATCTGCCTGTGGCCAACTCCCCTCATATCCAACCGCCTCCTCCCTTCCCCCACACCCACACATGACAGGCTTTTCCTGGGCAGATGCAACACATCCTTTCATCCCTGAAAGGGAGCTCATGCCAGTACCAATTGCCTCAAAGTCCAACATGGAGAACCAGTGAGTTTGTATCGAGTTAAGGGTGCCCTACAGAATCAGGGACTTGCATCACCCTAACATGGGTGATGACTCAGGGAAGCTGAACCCTGGGGCTTTCTGCTCAGCTTACAGCCTGAGAGTCCCCTCTCTCTGCATTTTGAGTGGGGTGTGTGTGAGAGTGGGAGGTGGGGGGTGGGGGGTAGGGGGATGAGGTGAGAGTGTGGGGGAGGTTAGGCAGAATCTGTCAATCTTTTTGTAATGCTAGGAAAAGTCACTGAAGAACTTTTCAGTCTTCCAAGATTCTGTCCTTTTTTTTTTTAATCTCCTGAGGCCCTGGGCCTCCGCTCCCTCTAGGAGGGAATGCTTAAATTGGAGGAAACAGCCAAATAATACCCTTCATTTTCAGGGGGCCCTTTATCAACCCTGCAGAGGTTTTAATCATTTCTAGCCATTCTGTGACACAACCCCCTGCCACAATTTGTATCAAGTGTAGAGTGTGACCTGAGACCTTATTAGCAATTAAGACAGAAATAAAGAAACCTGTGCTTGCAGAGGCCATGGCCAAACAGTGAAATCACCAGTGCTTAGTAAATTAAAGCCAATAAAACTGACATAACTTGTGAATTTATTGTTAATCAATAAATTCTGATATTACCAAAAGACATAAATATATCTGTACTTTTGAGAGCTCTCACTCATTTACTTGAACAGTGTCCTTTTGTCAGTTTAAATGATCCTTTTATCAACCTCTTAATGCTTCAGGTCTCCTTTTTGTTACTTAAGCATTTGCTGCAATTGAATCAGCAGGGAGATTATAGTTGTATGTCATTGAGCAATACTGCTTCGTGCTTAGGGTGAAGTCAGTTCTCGAAAGGTATTAAAACCAGAGACTAAGCAATCAGTATCTGTGCAAGGGGAGCCGGGGAATATATTGTATTTAAAATACAGCAGGATTACTATTTCAAGACAATTCAGCCTAATCCAATTACTATAGTAAAGCTCCATCCCCAGATAGTGTTCTCTGTGTGTGTCTGAATATGTATGTGATATGTGTGTGTTGTGCGATCATGTGTGTCTGTTTGTAGATATGTATATGATATGTGTGTGGTGTATGAACATGAATGTCTGTTTGTGGAGATACATATGATATGTGTGTGATTTAAGACCATGCATGTATGTGTTTGTGAATATGTATATGATGTGTGTGGTATATGAGCATGTGTGTGTTTATGTATATGATATGTGTATTTGTGAATATTTATATGATATGTGTGTGGTGTGTCAGCACGTGGTATGTGTGCCCATACACATATGTGGAGGTCAGAGAAGGACACTCACACTCTCCACCCACTTATCTTGAGATGTCTCACAGAACCTGACGCTGAGCCGGCCACCAGCAAGCCCTGTGACTCTCCTCTCTCTGCCCCACACAGTGCTGGCCTAACAGTTGTGCATGTCCATGCCTGGCTGTTTACTTGAGTGTTGGGTCCGAATGCTTACACAGACTGCCCTTTACATACTAAGCCATCTCCCCAGCAAGAAGTGTGCTTTCATAAGGTCTAAGTATACCTTATCTTTTTACATTTCTTACTTTTAAAAGACTGTATTTTTATTTCTTCATTAATAAGCAAGCAAAGAACAGACTTACCCAGATGTGTTAAAATGTACTTATTTTGCATAAGTGAGGTCTGAAGAAGTAGACATTCACCTTATATTTTGTGGTTCTAACCTCTTCACCATTCAGCTTGGAGATTTCTCACTGGCTACAAATGTAGTAACATCAGTATAGCATAAAGAGAAGCAGGGATGGACAGAGGTTGAAGACAGTAAGGTAACACACTCATGACATCTCTTCTCTCTCCCCCCATCCCGGCTACATCATGAATAACAACGGGTGGGACATGTCATCACACTGACGGAACAGTCCCCACACAGTCTCACTTCCTCCTTGCTCCTCAGAGACTTCTGAGTATCACAGTATGATGGCACCAACATTCCACTTGGTCCCCAGCAGAGACTGTGACTGCCAGTGACCTTACTTCATGATTTGCTTTAAAATCATGCTTATCGCTCATTTTCTATTTATCTGGGCTTCATGGATCACTGCACCTAGAGAAGGGAGTAAGCATTTTACTGCTTGCACTGGAGGTATGTAAGGAGGATGCTCGCATGGTCCCAGGCAGTAGATGATTTTTGCTTGGCATCTGACCAGCAGGGCTCAGCCATGAGTATTTATTACTCATTAACACAGGGACCATTCAGCTTTTGGGTCAACTCAGATACCAGAAAACCAGCTACTCTGGCACATCTAAAACCTGGGAACGGATTTATGGGATTTTCGGTCTCTCTGCTGACTTACCTGCAAAGGCCATTAGGTGAGATAATGAATTCAGCAGGTGGACATGAGCTGATACTTTGCACAGATCACACTATATTATAGAGGATCTGGGCATTTCCTTACCGAGGAAGGACCAGGTGTTTGTGATCCATGCATCAAAGTTGCAGCCTTGTCTTTTGGGTATAAAAACTCTCCTCTCAATATTGCACGTATCTAAAGGGAATATTTCCACTGACTCAAGTGTTTATGTTACCAGATGACTTCCCTTGCATAGCTAACATTAATAACACAAAGGATTACTCTCTCTCCTTTGTTTGCACTGCTTTCCACTGCTTGTGGAAGACAGATGAAGGTCTAACCAAGAGACTTCTTCAAACAGGACTAGTAATGCTGAGGTTGGCACTGGAGTGAGCGAAGAAAGGGCACACCAAGGTCTATGCTTACCTTTTATATTTTTGCATTTTGTACCTTCTCAGGAACAGCCAGCCATCATGCTGGTTCAGCTCGAAGGTACAGCAGCATACCTGGGCTGGAGTAAACACAGTCATTGATCAGGAGGAAATGGGATAAACCAGAGAAAAGACCAATGGGGGAATGCACTAAGAAGGTGCAGGAAGAAACAACACAATGGAAAACCAAGAATGAATGAGCATGATTCCAATGAGGAAGAAAGATAATGATAACCTCTTAAACAGACAAGTGAGTGGGAAAGAAAGATGGAGCGAAAAAGAGAAATTAGGCTCCTTTAAAGAAGCCACTTTAAGCCCAGTGCAGTGGTGCATGCCTGTAATTCCAGCACTCGGGGAGGTGGAGACTAAGTTCAAGGCCAGCCTGGTCTACAAAGCAAGTCCAGGACAGCCAAGGCTACACAGAGAAACCCTGTCTTGAAAAAAATGAGAGAGAGAGAGAGAGAGAGAGAGAGAGAGAGAGAGAGAGGAGAGAGGACTTAGCACCAGCGGTGAAGTGTTTGACCTATAAGCATGAAGACCCAAGTTCTAGCTCAAGAACACACAAACCAGCCTTAGTGGCGTCCACTTGAAATTCTGGTGCTGCAGAGGATGAGACAGGAGGATCCCTTGGGCACCTTGGACAGCCAGCCTACCCTGTGTAGACAGTACCAGGCCAGTGAGAGATCTTTTTCAACAGGGTGGACACTTGCTGGGCACAAGGGCAGCAGACAGCCTCAGGTCTAGTGTTGTTGTTGTTCGTGGGGAACTGGGACCCAAGTGTTAATGGGACTAGTGATTAGTCAGTGTATATAAAACGTGTTGTTGCAAATAAAAATGGTGTTGGACTATATATTGTTCATTATTAGCCCTATGCTTATTGGGGTGGTATTATTTAACCCGATATCACAATTAGCAAGACATGGACACCTCTTAAATTTTATAACTGCCTTATTTACCTAGGTCTGGGCAGATATTTCACCTACACTGTCTCAATAACCTCACCATCCACCTCCCAGCCCCCACCCAATGCCATCTGCCTTAACCATCCTTATCTGGGCTACCTTCATCCATAATCTCACACATACTTACTTGTATTCTTCATCTGGGCCTTTCCACGACATTATTGGAGTCCTTCCTCTCAAGCCACATGGTGTCTTCTCCATGCTAAGACACACCATTGTGGTGTCCTCTTTCCTCCTTTCTTCCTGTCCTTCTGTTTCTGGTGGTTCTCCTGATCCCAAAGCCTGTGAACCTTAGCCATGCCTAATCCATTCTTCCCTGCTCAAATTTTAAGCCTTTTAATCAACCAATTAGGAATAATGTTTTAGGCAGGTTTACATAACAAGGATAGGGTTATCCAGGCAGTAATCAGATCTTGAGGGCCAGTAATTAGCATCAAAATACAAGCATCAGACCAAATCTCAACAAAAACGAGAGACAATAAATTGTGAATCTTTTTATTAGAGTCATCTATAAATGGTATTTTTGGCTTCTGCTGTTCTCAGATCTCTTAAAAGTAAGTAGTAAGAGCAGACATCAAGGAGACAAACTGGGTTACTCACCCATCGCACCTCATGGGGCTCCACAGCTTCAGTTTGTCGACAGACTCTTAAATATCCTGGAGACTTCAAATGTGTCAGCCCATCCTGATCTAAGCTCTTGTAAGACAATGTTTATGTTGTAATGGTTGTTATGTAAAAGTGAGGCTTATGCTGCTCGCAACAGTTTCACTAGTGTTTATAGCAAATCAAATAAGGAATCTCCAGAAATATATGGATTGAATTTTCTTTCTTTGATCCAAAGATGGTAAAAAATATTTAAATTATAACAATTGCGGGCCAATCACCAGAGGCCTTGTTGTACTTCCCCGAAAGTTAGAGCAGGGAATTTGGGTTATCAACACACAAAAACGTGTTATGTTCTCTGCACTCAATTTTCTTTGCATCCCGGAGCTAGTGTCCTCAGAAAGCACTGCAGTTGAGTTTGATTAGAAATTAAAATGAATGTGCTGAAAATCTAACATCGGTGTTGGCTTATGGTATTCCTGCTGGAACCTGACATGCTTGCCTGTGGGAGGACCAACAGAAACACGGAACTGCTGGCACGGGAGAGAGGTATGGAGTCCAAAGCTTGGCCTGTGCTGACAGAGAGCAGAAATCCACCGCCCATATGTTTCAGCTTAATCTTAACCAGACATGTGTTGCTTAATCTCCCCAAAGGAGTGAAACTTACTTGAAAGGGTTAATCAGAGTCCAGGGGCATGGGTGTCAGTCACCAGTGAGAAGTCATATTTTTATCATGCTTGTCTCATGGGCCCTTAGGTTCTAGACTTTTCCATGTGAATAAGCACTCACTTTTGCCTTTTAAAAAATATTTTATAGCCACGGTAAAAATAGGGCAATTGTTTACACTACTGTCTTGAAAAACTAACTCCCCTTGTGCCCCCCCCAAAAAAAAAACAGTGAAAAGGCTTAGCAAATTTTATTTGAGAGGAGAATATAGCTTAAATAGCCTAATTTCAATTAGAATTCAAATTCTATTCTTATGATTGATTATGTGAAAATGTCTCACTTTATCTCAAATGTTTAAAAAGTATTAAGTGGCTAAATTTAAAATATGGGACCAACTGTATAAAAGGTGACTGCTGTGCTTTCTATGTCATCTTGTTCTAGAAAGACACATATTTGACTCTCACAGGGATCCAGGAGAAGGTGCTGTTATTGTCCCCATTTTATAAAAGAGGAATCAGGCTCTGGGCAATGACATTCTTGCTCAGGGTCATGTAGACCCAAAGCACAACTCCAGTTTGGACCTGGTCAAGGTTTGGCCTGCACATCAGGGCCATGCGCCATGTCTGTTCCTGCTCCCCACCTGTATGACGCTGAGCTCTGCCGTGCCGGCTGCTTGCCTGGTTCTACATCATTGTTGGCATGAGTTCTGGTTTAGTTTGGTGCTTTGGTAGTTTTTCCTCTGACAGGTGGAAATTGGTCTGAAATTGAAAACATTTGAGTGGATACATTATGCTCCAGGTAGGAAGTCCTACCCCTGACCTTATTGGATGGGTTTCAGCAGAATCCAGGTGTTCTGAAAATGCTGTGTAGAACCACCTGTAGGCTGTGCATGAGGGCAGGCAGGAGAAAGCAACAGGGAATCCATTTCAATAAGTAAATAACAATAGAGTTTTGAACAAATTAGAAGGATTTTATAACTATTGTTTGTGGCTATACGGACTTGATGCATCTCTTGTTGGCATATTTTTATGTTTGGATATTGTGGTGAGTACACTATACAAGAAACATAGACATAAACACAGAGACATTTGTGTCTTTCCATAGTGCCAGAGTTTATTGAATGACAACAAATTCACAAAGTACGTTTTTTTTTTTTTGTTTTTTTTGTTTGTTTTTTTTTTGTGTGTGTGTGTGTGTGTGTGTGTGTGTGTGTGTGTGACAGCAACTTGACAAGTCATCCTGTTCCGGTGCTTGAAGACTGGGGCAGGTATTTTCCAAGTTCTTAGTGCCTAACTCAAAAGTAAAACAAAAGTCCCAAAGACATTTTATTCACAGCAAAGCAAAGGACAGCTCAGACAGGCTGTCAAGGGTGACAGTGGGTCACAAGAGTGAGATAACTTGGAAGCCTTCCTTCTATGTGGACTCAAGAGACAGGAGAGTTTCATCGCTAAGAAAGTTACCTGTTTTGATTGACATGCTTGGTTAAAGCCTTTGCTTGACGTATATGTGTCCCGTCGTCCCTCAATGCATACACTTTTAATGATAATGTGATCTCAGTGAGATCATAGGTAGGGGACTCTCCCTCAAAGTTCACTCAGAGGACAAAGTTCACTTTATTGTGATGCAGGTTAAGCTGGTTCAAACTAGATTGGACCATTGTCTATAGTTCCTGGATACATTTCAAGACCTGTTTGGGTGGAAATAGCGTGTTATCAAGAGCTTACCAATGAGAGTAAATTATATCTGTTGTTTAAAGCAGGTGTATGTGCAGCCTGACAGAGGGGGGTTTTCAGGTTGCCAATAGGTTGTTAGATGCTTTGTTCAGAGAGTGGTATACGCATAGCCCAAGCCAAGTAGAGTACCAGGTTCATAAGTTATTTCCTAGGCTTTCCTGCCTCAGTGCCACAGGCAAGCACTATCTCATTCCAATCTTAATTACTAATTAACTCTCAGATTACACATTATACATAAGTAAATCTCTCTCTCACTCTCTCTCTCTCACACACACACTCACTTCAGAATGGCAAGAAAGAGTTAAGTGGTGTGTCAATTACTTTTCTCTTGCTGTGACAAAACACCACGACCAGGGCAACTTATAAAAGAAAGGGTATAGTTGGGCTTCCTCTCCCAGAGGGTTAGGTAAGTGTCCACCAACACTGCAGGAAGCTGCAGGTATGGAGCAGCAAGCTGAGAGCTTATGCTAGGACATTTAGGATGCCTTCACATTTTTATTTTCCCCTCTCAGATAATTACTTATTGCAGAATTAGTGGGTATGGCACTACACAGGAAGGCAACAGTCAGGAAAACAACCACTGCCTTGGACTCTGTTCACCCAATAGTCAGATGGTCAGTTTCAGTCATTTCAATCATTGATGTCTTTGCTTTAATTAAAAAAAAAAAACCACTAAGACATCTATATATATGCAGGCGTGTCTCTGTGTGGGGCTGTCCAGGTGAGTGCAATGCTGGAGAAGACAGAGAGGCTGCAGGATACCCTAAAAAGCTGGAGTGAGAGGCAGGTGTGAACCACCCTTTGTGGATACTGGGAATTGAACTTGGAAAGAGCGCTTCACACTCTTAACCATGGAGCCATCTTCCAGCCTTACCGTTTCTATTAAGACGATATTTGGGTGCATTTATTCAGCAACATGAAGCATTGTCACCTGCGCAAAGTCACCACCTTATTTGTCCCTGAGCTTCTGGTTTCAGAGTGAGCCTGCTAACATGGCCGTTCTCGGGGGCTAGCCTCGGCTGCATAGTGAGCTCAAGGAAGAGAGGAAGAGAAAAAGACTGGATCATAAATACAGTTTTGAAGCCTTAAATAATCAATTAAAATTAGGCACTTGGAAAATTTAGAGTGGCTACTATCTTTAAAATGTCAACTGGGAAAAAGATGCCCTTTGCATAGGCAATGTCCTACCAGCAAATTCTCTGGAACAATTTTCCCTTTGTAGTGTGACTCCAAGCACATGCCTTGCCAGAGAGCTGCTTCCTCAGAGCTGTGGGTCCTGCATAAAGGCATGTGGAGTCTTCGTGAGGAGTGCAACGGATAATGGAGAGATCCAAAGATGTTCTGTGTTCCTGTGGGCTGAGTCAATATGTAGAGACACCAGCTTGCCTGGGTTCATCGACGTGGTATCAACTGTTACCAGAATCTAATGCCAGATTCTGAAAATGAGAATTCCCAATGCGGAAGTAGACTTGATGTTTCTGGGGAAAAAAAAGTTCTCATAAAGAAAAAATTAAAATTCTCTAGTTCTACTAAGTACCCAAAGAACACAACTAACAATAATTCCAAACACACATGAAAATATCACTTACAATAAAGTGACTAAATATTTAGAAAAAATACATGAGTATTTATTTACCTCACTCCATATACCAAATATTTAAATGTGTGTGTGTATGTGTTTAAACCTACAAAAACTGTAGGAGGAAAAAACCAATCCATATATATATATTTGTGCTAGAAGTGCCATTGGTAAATGCTCTAATCCCTGAATTCATAGAGCACCTGAAGAAGCCACACTGTCCACCCATCCAATGAAATCAACATCTTTCTGATGAAAAGAATGTCAACATAGCAAATTGATACATTTTTTTGGGGGGGGGTTGTAATAACATAATAACATGTCGGGAAAAACAATCCAGCTAATTCCTTTGACTTGTAATGAGTTCAGGTAAACATTATAGTCAAACTATTTAAACAAGCAAAGAGTTGAGGGGTACACACCCCACGGGATAACCATGGACCCTCAAAATGCAGACAAGTTCATCTTCACTGTCTCACACACCAAGAATTTTACTCTTGCCCCTCAGAGTGCAAGTCCTTACTGCTTACTTTTCTCGTGTGACTTATTATAAAACAAGAGAAGGGTGGGGGACACTGCTGTCTCTCTGTTTCTGATCACATCCCACAGCAATGATTGTAATTAGTTTCATTACCTAAGCCTTGCCCCAAGCTCCCTCAGTTTCTCAAATCAAGTCTTGTCAGCAAATGAACAAGGAAGCAGTTTTGTTCCCAGGGGGCTGGTGGCTGATGAGGACTTCAGAGCTCCTGTGTGAAGGACAGAGGGTCTAAGTTGTCTCCTTCTCAAAGACTCCTTTCCAGTCTCCAGTAAGACTCGGGCGAGTCATAGGTTACCAGGGAAGGCCCCAGAGTGAGGCATGGAGACCAGAATCGATGCCAACAGCAAGAGGTTTATTGAAACCAACATGTTGGGGTCTCCTGCACCATAAGGAGAGGAGACCATGAGGAACAAAAGCTTTGGGTTTTTATAGGCAACTCTGGAAATAGCAACAGGGCAGTTTTTCATTGTCGGATATTTTGGGTCTAGCTACATGCTTGGGCCAGCATACTCAGGGTTAAGCTCCAAGGATTGTCTGCCCCCACCTGTGTCCTTGGGGCTTTTCTAGCAATGGTCTACGTGAATGTTCCAAGGGCTGCCTGCATCTATGTCCTTGGGGTTTTTCCAGCAACTGTCTGACTGTCTGTGAGGTATGAGTCCCGGGGTGGGGTGGGGGGCAGAGGGAAGAGGGTGTACTCTGCGCTTAGCAGTTAGTGGAAAGTTCCCAGTTTTCCCAGTTTTCTTGGTTGTTCTCTAGCTAGATCTCTTCACTCCTATTTTTCTGTCCCTCCTGGTCTCTGAAATCCCAACACTTGGTAGGGAGGGGACTCTTAGAAGGAATCAGCGTTTATTAGGGGATCCTATGCTGCCTACACATCTATAAAAACATTGGCTGTTGTTTTTTTCTCTTTGTTTTTCACAAGAGAAAAGAGACATAATGCTGTTTATTCATGTATTTAAATTGTAGAACCCAACTTCAGCAATGGTTACTTCAGTTTCTTTTCTTTTAATGTTTGTTTGTTTATTTGAGACAGGGTTTCTCTATGTACTGCCCACTGGGCTTGAACTGGTGGCAATCCTAGCTCAGCTTCCAAAGTGTGAGATTGCAGACTTGAATCACCACATCTGTTCAACTGCATGGATATCTTACATGTCTTTGCGTCTTAGAGAGCCTTCAAGATGGGGCCTTTTTAGGGGATTCTCTTTCGAAAAACTTTTACCTACTCCCTTACAGGGTTTCTCTAAACCTGTGTTTAAATTTTGCCTTAATTTTTTTTTTTTTATCTGTGTTTAAATCTTTTCCTTAATACATTCCAACATGTTCCAAAACAATGTACGGGCATCTGGAACATTTTAAGGAACTCCCAGTGCCTTCCTCACGCACAGTGAGTGGTGGGATGCCGCAGGCCTTTGGTTCAGAACCTCCCAACACCCTGCTGTGAGAAGGGATTCTCAACAGAGGAGAGCACAAATATACTCTGATACTTGGGTGTCTCTCTAGAGGTGACTGCAGGTAGAAAAACCATCTTGACCTCCTTCAACCTAGCTGTTCTTTGTGAATGTGCCGTACATGAGTACATGATTTTTTAAAAATGCGTTCATTATACACTGTATTTTAATGTAGATGTTTTCTATTGCTGTATAACAAACCCACTATACATTAGAAGCTGAAAATTGCATACAATTTCTTCTTTGTCACCCACAGAAGATTGTGTCCTGGACCTTTGTGACGCCAAAATCCATATGGGTTCAAGTTCCTTAGGTAAAATGCGATGGAATTTGCCTGTTACCTACACCTAGCCTCTCATAGAGTGAACATCATCTTTAAATGCCTTGCCATGCCTCATACATTTACTTAGCTGTCTATCATTTTGAAAAATGATAGTATCAAAGCATCTCACAGTTGTTCACGTGGTTCTACTCACTACAACTCCAGAGCATAAGAAAGGAAAAGGGCCAGTGAGCTGGGCTTAGAATTTGAGAGTCCACTGTTAAAAGGGTTTCTTGAATGGAGCTTGGGAGAACTGGTTAGTTAATGTTGATGTTTTGGGAAGTGGCTTATAAAAGACACCCCGGACAGATCTCACACCCTTTGCACCCTATGTCTATGAGCAAAAATGTGACCTTCTAATGAACTACAAAGTGAGCCCCAAGAAACACTGACTCTGTAGGCATCATGGTTTTATATGCCATAAAGAACTGTAAAAGATACATTTCTGTATACAGGATGAAAAAATTCTTTAGTTTACATGAATGGCTTGCTGTTATTTTCTTTATTCTAGAGTTAGTTCACTCTACTGCCTTAGTGGTTGGTTTCTCTTTTTTCTTTCTTTTCTTTTTCTTATTTTCCCCATTTTCTTCCTTTTTCCTGCTTCCCTTCCTTCCTTCCTTCCTTCCTTCCTTCCTTCCTTCCTTCCTTCCTTCCTTCCTTCTTTCCCTCCTCCTTCCTTCCTTCCTTCCTTCCTTCCTTCCTTCCTTCCTTCCTTCCTTCCTTCC